>NC_067162.1:40255744-40584494 GCF_903995435.1 Acomys russatus
TTGGTGCTATGTCATTTTTAACTAAACAATACTAGTAAGTTTCTACATTTTTGGATAGCTCCGTAGACGTATGCAATGGTTTTTTGACAATTTAATGTATATATATATGATACATTTTGATTGGATCCATGGCTCATTATTCTCTGATCCCCAAATTAAACTATACTCCTACTTTCACATCTCTCTCTCCCCCCCTCTCTCTCCCTCCCTCCCTCTCCCCCTCCCCCCCCCCCTCCACACCAGCCCATAAGCTGCCAATAGCACCTGAAGGAAGAGTGAGGCCTCACAAGTCTCTTGCCATCCTATGATACAATGTTGATGGGCTCAGTCTTGTTTAGGTGACTGCAGCTGTTGTGGTTTCATGGTTATAAATGCCCATGTCATGGCCAGATGACAGCATTTCACAGCACTTCTCTGGCTTGGACAGTCTTTCCCCCGTCTTCTGAGATGTTCCCTAGGCCTTAGAGGGCTGCTGCTGGTGGTGATGATGATATGTGTGTGTGTGTGTGTGTGTGTGTGTGTGTGTGTGTGTGTGTGTGTGTGTGTGTACTGTTTAGGGTATAACTCAATAGTCATTTATTCAGCATTTGGCAGTTGTGAATCTTTGCATTAAGTGTTGCCAAGGTGGAGATGGTGATGAGAGAGCTACACTTTTCCCTTGGTTTAAACATATATAAGAAAGCATTTTTACAGCATATCTTTTTTTTTTTCAAGACAGGGTTTCTCTGTGTAGCCTTAGCTATCCTAGACTAGCTTTGTAGAACATGCTGGCCTTGAACTCACAGAGATTTGTCTGCTTCTGCCTCCCTGAGAGCTGGGATTACAGGTGTGGGGCACCAGGGTTACAGCATATCTTATTTTGTTGGTTTGTGTTTTTGTTTTTTTTGTTTTTTTTGGAGGAGGGGATAATATTTCTTTGCATTAGTTTTTACATTGAGGTATATTACTTGGAAAACACATATTTTTATGTTTGTCTTAATGAGTTTTGACACACACACACTCTGACATTTCAGCCATGCCAAAGAACATCTCTACTATCCTATAAAATTCCCGGACCTCTTCTAGGCTAGTTTACTTTCCACACCCGTTGCAATTTTTATCCTCACTTTCATTTTAATTTTTAAAATTAGTTGCATTGTTACTGTTCTGGCCATGCACTGCCATGAGTCTTCAGCATATCTTTTAAGTAAACAACTGTAATGGATTCCCCTTTGGGTCTGTTACCTACCCACTCTTGAGCTTTGGAGTCAATTTAAAGTCTCAACCATGGATTCCCTCCTACGGAGCTGATCTGAATGTCAATCAGAAAGCAATTGGCTGTGCTCCTAAGTGCCACATCGCTATAGGACTTGAGGAATATTTTCTCCAATGGGTCAGTGTTGAGGCATACAGAGTTCACAGCTGATGTTGATGACTTTTCTCCCTCAGCTTCTTGCATAGCACCTAGCCCGGATAGAGGAATCTTGCACTTCCAGCTTTCTGTGTTTTACACCCAGTGTGTATGCTGTCTTCATCCTAATTCAGCTAAATTGAGCAGCAATTTCCTTGAGAGAGTCTGTATTTTGATAGGAATTGAGAAGTCCTTCTTATCACAGTCATTACAAAAAGAAACTCTTTTAAATCAAGTGAAATTTTAAATATTGCTTATCACATTTAGATCTTAAGTGATAGAATTAGTGCTTTTTATTTGACCAATCTTGATTGTCAACATGATGACATTTGGAGTCACCTAGGAGACACATCTCTGGGTGTGTCTATGAGGACTTCTCCAGCAGTTAGTTGTAAGCATAGACAAGGGACAGGTTTTTGCTTTTGGCTTCCTCTTGAGTTTAACAATCATACATATGACTTATAAAGGTTTTAAATAATCCAAACCCACTTAATGTGCTACGCCGCTGAGAAAACATGGGGTGATGATTTAAAGTGGGTTAATTGCCTCTGTAACTTTCTCTAGTGTATCAATGATCATTGGAATGTTAACATACAATTGACAGTAATCTAAGTCTCCAAACAGGTCCTCCAAGCAAATGATACACCAGGCCACGTTAGGAAGACACCTCACCATTAACACTGAGTACTAATGCCTCGCATGGATTCTGTCTATATGAGTTTTCTTTGTCCTCATCAGTTTGCACTCCTTCTACACCATTCCTTTGCCTCTAAGACTGCACTATGACCTTAAGGTCCATACATCTTTTCCTATGGCTTCTTTGACTTAAAAGAGAAAAAGACAAAACATCTGACAATTAGCATTAGATACATATTTATTATATTTACATTATTTATTGTAATTATATCTACTTTATTCTTTTGATTTGTAAAAGAAATTAAAATTTGAACATCTCTCTGAGCTTGTAAAAACAGTATGGGCCCTAAACACCTTCTGAAGGCATCTATATATCTCTTCCTTCTTTCTGTCTCCTTTCTCCCCTGTTTTCTCTCCTCTCCCCATCACTTTCTCTTCTCCTTCTACTCTCCTTCTCTCTCCCACCTTTCTTTTCATTTCTCCGCTTATTCTTTCTCTGCTCTCTTCCTACCTCTTCTCCTTTCTTTCTTCTCTCTTTCTCTCTCCCTGTCTCTCACTTGCTTGCTGTCTCTGTCTCTGTCTCTGTCTCTGTCTCTCTCTCTCTGTCTCCATTCCCTATCTCCTTTTCTACCTAGAGTTGGCATATTGGCAAATAAATGTGAAACTTCCATCTTTCATAAATCTTGCTTGTAATATTCTCGGTTCTAAGTAACAGATAAAATATTTTCTTTAAAAAAAAACCCTGGAGTCTAATTTGTGATGCTCAATTTCCCATGGAATCATATGAATGTCTTTCCTGATGTTTTTCCTTCCAGTGTGGGCTTTGGATTATGTGCATGTTTTCCTTGTCTCTTTCCCAGTATCACCCACATCTCTAGAGAATGGGAGCTAGAAGAATCCTCTCCAGGTGACAGGAGAGACTACACATTCTTACTACACAGGGACCCTCAAGTGTGCCTCATACTTGCATACCATACAGGTGATGCTAGGTAAATGAAACCAAATAATTGTTTAAGGACCAGGGACCATGACTGTTTAGTTCGTCACTTGGGAGAACCCTCCCATTTCATGTTCCATGACCTCCTCTTCCTCTCTGATTCCTGCAGTCACACCATTCCTCAGTGATTAATTACAGCTGCCCCCTTGCCCACAGAGATATTTTGAAAGACCACCATTGGATGCCTTAAACCAGAACTAGTCTTAACCCTATCATTTAATGTCTTTTCCATCTGCACAAGCTCTTATCACAGTTGTTGTGGCCATGGTTTCTGCAGTTTGAGGTTGCATGGCCAAACTGGTAGGAACGTCTTTTTCCTCTGTTATAATTTCATGGATACATTTGTTTTTACCATAGATCTCAACAACCTCAGCGTATTATTTTTCTCCTTTGTTTATTAGGTCAATAACTTTCTGCTTTCTAAGTTATGGCGATACTGCTTGCCTTCTCTATGGCATGTTGAGCACATTAGAATGGCATCACTAATCATGACATGAGTTCAGGCACTGAGATGCTCTTAAAGTTGTCCAGGGAGCCGAGACATTAACTAAATTCCTAATGTGGGAGTAGCATATACCACATGGATACATTGTACAAAGTGATGACTCATGTCTGTCAGGAGAATGACATACAGAATGTTATGAGATTCCATTATGCTTCTCAGAACAGTGTACGATGTAAAACTGATGATGTTTCTGGAATTTTTCATTTGATATTTTCAGACCACGGCTGACCTGGGATAACTGAAACCGTGGAGTGTAGAACCAAAAATGAGGCAGCCCATTCCATCAGTAGCATATTTTGAACAAGTAAAAAAAAACATTGACTTTAAGGACCTAAGTAATTTCCCTGTGTTCATAAGGGTCATGAGAAAAGGAGCCAGGGCTTAAAGAAACATTTGCTCTATGACTTTCCAAGGCTTCTGCACCCTCTTGTCCACCCACAGCAGTGTCAGGCACAAAGATAATATCTGTCCTGTGCTTTTGTTAAACTTTAAAATTCCAGTGGGCATAGCAGTGACTAGGGAAGCAATGATGGGACCAGAAAGTGGTGCACACAAAATGCTTCGAAATCAATGACGCCATACAAAATTCTGTGAAGGAGACAAAAATTAGAACATATTGGGGGAAATCTTAAAAGTTTATAGGTGAGTGAATTTCCACTGAATTAAATAAGGATGACAGGATATGTATATATTATGTAATAGTTATAATGCATAGTATATAACACATATAGTAGATATAATTTGTAATGCATGAGAGTCTTGTGACCTTAGATTTCTTAGATGACATGTGACTATCTTTCTTTACATACTAATAATGATGATATAACATTTTTAAATTTTTGAGAATTATATGTATGAATGCTGCATTGACACTGTTTCTACTCCGTTGTCTCTTCCTCTATCTTGTTTCCTCCTACTCCCTCTGAAATTCATGACCCCTTCTCTAAATACACACACACACACACACACACACACACACACACACACACACACACACACACACACACACACATTATAACATACTTATAAAAGGGAAGAAACCAGTGTCTCATTTCCAAGGTGTTTTCCTCCCAGTACAGCACTGACCCAACTGGAGAGCATGAGTAGAAGGCTAGAGATGGGGCTCAGAGGCCAACACCAGCAGTCTTCTTTTGGGTTGTTGTTGATAAAGGGCCAACCGGTAAATATTTTAGGCTCTGTGGACTATTTAGTCTGTTGCAAAGGCTACCTGAGTGTTACATCACAAAAGCATGTGGAGATTTGGCCCATGTGGCTTAGCTTGTAGATTTCTAGCCTGGCCCATCACCCTGTATTCCTAAGAAAGCTAGCCTCTTTGATCTTAAAGAGACAAGAGATCTCCCCCCATGAGACCCTGGGAAACACATTCTGCTGGGAGGTTTAAATATAGATGCAATATCTATTTCTATCTCTGTGCCTGACCTAGACAAGCCCCTCCTTTACTAGGACTCAGTTTCTTCATCTTACAGCTGTTGATAGCTTCGACTAGAAGTCACTCTCCTCCCTCCTTCGTGAGTCCCCGGGGCTCGTCTCCTTCCTGCCCCAGCTTCAGTGGAGATAAGAGACAGCAGAAATGGCTCTGCTCCAGCTTAAGACTCATTTTCCAGTAGCTTCTCTGAGTCACCACGCTGGTGGAGATGCCACGACTTGCTGTGTTCCCTCCCTTTCTCCAGGCACTGCCCTCTGAGGCTGAGGATTGGAGCCTGGCAGTGTGGGAGGAAGGGGCATCTCTCTTCCCAGCCTCACCTCTGTGTCATAGGTAGGGCCTGCTGGGCTCCACTCACAGGCCTTGGACCTCTTCCTCATACTCATTTGCCTGTGTGTATACGTGTGTGCGGGCGCATGTGTGTGCGTGTGTGTGTGTGTGTGTGTGTGTGTGTGTGTGTGTGTGTGTGTGTGTGTGTGTGTGTGATACCTGGTAGCCTTATGTAATTTCATGAGCACCAAGGGAATCAGATCTCAGTGTTTGGCCCACACAATTCCTCTGTCTAGAAAAATCTGAGCTCACCTCTACCATTCAGCTGGTACCACCATCTCTGAGAACTTTCCCCTGGATCCATGGATGGTTTCTTGCTGTTACTTGCTACCTTGGTTGTATTTGTAGGAGTTGCACAAGGGACAACTGGTCCTGGGCCTGATGTGAGTTTTTAATACTAGGCAGGCAGTACAGAAGGG
The DNA here is from genome assembly GCF_903995435.1 of Acomys russatus. NCBI lineage: Eukaryota > Metazoa > Chordata > Mammalia > Rodentia > Muridae > Acomys > Acomys russatus. Next base: position 40,261,466 of record NC_067162.1, read on the forward strand.
CAGGCTACTATCTACAACCTCATGCTCAGAGTGCTTGTTATCTCTTCGCTAAGTGTTCATATGTGTGCTAAACTGATGTGTGCTAAACAAAGTCCTAAAAGTAGATTTTATTTTGTGCTTGAAAGAAAATCAGACAAGCATTTCCTATCCATTGTAAATGGAGATCCCTATCCCCATATGATAGTTGTTTTTGGATGTTGTTCTAGTTTCATTTTTGTTCCTTTGATAAATATATTTGACATAAAGGCAGATGATCAGTATGTGGGATATCAGGATAAATATGATGGCTGTTCTTGGCTGTCAACTTGACTACATCTGGAGGTAACTAGGACCCCAAAATAGCCGGGCACACCTGTGAGGGATTTCTGCTTAGTGAAATCATTTGAAGAGGGAAGACCCAATTCTAATCCCGATTTTTGAGGTGGGAAGACATGTCTTTAATCCAAGTCTTTTGAGGTGGGAAGACCCACATCGTATCTGGGCCATACCTCCTTCTTCTGGAGGCCTATATAGAGGACATGGAAGAAGGAAGCCCCTTTCTCTTTACCTGCTTGTGTTTGCTCTTGCTGGTAAGCCCACTCCTTCATTGGCTTTAGAGCCTATTCCTTCAGGCTTCTAGCACATACTGATGACCAGCTAAGATATCCAGCCTCGTGGACTGAACATCTTGGACTTCCCATTCATACCATTGTTGGCTTACCTGAATCAAACCTGTAAGCTTTTGTAACAAGTGCTTTTTATAAATGTATATTTATATACATATTATAAATCTATATATTATATTTATAAGGGGGATGTATGTATGTATGTATGTATGTATGTATGTATGTATTCTACAAGTTCCGTTACTTTAGAGAACCTTAACTAATAGAATGAGGGGAAAACATTGCCGGAATGTGAGTGGTGACATCCAATGCCTAGGAGCCTGGACAGAAGGAAGTTTGAAGGGAAGGAAGATAGCATCATTTATATGCAAGCTCTGCTTCATCTCGACAAGAGTCTATCATTGCTGCCACCATCTGTGAACATCAGACTGAAAGCTTTTCAGCTTTTCACTGTGGATTCAACACCAGTCACTCTCCAGGGTGTGTCTAGCCCTCAGTACTGAGTCTAGCCTACAGAGATTTTCCATTTTTTCAGACTGGGAAGATACTGGGTTCTTTCCCACTCTAAGTTTTGTATTTTGAGATAGGCTTTTATTAAGTTACCTTGCCTTGAACTGGTTTTATAGACTAGGCAAATCTTAAACGTAGAATCCTCAGGCTTCCATCTGCTGAGATGACAGGCAGACAGCAGCATGCCCAGCTTCTCCTTGTTTTAATTTATTCAGATTGATCTTCCCTCTGTAACAATATGTCTTAACCTCAGACAAACATTAGGCTCCAGGCAGTAGTGTGGGATCTGCACCGAGATTTTGAAATGCAACATACTCTCAGGTCATGGAGAGGTAGGTGGTCCATGAATGTCAATCCAAGAAGAAGAGTCTTGGATGGCACTGTTTGTTCCCTCTTTAAGTCTCTCTCTGTCTCTGTCTCTCTCTGTCTCTGTCTCTCTTTCTCTCTCTTTCATTGGCTGCCCCCACTAGCTTGAACTCCTAAATTTAGGCTCTTGTTCAAATTTCCTCTCCTACTTCAGATCCCTCACAGGTTTATTTCTGACCCTATTTCTTCATCTTAGCATTTGCTATCTTTCACACCAAGAACATTGCCACCACCCTGCCAGTCTCCTAATCCTCATTCATCCTTGAAGGTACACTAAATCTCTATGTAATTCCTCTGCTGAGTTCCAGGCCAGTTTCTGGTCTTCTGGATATCCACTTTCTGGTACTTGTCCCTGGGACGTCCCACTGGCTGCCATTTTTATGACGCATCTGTTCTGCCCAACTAACTAGACAGTGAACAGCCCATGGCAAAGACTGTACATCACTTACACCATTATAAATGGTAAAACAACAATGGCTATCTTTATTTTATTGATGAGAATTGGAGCTTTGAGGGGAATCATCAAGGGTGGCTGACATTTTCCCACACACATCCTTGCCCCTGCATGTAGCAGTAACTTTTGGATTTCTGTGAGCAAAGTACCTTACAAAAAAATCACTCCTGGAGCAAAGCTTTAGTTTGGATTGTGGTATCAGAGGACTTCAGAGATCAGAGTGGGGAAGGTATGGTGGAGTTCATGAGAGTGGAACTGTGAGGAAGAGGATCTTCATATCATAGCCGACCAAGAATCAAGAGAACACTAGGACCTGGAGCCAAGTTCTACCCTTCGGGTTAGAGCCTATCAGTGGGATGCTTGTTTCAGTGACATCCCGCCTCTCATTACAGAGCCTCCAAACACTGCAGCACCAGCATGGAAACAAGAACCCAAACACATAAGCCTACGGGGGAGATTTTGGATCTGATCCATTGTGCACAGAATGTTGTCATTTGTCTTGTTATTGGTGGCTTACTATGTGAGTCTCATGTTACAGCTCCTCTCATCAGAGATATCCCTGGTCATCTCTTCAGTCTATTCATTTTGCTTTGATGTCATTTTTAAGCACACCACACTCTCTTTTTGCAGGAGTACAAATGGCATTTGAACTTATTTTGATCTTACTGCTGTCCACATTTGCTCTTCTCTCTGAAGAGGACTTTGAACCCTTGCATTCTATCACCTACTTTACATTGGGTTTGACCACATGACCTCTGTTAGCCAATGTGAAATCAAAGAGAGAAAACCTCTGGTTAGTAGATCTAGATGCACACATATTATTGTAATTGTTCAATAAATACCAATGGCTCTGAATAATGGTTGATACTTCTTTCTATGGAACACTTAACAATGCCTGAATACCTGAATGTTTGAACGTTCCTTCCCCACCCTCACCCCTCTCTCACTCACCTCACCAAATACCTACACATACCTCACTAATGAACAAACAAATGAATACATAAATACATCTGGTGAGAGGAGACAGAGATGCTGGGCATCACTCTTATAAGGTAGAGAGTAGCAGCATTCCATACTGAAGAGGTACCAAGTACCAAAAATGTTAATGAAATCGAGAGTCTGAAAACTTGATAACCACCAAGGTTATCTAAGCAAGCTCTATTCCAACTAGGAAAATGGGCTTTGGAGTAAACATTTCTTGGGGAGCTTGGGGAGTTTCACATGCTGGATTTTGTCATCTTGCTGGGCTTCATTCATTGTTCTTTCAGAAGATGGGCTGAAAATGCTGTTTGCCCCCAAAAGACAATGGAACTAAAGAAATACTAGATTCTGGGCAAGTGAGATGGCTCAGCAAAGAAACAGTGGACAAATAAGCCTGACAATCTGAGTTCAATCCCCTAAACACACAAGAAGATGGAAAGAACTGACTTCCAAATTGTCCTTTGTCCACCGCACATGCACTGTAATACCTGCATGTCTGGTCTGTCCGTCCGTCTCTCTCTCTCTCTCTCTCTCTCTCTCTCTCTCTCTCTCTCTCTCTCTCTCTCTCTCTCTCTCTCTCTCCTCTCTCTCTCTCTCATATACACACCCTCACAAAGAATGAATTAATGAATGAATACATAAATACATTTTAAATTTTAAATGAAAGAATCCTAGAATCAGTGCCCCATCCTTATTCATGCCATGTAGGCCATGCACGTTAAAATGTTTAATCCCCTGTACATGTTTGAATGGTTTATAGAGTCTTTAAAACCTTTCTTAAACCAAGGCTGTGTTGATAGAGGATTTTTATCTGTACTGCCTATCTGTTTCTCGGAACTTACACCTAGATTCTGGAGGGTTGAATCCAAAGATCCAGGAGTTTTGCCATGTTCCCAGGTAGGGCAGGCATTCAGAGTGTATTCTTACAATAATTTGCATTTGGGGGTTTGAAATAGCAACAGGAGCACAAGAAACCATGTTGAGAACACTTGGGCTGAGAGCATGATAGAGTCTCCAGCACGAATGACTATTTAGGCACTCTGTGCCTTTGATTAAATCCTCGCCACCACTCATCTGCTTTTCAGCCTATTACATCAAAGTCCCACTCTCTCCTCAACTTTTGATGACCTCAGATGCTCTCTGATTCTCTCTGCTCGAGTCACCATGTTCTCCTAGTACTTCTGATGGCCTCATGCCTTCTCACATTTCAGAGTCTTTGCACATGCTGTTCCTTTGGCCTTGTATACGCTTCCCCTCCTGTGTTTTTCAATAAGTCTTACCTTCAGGGTCTCTACAAGTATGTTTCCCAGGCCCCTCTGATGACATCCAGACATGCCACCCTGAATTTTTCTACTATCTTTTCTCACTGCCAATGGCAATGATTAAGCCTGCATAGCACTCTGTGTTCAAACCTGTTGAAATATTGAAATACAATATGCTGGTTTTGGCACTTACATATTGCTTTGAGACCTCAATGCCAAGCTCTGGTTGTGTTGGGACACCCTCTTTCTCCGTGACTTTATGACACTGCAACGAACATCTGGGATCTTTATCTGTGGTCAGAGCCAATATCCATCCGCCTGTTTCATAGAACCCAAGTTCGTTTTTCACCCTCTACGATGAATTATTTAATAACCACAAAGTCTAGAATGCCTATCTGTTGTCTTTATTACGTTCTAAGCACTAAGATTACAATGCAATGTTTGTGTTAAATCATTAGTTCTCAACCTTTCTAATGCTGTCACCCTTTAATGCAGTCCCTCATGTTGTGGTGGCCCCCAAATATAACATTATTTCATTGATACTTCATAACTGCAATGTTTCCACTGTTATGAATCCTAATGTATGTATCTGATATACAGGATATGTGATATGTGACCCCACAAAGGGCTCACAACATGCAGCTTGAGAACCGCTGTGTTATATGCTTGAATCATTTGATCTTGATGATTCGAAGTAATTTCTTATTCCAACTGAACAACTGAGATTTCTGAAAATGAGAAAAGTATTTATGCTAAAAGGAGATGAGAGGGAGGGAGCGCTTAAGCTCTCAAGCTTGTCATGGCATTATTCAAACTCTTTTATCATGGGGCACAGTGGGAGCTCCCCGTATCATGAGGACAACTGCAGAGGCAGTTTTGTGAAATGCTTTGGGTCCCAGTAGACTTGTCCTGTAGATGGCCCTTTATAATGATATGTTTTAGCTGGTCAGGGAGCTGAGCCCCTGAAGCGATCCCACTTCAATCTTAAATGTGGCTTAGGCCCTTTCTGGCTTCCACCGCTGTAGCAAGCAGCATGGAATATGGCCCTGGTGGTCTCTGAGTTTTGATGTTAGGGTCCTTATATCACCTAGTCAAGTGTCTGCTGGATCATCTGCTTGGTTTACTGCTGACAAATGCATCATGGTAGAGGGTCTTGTATGCCTCATCCAAGAGATTGCAAAATGTCCTAGCTTCTTTTTTGTTCATGTCAGAAATCTTCTCTATTGAGTTTTGAGGAGATATTATAGTCTTGTCTTATATTTATGTAAGAGACAATATATCTTGGGTCTGGACTGTCCTCAATCAGCCCCCATGTTAGCACAGTCCCTGGGGCTACTTAGAGGGTGGAATTTTTAGGAGATGGAGCCTAGTAGTGAGTTCCTGGAAGTGTGCCTTTGAAGGGGTCATGGAGTTTCTGACATTTTCTCTGGTCATGAAGTTAAAAATCCTCCTCTACTACACAATCTAGACATGAGTTTCTCACCAGAGGCTCAAAGCAACAGCTTCAACCCATGACGTACTGAAATCTAGAAAGTAAACCTTTCCTTTTCTTAAGTTAATTTTGGGGGGCTATTTGTTGCAGGAGTAGAAAGCTGAGTAAGGGGTTGTCACCCAGCTAAGTAAGCCAGGCTTGTGGCATCTACCCCACAGAAACCATGAGAGGCATAGAGGTTCTTGTGCTCACAGGTAAAGACTCGGAGAGCCAGGAATGTTAAGCACACAGAATTGTCTCTTGGAGGAGAGAGAGGTATAACTTGTTTTCCATGCAGAAAGCTGGGAGCACACATGGTTAATAGCTTGTATGGCCTGCAGTTCTCGATCTGTATTTCTCAACCACACTGGGCCTTAGCATATATACCCTTATCGTGAGGTTGTTTTTCCTCAGTCAATCTTTAGAACATTTGTAGAAGACGATACATATACTTTTGCTCCATTTCTGTCACAGAGACCACTCTAGATCCTGCCTGAGACCCTAATCAGGAGTTTGCTTTTCTCAGTCAATCTACAGAATCTATTTTTATGGATGATGCCACACATGCTTCATAAGGAGTTTCAATGTATTCGTGCCTTAGGCTTTGTTGTGCACACAGGACTGGGATAGTTATCACCAGGAAATTTTTTCACCAAATTGTGCCATGGTTAAATATACCTAAAATAAACTGCTAGGGACCAGACTCCCAAAGTTTGAACCAACACTGGGTACTGAGTCATGTTGAACTGAACTGCCGTCTTGCCTATCACAAATTGTTATGGTGTTTGCACGACATCCCATTCCTACAAAACAAAACTATGAGAAAATAGATGTTTGCTCTTTTAAACCACTAAATTTGAGGAGCTGTTTGTTATGCAACTATAGATGACTAATACACTTTGGGTAGCTAGCACTGCAACCTAGTTTTTTGTTTGTTTTGCTGCAAGAATAAATTCCTCTCTTGACATTAATACTTGGATATCCATTGCTGAAATTTAGTATTCTCTTATGGTTACCTGTCTATGGGTTTACACATACATTTTCAGAATCTCCTAATATTGATCATAGACCTACTATGTACCAGAACATGAAATCTAAATTCCTGAATGTAGAGACTTTGCTTAGTCATCTCTTCACCTCAGGACCCAGTACAAAGCTTGTCCTGTGATACTCAAATTTTATTTATGTATTTTTTGTGTGTATGCTTATATGTATGTGCTCATGTGTGTGCGTGTATGCATTTGGAGGCCCCAGGGAAACCTCAGGTGCTATTTTAATTGAGAGAAGACCTTTCACTTCTCTGGGGTTTGGCAGATAGGCTAGGCTAGTTGTCATGTGAGCCCCCAAAGTCCTACTAGCTTTGCCTCCTCAGAGCTAGGATCACAGGTATATGCCATTACTCCTAGAATTTTTTAATGGGGTTCTGGGGATTTAACTTGGGTCCTCAAGTTTGCAAGACAAGTCCTTTACTGATTATATGATCAATCTTATAGACTGTGGTCCAGTTACCCCCAACAGAAGCTGGCTGTGAATGGGAGCATCCAAGAATCCAGCAGTTTCTCCATCAATGCAGCTGAATGTTTATTCTGGTCCTCAGGGTACACTGGGATCCCAATCTAATGCCAGTGATGGAATGGACTTGCTGTCAAGGTGAGGACAAGTATGCAGAAAAAAAGCTTCTTTTCTTTGTGCCCTTACATAAGCTCCCAGCAGAAGGCATAGCCCAGATTAGATTTGGATTAAAAACTTAAATGGAAGGTGTTTTTTCCCTACCTCAAATATCTGAATAGTAAGTAGATTTTCCTACTTCTGATTAAACAGAAATCCCTCGTAGGTGTGCCCTCCATTTTGTAGTTTTAGTTCAACCCAGACGCACTCAAGTTGACAACCAAGAACAGCCATCGTACTGTGCTATCCAGATTGTAAATGCTCCAGAAAAAGCTATGAAACTGGAGTCAGACTGTTCACCCCCATTTTATGATGATGGTCTCTGAAGCCCACAGCTTTCAAGTGGGTAAAATTGTACACTTCATTTCTAAAATGGCAGTGTTACTTTTGCCTGGAAACACTCTAGCTCAAAATAAAGAAGCTTTAAAGTTTTTTTTAAAATTTATTAAAGTATTCAAACCAGAATGCCTTTGTTATCTTTCCCTTGCACCTAGGCATCTTGGTCCCAGGATCAATGATAACCATGTAGAAGGCAGTAACAAGTTATTTTGGTCTCACTAAGAATGATCATGGAGCCACTAGTGTTTCTTTCTGAGTTAATAGAAAACATTTGCTGGAAAACCACAGGGCCCTGCAGATAAAGCAGTTGGCAAGAAATAGTAGGCTTAAATACCAGAAAACAGCCCATATCCAAACAGGTGTGCGATAGAGCTGGGTAAATAAGCCACTCAGGATGGCGCTCAGCCCCAGCAAAAATTGCCTAAGAATCTTTCCTCCCGGCCTGAAAACATGAGACCCCAAAACAGCCCTCTAGTGTCCTTTTCAGTTGCCACAGCTGGAAAAACAGATCTTGTCAGACAGTCCAAAGCATGAGTTGTTTTAATTTTTTTAATGCCTTGAGGGGGGGCGGCGGAGGATGATAGTTTTGTGAATGTGGTCCTCGGCATGGATCATGTGAAAGACCTTTTAGAACCATCCAGAACTTTCAACCTTTAAGAACTATGTTTGCCTCTTTGGATTTAGCAATGGCCACTTCATGTTGTGTTGGGATGTTTTCCAATCTTATTTTATTTTATTTCTTTTTCTTTTCTTTCCTTTCTTTTTTTTAATTTTTATTTTATTTATTTATTTTGCTGGTGAAGGCACAGTTTTCCTAACCACATGTTTCATTGACATAACAGTCCAGACGCCTAAGAGAAAGCTTTGGTTTGGTTTCCATTAAGACCCACTAAATGCACAGGAAGCATGGCTTGGAGCCACTAGGGGTCACATAAACTATCTTATTTTTATCTTTATTTTTCTGGCTAAGAACAAAGATAGGCTATACTACAGTGTCTGGAAGTACATGAGTTAAATATTTCTCACTGGGCTGTTTTGGTGTTTGACATTAATTGTTCTTCGCCAACCTGTTTCTACAAAGGAAAAAGTAAAAAACAACATTCACATGGCCTGAAGCCTCTGGACATAGCTGATCCTTACCATGGCTCGGTGACAAGGACATTCTGAATGTTGCAGTAGGGGTGGGTGATTTTTCTGTTCACAAGTTCAAATCCCGACTTCACTGTTGGCTGAAAATGACGGGCATCACTTCTCAGACCCTTTTCACCTTTAACATAATCTCGTATGTACAGCGTCTATGCAAATTAAATGTGTGCACACAGCAGGCATGTACAGACACAGGAAGATGACATCTAGTAAAGTATAGACATCATGTGACACCATCAATATGTAGCCCAGCCTGGATCTGAATTTATAATCCTCCTGCCTCAACCTCCAGAGGGTTACAATTATAGGCATGCACTATCCTGCCTGGCTAATTGTCATATGGCAATTCCACCATGACATAGCACATAATGTCTGTCAAAGAGCAAAGGTTTAGTCAGCTGTGGTTTCTATTTGAACCGTTGTAACTGCTCTCTTTGGAGTCTGCCCTTTGAGTACACCCCCTTCTCAACACTTTTCTTAGATTCCCGCACTTCCCTTATCCTATAGCTTTTATTATTAAATAAACTAAATATAGCTTTACTTAGTTATTTTTGAGTCAGGGTCTCACTATGTAGCCCTAGATGGCCTACAACTCACAGAATCTGCCTTCTGAGTTCTTGGGCGAAAAGTGGGCATCAGCAAGTCCAGCGACTTGTTTCAACTTTTCATCTGTGGTATGAAGAATGGAGCCAAACCAGGAGTGAAAACCAAAGCAAGGAGATTGTTTGTCGAAGTTGTCAAAAGTCAAAAATGTGGATTCTGGACTCAGCCCCATTTCTTGCTAGCCACAAGATCTTGCCCAGCTTCGTTCCCCTCACCTGCAGAAAGGCCAGCTGCTGAGTTACTGTCCCTGGGTAGTGACGCCTGTGATGGCCCGAACTCCTAGCTTCCTCTGAGTCTGCCTAGTCACATAGATATCACCTGCTGCCTCCTTCAGCTGAATACTGCTCTCTCCTCATCGCTAACAGACATTCAATGCCCAGTTCACAGCCAGGACCCTCTAGAACCCACTTTAGTCCTGTGAACAAACATTTTGACCTGTGCCAAATTCAGTGTTTCAAAAGGTACATCCCTGCTACTAGCTGCATCTAGAAGAAACCTGGGCTTCCTCTTAGAAACTGCATTTCCTCTAAGAAACTCTGTGTGTGTGTGTGTGTGTGTGTGTGTGTGTGTGTGTGTGTGTGTGTGTGTGTGTGTGTAAGTAACAAAGAAAGTGCTCGCTCTCTCTCCCCCCCTCTTCTCTCTCTCTCTCTCTCTCTCTCTCTCTCTTTCTCCTTCCCTCCCCCACCAACAAGTATTATAAATAGGAGCTCTTCTTATCTGATTGTCCCCTAAATGGTTTTTTTATTTGAAAACTGCAGTTAATTTTCGATGATTGTCACAGATAATCTCAAACTCGTGTGTAACACGGGTCCTGGTCCCGTGTTCTTGGACCAGTTCTTGGAGTCTAAGAACAGCATGGCTTGTCTAGAGGGCCTTGTTTGGGCCCCAGTGCCTCTGACTTGCCACCCTTATGAGAACAGGGCTACTATCAGAAGCCTGAGGTTCCTCTTGCCCAAAGCAGACACATGGCTCCTTCTGCAAAGGGCTTCTCTGGACCCACTCAGCCCTTCTCTGGGGTATAAAGGCTGGAAAGACACATCAGGGAGCTCAGAGCAAGTTTGAGTTCAATCTGAGGCCCCCAACATTGCGTGCAAGGTCAAATTGCAAGGACAGAGTGGCCTCTACCCCCTGAGCCTCCCTAGGTCCCTCCCTGCGATCCTGGGAAGATAACTGCACTCATAAATGTTATGCAAAGGCTGCCTTGAGACCTTTGTAAATAGCAGGCTGTTTTCAGAGCCTGAGCCACTTTTGTCCTGGCTGGAGTTAAGAGGTAAGGAACGCTCCACTAGTAAGCTTGCATGGAAAAAGTTTTTTTTTTCTTTCTTTTTGCTAACAAGGTATGCAGAGGATTCAAATTCCAGTAAGAGAAGGTTAAAGTGAGTGGGTTTGCTGAATACAGTCATCTCCTCTCCGCCCCTTAGTTTTTCCATAAAGTGCCATAAAAAGCCACTGAACTAACAAACATTTTGGGGAGGGAACAGGCTTCAGGCCAAGAAGCCACAAGCTTAAGGGGGTTGGGGGTAGAATGGGGAATCTGAGCCCCAAAGCACAGCTTCCTGCGCAGTCATTCCTCAAGCCCAGTTTGAGTTTAGTAGCAGTACTCAGCCAACAACATATCTCATCTTGTTCTGGGACAATGTTCCCAGGACAATGACAGACAGCAGGGGAAAGCCGTGTCTTTGATGATGCCACATGTAACCATGCATGACTCAGAAATATTAATGAGGAACTGGGGGGAAGGCTTAGTGGATAAATTACCTGAGCTCCATCCCCAGCATATATGTAAAAAACAGACACAGTGTTGCATTCTCGTAACCTTGGGCTAAGGGCATGGAGACAGAAACACAAGATTCCGGGGGGTTCACTGGTCATGCAGTGTAGCTGAAGAGGCAAGCTCAAGGTTCCATGAATGAGCCTGTCTCAAAAACCAAGGTTGAAAATAATTAAGGAAAGGATTCCAACATCAACCCCTGGCCTTCACATCACCGCACAGGCAAGTGCACCGACATATATGCCTGATCATATTCTGAGCATCTATATCATACGTACCACACACAGACTATACATATACACTCCTGCATGTGCACACACACACACCACACTTGCACAGACCACGCCATATATGTGACAATGCACAGACATATACATACTACACAGACACATGCATGATTTAAAAAAAAAACCCACAACAATAGGACTTCTCCCTAACCAAGGCTTTACTTTAAAAGTACATAAAGATAAATGCTTTGAATCATTAAAATCAAGCCCACTCTTTGCCCATAAAGTCTCCACCAGCATTTATTTATTATTATTTATTTTTGTGAAGCACAAAAAAATGCTATGGAAAGACGAAGAGACAAGAGGAGATGACCACAACTACGGTCAAGCGGCATCTGAGGGGGAGGCTTACCTGAAAATGCCTCAGAGCCCTCAATGTGGCTCAGAAGTTATTAAAGATGGTATATGTATTTACTAGACAAAATGGAAGAGCTGACCATGACTGTATAGGGAGCTATAGCATCCGTATTTGTATATTTTACTCTCTAGGTGATTAACTGGGGAAAGACATAATATAAGACGAATAGAAGGAAATAAGAATAGTTTGGTAACTTAGAGACAAACTTTCCATGCGAGAGCTAACATCACAAGCCACAGGGAAAAACAAAAGGTGGGCTTGGTACCAAAATTAAGGATTTCTTATTAATGTTTTATATCAAAGATAAAGCTGATTGGAAAACAGAATAGAGTATTTGCTGCTTCCAGAACATAGAACTAATTGAGGATAAGTGATGGGAAACCTGTATATTAACAAGAGAGGGATCATCAAATCCATCAAAATAGGAGAAAGGTCTGTGGAAGGTAACTCACTGAGGTGGAGAGCCAAAGGTGTGATGTACTACAAAGAGGTATTTCAACGCATCAGGTCTTCAGATAGATGCCAAGTATAGTCAGTAAGAAACAGCTTTAGAGCTGTCAGATGGGTCAACATGAGAAAGTTGAACACCGCCAAAGGTTAACCCAAGCCAGTGCACCATGGTCCCCTCCCAGGTTCACACTGAATATGACTGCCGTTGTGATACCATTAAGAGATGGGTCCTCTGAGGGACTTGGTTATTGGGGGTTCTGCCATCCTGAAGAGATCAATGCTATTAGCAAGGGAATGGATGGCTACTGAAGAACCCTCTCTCCCTGTGTCTGTCTTTCTGTCTGTCTGACTGTCTGTCTGTCTGTCTGTCTTCAGCCCACCCTCCATAGATCTTTCATATTTCTTTACAGGCAGAGCTAACTTTCTACCATGTTCTGACACAGCAAGAAGACTCTTATCAGTTGGGGCCCTGCTTAGCCTTCAGAACTCCGAACTACATACACTTCCACTGTTATAATTTCTATAGCCTATAGACGCTGTTAAATCAGAAAAGGAGAGAATGAGAAAGCATGAATCACCACATAAACCTAGGTCTGAGGAGCGCTGTGACCAAAAATGAGCATTCCAGTCCTGGTCTCCACTTCTGAAATGTCCCTGGAATCCTTGTTCAGGTTCATGAGAGAGAATGTGACAGGACCTTATGGATTTGTCAGAGCATGTGCTTACTGGGCCAGTGAGACATCATGCCAGGGTGTCCTTGCAGAACTGAAAGGTTAATGAAGTAGCAAAGCCATGAACTTGATCACCTGGAGTTACCAAGCACGAGGAGTTGATTTCTTAAAACAGTGATGCTGGGTGAAAACAGTAAGCAAAGCATCTGGGCTGACTCTGAACACAGCACTGCTCTAAACAAGACTTTAGATGCCTTCAGCTGGTAGCCATGAAATAAACGAGTTCAATCCAGAGGATTCCAGATTGTAACAAGAGGGTTGAATCTGAAGCTATTAAAAAAGAAAATGTGAGCTGTCGGTGAGTTATTTTTGTCTCTAGTAACTTTTTTTTTCCACATGGTGGCTGAACATGGGCTTCCTTAAGGACTACAACAATGACAGTTACAGACTGTTTTGCTGTCAGTTTACCTGTCCTGGTGTCAGGGGGATGACCCAGTGTTTCTCCCTGCGGGTGCTAAGCAATCTCTTATTTATTTAGGTAGCTTTGGGATCTATCACCGTTTCCTTTGAGCTCATACACAACCCATGCTGCAAAGTCAGACAGACTTCCTTAGAGAAAGCTGCTACTGTGATGGACTCCAGGAAGTGCCCAGAATGTGATGGCTAATGCTAATGTGATCACCAGCTTTTCAGGGTCTATATTCCTCTAGGAAGATAAAAGCCTCTGGACACAAATTAGAGGGATTGTCTATACGAGATTAGCTTCTGGCCATCAGATTGAAAGACGAGTCTATTGTGGGTGGAACCATTCCATAGGCTGGGATCTCAGACTGAATAGAAACCAGAAAGCAAGTTGTTCGTGGTCTGTCATTATTCTCCCATTCCTAATGGCAGATACAATGATATGTGCATTCTCCTACTCCCAGGACTTACTCACCATGGTGGGCTATTCTCTGGACCACTACCCAAATAAACCCCTTCGTTTTACTTCTTGCCAAGTAGTTCATCACAGGAACAGTTAAAGTATTCAATACACACAGTAAATTAGTAATACTCCACTAGGGACACAGGATGCAACAATGTATTTTTCCTCTTTCACTTACTATGAAAATATTCTTTAAGACAATCTATTACACTGTTGCTCCATAGGAAACGGTCAAGGTCTGGTATCTGTAAGAATAAAGTGGGATAAAAGATAACTGATCTACCCCTCTTCCTATGGGAGATCAAGGACCAAAGGGTCCATCCCTGAAGCAGGAGATGAAGGACTGGTGTCTTCTTGTAAAATATAGCCAAGTATTTTCATTATATTGGTGGTGATTAGGGCTTGAAGAAAGGGACTGAAAGTTGTAGCCATAAAAAATGGAATATAATTCAACTGTCTCTGAAGGAGATCCAGAGTTTGGAAACCTCCCAAGGAGCAGCAATTCAACTGAACTAACACGATGAACTGTTTTTACATGTTTGAAGGAAGATAGTCAAACATTGACCAGCTTCCTAGAACTCAATCAGCTGGGCAAAGGTAGACTTTTATGAGGCCTCTGCAGTACACCCACAGAGCTGGGCAGAGCATGCAGCTCTGCTCCATCTCAAAGAGAGGGAGAAACATGGCTCTAGCCCACATGAGGTGTCTATTCAGACAGGGCACGTGTTCTTCTGTGCCTGATAAGTGTGTATTCAAAATGAAATGTTGGCGAATGTACTGAACTTAATGGGTTGGCTGTCTGCTCTGGGCCTGGGATCGGCAGGGTTTTTATATGGCTTATCTGATAGCCTCCTCCCATACTCTTCCAAAGAAAAGATTGACACTGCTGGGAGGTTTGGGAAAATTTCCAGGTCAGTTGGCGTTTTACAAAGCAGATCTGTATTTGAACTCAAATAGCCATCTCCAAGCCTGGGACTTTCTTTTAGCAAAGCGGCAATGGCCAGTGCCCTTCCTTTGAAGAATGCTTGAGTTGAGAGAGTCCCAGGAGATTAAGGAGGAGGGGGTCAGTTGTTTTCTCTCCGTCCATTTTCTAGCAAGATTGCCAGAAAATTAGTTGTGTGTTAAACTGGAGTTGTGCAGAAATGAAGACAATGCTAAGGGTGAACTTGAATTTCCTGCATAAGCCACAGTCTGAGGAATTTGTCGTTGCTACCAGCCTCTTTTCTGTTTGGGGAAACCAAGTTCTAACACTAATTCAAACACCTGATATTCTTGGAGTAGATCCTTCCTGACTTTCAAAGCAGTATGTTTGAGACATTACTCCAAATTGCATTCCTAACATACAGTGACATGCAGTGATGAGAGCAATGACAGGCGTGATGGTGGCATCATAAGGGCAGTAGTAATGGTGATATTGTTTTGCTCTTGGCAAGGTTGATGGTAGCGGTAGTGATATTGGTATAGATAGGATGGTGAGCGAGATCATGGTAAAAAGTGAAGATGTAAGTGGTTGTGGTAGCGGAGCAGGTGGTATTGATTTGGTGGTAGTAATGGGATGGTGGTGATATTAATATTGTTAATGGTGCATAAAATGACAGGCATAGTCATGGCAGAAGGGGGGTGATGTTAGCATTGTTGGTGATGGTAATACCTGATGCTGGTGATGGTGACGATGTTGTTGATGTTGGTCGTGGTAGCAACGGTGATGGTGAAGGTAATGGTGGTGGTGACAGTGATGGTAGTGATAGTGATGCTGGTAGCAGTGATCACGGTGACAGTGGTTGTGTTGTTAGTGAGAGTGACGGTAGCAGTGTCGCAGATGATGGTGGTGGTGGTGATAGAAGTAGACCTGATAATGGTGGTGACACAGGAAGTGGTGGTAATCGTGATGGTCATTATATTGGCAGTAATAATGGTGGCAGTGGTAGTTGTGGTGGTATTGCTAGTGGAGGTGACAGTGGTGGTGGTGGTGATAGTGAGGTGGGTAATGACGATGCGAATGTTGATGATGGTGATGTAACAAGGATAACGGGTTTGCTGATGAGGACAATGATGGTGATGGTGATGTAGTGCTGATTACAGAAGCAGCCCGAGCTCATTAGTGATGGATGTTATTTGACCCCCACAGTCCAGACCAACCTCAGAATTTTTGAGAAGAGTCCTTTGTTCACTCTGTGTCTGGAAAGGCTGTTTAACTTTTCTCTGCAAGTTCCAGAGGGAGAAGTTGGCCTTTCATCCCTCTATTGCGACTCTCCTCCACGCTGCTGACAAGCTCTGCAGGTGTCCAGAGCCAGCAGAAGAGAGGAAGATCCCGTGACCATTTCTCTGAATATGGCCTTTGGCCACTCTGTACCGAAACACGTGACATCTCCCCCCCCCCCTGCCCCCCACACACAACCCCTTCCACTTTAGCCTGGTGACTGGGCTCTGCCTGAGCCCAGCCCAGTCCAAAGGGATTTGGGATTCATGTCCCAAACAAGGCACTGATTAGCTGGTAATCAGGCAGTGATTAGCAGGTCAGGTCACCTGCGGTTCAGTGCTCATTGTTCCATGCAAAGTCCAGGGCCCCCTGGCCAGTCTCCCCATGTCAGGATCCTCACGTCTGTGCTTCTGCTTTGGAGAATACGATTGTGTCAAACACTCAGCTTCCCTAAACTTACCCTTGGACTACTTCGACACAAAGGCAGAGGATAAGAATGGCCTGTCCAAGAGCCCAGGATGATGAGTGGCCAGGCCCTACGGATACAGCGGAAAGCATGGCACCCATCGGCACAAATGTGATGCAAGCTCTCTGTAGTTTGAGCTGTAGAGCCCAGAAAACCTGGATCTGAAGTGGGTGACTGACTGTTTAAAGTCCTTGCATTGGCTTCTCCCCTTTAACAAACTATAAACTGGAATTGTATGCTGAAACTAAATACCTTTCCCTCTTAAATTGTTTTTTGTCAGGGTATTTTTTATCGGAATAACAGAAATGAGACATGGCGTGTTGTGACCATTAACTGCAGTGTTGATCACTTTCATGTTAGTATGACAGAATTCCTGACAGCAACAACTTTTGGGAAGGACTTGCTTTAGCTTTTTCGGTACATCAGAGATGGGGAGGTGCAAATGAATGACCCAGTCACAATGGTGGGAGCACAAGGCTGCCACTGCTCATATGGAAACTGACCAGAACAGGGAGGAAGGCATTTCCTGTATGGTCCATCCCTGGAGACCTGCATCCTGCAGCCAGGATCTACCTCCCAAAGGCTTCACAGCCATCCAAAACAATGCTGAAGCTGGAGGCTGAGCATCCAAAGATCAAGTCTGTGGGGGGGTTCATGTTTGCTTCAAATCGTAACCAGTGTCCCAGGCTTGGCAGTGCATGCTCCTCAGATCACGAGGCGGTGCCTCTAAACACACAAATCTAATTGTGTTTGGCCTGAAATTCTACTTTCCCATGGATTTCCTGGTGGATCCTGAGCTTTAGGTACATCCTGGTGCTGGTGCTGTACGTACATTTAAAGGCAGATACAGAAAATGCTTCTAGATCATTCTGTAGTCTCTCCTCCTTTCCCAAACAATTCTTTCTCAAAAATTCAATAATTAATGTGAAAAGCAAATACTTAAAAATGCAATAGATTTTATGATATGCAAAGCCTTTCCTTTTTTTTTTAAGTCCTGTCACAAGGCCAGGTTTTTCCAGAACATTCCTCACCCTGTGTGCCTGAAAACCTGATTTTTCTCTTACAAGCACAGTAGGCCTTTGCAGAGTCCTAACCACAAAGAAATTACTTTATGCATGCTCATTTTGGAGATTTTTAGCTCTTTGAGGAGCAGGTGGGCCACAGCTCAGATACAGCAGCTGGCCAGAGTTCAGAGCCCAGGGGCACAGGCACTGGCCAAGTGCAAGGCCAGCTATTAACTTCGAGGAGACTAGAGAGTTACTGAAGCCTAGTTCTGGCTTCAAAGGGGGAGGGCATTTTAGCTAATGAAGAGCAGAGGAGCTTTCAGGATTATAAAAGAGATTAAGAAAATCCATCAAAGGGTAGGCCACAGAGAGGACCCCAAAGCATGCGAAGGTGCGTGGCTTTATGTTTTTTTTTTTTTTTTTTTTCTTTCCTATCTGGACTCCCCCTCAAGAAAGATTCCTGCGTTTGAGACCAGTCTCCCCGGGCTGTAACTGTTCCTGTGAGGTTGACTGAAGTCCGACTGTGCATACAGAAACAGGGTACAACTCCAAGGTGCACTCTGCCTGATGCTGCAGCAGTGGCTCCATTTTCTTCTATGGAAATGGGACGATCTTTTTAGAATTAGGAATTGGCAGAGTTAACAATCCTGATCTCTGGTCGGACACAGGGCAGATTATTAATGGTAGTTAATAATAATTATTCATTTGTAACCCATGGCTTATTCTTCTCGTTGCCTTATTGTACACGTGTCACCTGCCTACAAGAGTGCTCCTGCCTTCCTGCAGTCCCTGGTCCTGCCCTCTTCCATCTCCACTTTCTTCCCAGGTAAGTCAATAGCTACAGTGAAACAGATGTGAGCTTGAACTGGCAGCCAGAGGGAGGGCATGATGGTTACTTTTGATGGTCAACTTGATTCCATTAAGAACACCTAAGGCTTTAATAGATCCACTCTAGAGAGGACTGACCAGGGGAAAGACCTACTTAGAGTCTATGCAGCAGTATCTCATGGGCTGAGGCTGCAGAGTAAATAAAAGTGAGAGAGTGAGCAAGTGACAAGTGACACACCACATACACACACACACACACACACACACACACACACAGAGAGAGAGAGAGAGAGAGAGAGAGAGAGAGAGAGAGAGAGAGAGAGAGAGAGAGAGAGAGAGAGAGAGAGAGAAAGTGTTAGCCTTTCCCTCTCTTTGCTTCTTAACTACCCAGAGGAGAGCATGCTGCCTCCCCGCAACCATGCCTCCTACACCACAGCAGATCTTAGCCTCTCAAACCATGAGCTGAAGTTGCTCCTTGTCAGGCAGGTGGTTGCCACAGGTAGCTAAGGCAGAGTGGGTTGCCTGCCAGGGCTTCTGACCCTTATAGAGAAATTAGCTAAGGGACAGGAAGGGGCAAGTCAGGGAACCAATGTCCACCCCTTCTTTTCTCACCCTCCTCTGCTCTAGCCACATATTTGCCAAAATCTTCCCTTGGCATCTCCTCTGGCTAATGTCAGCAAAGTGTGTGTGTGTGTGTGTGTGTGTGTGTGTGTGTGTGTGTGTGTGTGTGTGTGTGTGTGTGTGTGTTTCTATCTCACCTGGCAGTTTCCCTATATACACTTTTTCATGATCATGGGTACATGTGGACTGCAAAAGGCACGCCTCCCCCTTAAAACATGTTGCTTGCAATAGCCATGGAGCTCACTTTGGAAGGACTCTGGACATTGGATGTGTTGGCACACATCTGTAATCCCAGTACTCAGGAGGCAGAGACAGGAGGATCACTGTAACTTTTAGACCATCTAAGCTACATAGTGCATTCTTAAACAGTCAGGACTGAATAGCAAGAATCTCTCTTAGAAAAGTATTATTTTGGGACCCTACACCCCAAAAAAGAACTCAGGGTGTTGCTCACTCTCAGACCCTTTCTTCCCCGAGGTTATGATTTTCTATTCAGGAAGTAATTCATGAGTAGGAAGAACTCATGTGACATCGTCCTGCTCCATTGGTGATCTGACCATGAAACTCACATAGAAACTTCCAGAAGAAGATGAGTTCTGGAAGGGGAGGACTTCTTGAGGTTTGATGGTACAAGAAGAGAAGACCCCTACCTCTGCAATGAGATCTAAACAGAGGCTAGACTGTAACAGCGGCTGTTGCTATCACCTACAAATGTCACGCCACCTCCTGAGAACCCACAGAAAGGTATTGAAGGGGACAGTGATTGCACCAGGACAGATGGAACATTCTGGAAGTCCTGCCAATATAAATATGACCTGCCTGAAACCTTTCATACAACCCACCTCGACAGATCCCACGTTCCATGGCACTCACACACAGCTTCGTTTTAGCATCTGCCATTCATAAACTTGTGTTAACTGTTTATGGATCTGACTCATTTCTTGAGTTGATTGCCAGGTCCTGGTAAGCAGTAAGGGATCAGGGATGAGTGGGTTACATCTCAAGCAGCTATGATCAGTAGAAGAATCCATTCAACATCCTTGAAACATTAGACACTCACAGACAATGATGAATAAGTAAGTGTCAGAATATTCGTAATCCTCTATTCTTTATGTTTCCTCCCATTGTCAGACACACTCCAACAGGATCACCACCAAAAGGAAATACAACATTTTGTGAGCTCAAGTATGGTGAGCTGTTGCCATACAGCATTTCATGTACATGACTGGATTCCTCATCTTCATTATTTACCGAATCCACTTAGATCACAAACTCTGGCTTATTCTTTTAAGTATGTTATTTAAATATGTGGAATAGCTCATTATCAGTTTTATTTATATTATTATTAAAATGAAAATGGCTTGTTTGACAGCCTAGGACACTGTTGGGAGGTGATAAAAACATTAGGAGGTGAGATCTGGTGGCAGGAAGTTAGATCATTAAAGGACATTTTTAGGACTCTGAGCATTCCCTCTCCCTCTTTTCTTTCTGTCTAATGTGATGTGGACACCTTTACTGTATCTTGCACCATCCCCCATAGCAATGCTCAACTTAGGCTTAAGTCAATGAGGCCAGATGATCATGGGTAGAAACCGCTGCAATGATGAAGCCACCTGAATGCGTTTTCTTCACAAAGGGTTTTCCTCAGGTCTTTGTCACAGTGATGAAAATCGAATGTAAGAAATCAGTATCTGATAGAGAAAGCCGTGTTCCTCATCATCTCTGGAATAGAGTCATGGCATCAGTATACCAGAGTGGGCAATATGGATGTTACTATTTGTGGTTTTTAGAAGAGGACATTGAGGCATGTGAGGGCTGGAGATCAGGCTTTTTTTCCCTAAGTTCAGCCACCCCACAGATGACACAAAGAGATCCAATAAGGATATGTCTCTACATCCAGTCTTTAGCCTCACAAGGCTCATCTTTATAGCACTATGCTGGTACTAATTAGTGGTGAGGGTAGAAATGATCTTGAGAAAGAGAAAGAACGGCTAGGGCATGAAATAAAATTGGCTTGATCCTACAACATAAATCCTGTTCGTGGTGCTTTGTTGACCTGGGTCATATGGGGATTAATTGAGAGCAGAGGGGAGTGCAGAGATGTGTGGAAGCTGGCTGGGCACACAGGAAAGGCCATGTTTGACATTTCTACATTGGGTTTATCAACCATCAACCCTCGATGAATCAAATTTCACAGAAGGAAATGCCAAGTTTTTTCCTCATCACTCCGTCCTGCCCCTGGTCACTAGCACTTTCTGTTTCCTGCCTTGACTCTGGACTGCACACTCCTCCTCAGAATCCTTGTGTCAGTCCTTTGGTGTGAATGATGACCCTCAGTTTATATCTGCCTTCCACTTTGTAAAGCAGGAACCCTTTGGAGGAAGTGTTGTCAGTCAGTTATGCCCTTTAAAGGATCCATGAGAAAGTGCTGTCCATCCTTCACCTCCAAGGGGTAACAAAGTAGAAAGCAATGACTGAGGTGACTCCCAGTCATAGGTGGTCAATGGCCACTCACCAGGAGCCCAGAGATGATGTCTGCTCCATGCTTTTTCATGGAGTGTTTCCTAATAACACAGAACTGTCTCATATTAAATTCCCACTTTGCATCTAGTAGTGTTAAGTTTCTTCTACTTTGGAATGGCAAATTGAGTCATGTGACTTCTCAGGAACTACACAAGCATGCATGTGTGCACAGGCACACATGTGTGCATGCACAAACACGTTGTCTGTCTCTCACATGTGCCTCCAATGATATCATAACAAAAGTCCTCTTTGCTTTCCTAATATTTGAAAGACAATGAAACCAACCACTCAATCATTGTCCTGAATGATAATTATCTTCTTGGACACATGACTTCATATTCCCAATCTATTAAGCACACAAAATCTGCAAATGAGTGGTATTAGTGATTCGATTGAAATGGATACAGGGAAACTGAAACAAGATAAAGTCTAAAGCCGGCTTTAGCAGTGTAATCCCCAGAGGGCTAAGTGCTAGGAGAATGGATGACTTGAGATGCTCAGAAAAGGACAAATGACCACAGGAAAATAAAGTAGTGGGTGTGCAGGTGCTGTCCTTGCTATGATCTTCTCTACTTCAGGCCATAGCTGCTAGTGGTAGAGTTGAGGTGTGTGTGTGTGTGTGTGTGTGTGTGTGTGTGTGTGTGTGTGTGTGTGTGAGAGAGAGAGAGAGAGAGAGAGAGAGAGAGAGAGAGAGAGAGAGAGAGAGAGATTTAGATGTAGTTAACAACTGAGATAACCTATGACCAAATTGAAGCTTAACATTTCCAGATCTCGCTCTTCCTTCTTCTCATTTTTTTGGTCCCCTTTACCCTCTCCCTTTCCATCTCTTTTTACCATGCTTTTTTTCCTCTCTCCTTCAAATTCCTTTTCCTCTTCTCTTTTCTCTTTCCTCCCTTCCCTTCATTCCCCTTTTCTCTTATATCCTTCCTTCTCTTTCTTCTCCATTCCCTCTTCTTTCTCTCTTTTCTTTCCATCCTCCATTCTTCCTTCTTTCACTCCTCTCATTTCTGTTCCCTGCCCCCCCACCCATATGGCACCTACTAGAAGTGTGAATCTTCATATAATTGTGCTGCCATCCTAAAAGTGGAAGGGACTGCGCATGAGCAGATTCAGTCCCCCCCTACAGTATCTTTGCTAGGCTCCTAGGCAGCCATTACAGTTATTCTGCCGTAGTCTGTTCTCTGGGGCTTCCAATGGATGCTCCTTCATCCTAAAGATAGTCTTACTCACATTTCTAGAAATTCAGGTGCCAGTTACAGCAAAATGGAGTGCGTTTAAAGTATGTGGCCTATGGGGACTCTCTCAGGTCCTTTCTTCATGACGAGGGCCCTCAGTGATGCACAAAACAGCAGAGGTTCTTGTCAGATCTCTAGTTCTGGGTCAGCTCCTCCTTTCTGGAGTGTTCTTCATTGGGGGGGGGGTGGTTGGAGGGCAGGAAAGGAGAGACCGGTTACATCTGCTTTTAACATGAATTTTACCCTTACCTTTATGTCTTGAACCCCACAGTCCATGGCTCTTAAGTCATTGTGCTGATTTCCCTATGAAGAATTCAAAGTGGACTCTTAGGCAATCTGAACCACTAAGCAGGCCCCCAGCGGCTCCAAGGTGGGGCTGCTGACCAAGTGTCTTCATGCCCATCCTTGGCCCTTCTTATGGCCCCCCACTCTGGCCCCCTGGAGATCCATGCTTAAAAATGCTTCAGAGCAGGAAACTGGGCTGATGGATTAATCAATCAGCCAACAAGTATTTATTGAGAGCACCTAATTTTTGCCCAGTAAATGCTGACCAGAGCGGATGATAGAGTGGCAGGTAGTGGAGCGCCTTTCAAAGTCAGACAGAGGACTCACAAGGGAGTCAGAGGAGACCTGCGCCTGTTTACCAGATGGCTATGGAGACACTTTGTGAACTGTGCTGGGGCCTGGGGAAGAAGGGGCTGAATGGCCTCCTGTTCCCTGGAAATTCTAGTTTCTCTCAGCTGTGATTTCAGTGAAGTCAAGAAATAGAAATGAGCAAGATGATGGTCAGGGAAGTGAGCATTTTATAATTGATTTAGACTTTGGAGGCCTAGAAGGATATAACCAAGGAGGATGTAGGGAATCTATACAGAGAGAGACAGAGCGATGCGATGTACAAGGTTGAACAGAGTGACCCACCCAATTCATCTCCTCCCAGAAACACATGATGTGACTTTACGTGGAGACAGGGCCTTTGCAAACATAAGCGAGTTGGGACAATCCTGTCCTGGTTCAGAGTGTGCAATGACTGCAGAATTCATGACAACACAGATACAGACAGACATATGAAGGATACAGAAACAATGGAGGCAGAGAGTGGGATGGCATTGTGAAAGCTGAGACCCCATGAGGACCTCTGGCCACCTCTGGAAGTGAGAGAGAGAGAGAGAGAGAGGCGTGGTGTAGATGGTTCCTTGGAATTTCCTGGGTCCTGGCAGAAGCTTGTCTTCAGACATTCAGTTTCAAGAACTATAGTGGAATCCATTTCACATGTAAAACTTGTGTGTGTGTGTGTGTGTATGTGTGTGTGTGTGTGTGTGTGTGTGTGTGAAATGTGTGTGTATGCAAAAGACAGATGGCCACCTGGCATGGCATCCTTAAGAACACCATTACCTACTTTGAGACAGGGTAACTCGTTGACCTAGAGACTGTGCTTTCCAGTTAGCCCCACCGATTCTCTTGTATCTGCCACATACCCATCGTTTCACATGGGTTCTGGGAATCAATCTCAGATCTTCATGCTTGCAAGGCAATCACTTTACTGATGGGGTTATCCTCTAACTCAGCCTACTTTAAGCCTCACAAACAATGCATAAGCAGACATCAGGGGCATTTGGAGGTGGGGTGACATGCAGACATTGACCTAGGAGAATAGGCCCCAGGAAAAATAAATGATCTGTCATTTTACATATCTGTATGCAGGGGATTGTTTCTAGACCATAGCAGCACAGACAGGATATATCTTTCCAAACTTGAATTGTGATGAACTGGCCACAGGAAAAAACACTGAACCTCTGTTTTTTTGGAACAGGATGAAGAGGGAAGAGAAAAAGTTCAGGAGTTGTTGACATGAGAGCATTCAACTCACAGATAGTTTTTGAACTTGGAGTATTGCATGCACCCCAAAGAGTCACAGTGCCAGTCGGGCACAAAGCAAATAACATCAAGAACATTAAACCAAGAGAAGACAGTCAAAGCCAGAAGTAGACCAAATAAATGAGAACAGGATAGAGAAAATAAATAAATAATTGTCTCTGTCTTGATGTGATGAGTGTGCTTTGCAGAAAGGATGGCTCTTGACAGAAGGCCGAAAAAAATTGATTTGTTGGACCATCAACATAAAAGAGACAGAAAATACCTGGAGCACTGTGTTGTGTTTCACCTCCTTCAACAGTGCGTTTTCTGACCCCACTGCCTCCTGCAGTGCACAAAGCCACATGGAAACTTTTGATGGAGGGAGGGAGGGAGGGAGGGAACAAATGAATGAATGAATGAATGAATGAATGAATGAATGAGCGAACTAGTAAAAAGGTGCAGAAGCCAAGACAGGAGAGCACATTGGTGATAAAGACATAACAATGTCCATTCCGAAAGGCCAGGAGGGAGGGCTGATGAAGACAAGCAGAATACAGAGCCAGGAGTACACTGTAGGAACAAAAAGTCAGAAGAAGTTAGAGGCAGATCCCGAGACTGAGAAAGAGTGATCCCTCAGGACCAAAGACAAATGCTGAGGAAGGTTCAAGGGGAATGGCAGAAGCATGCCCGAGAAGAGCCAATTAGTAATGCTAGAAAGGAAAACCAAAGATAAAAGACATCCGAAGATGTTCAAGATGGTTGGGTTGTAAAGATTTTCAGGAGCTAGAGATGGATGGAAGAGCAGTGCCAATCACTATGAGAACCATTTTACAATACATGTTCTTCTCCTCTGGAGTGTACATTGACATGTAGTGTTAGCTTTAGGTAGGAGAGTTGGGTTCTCCCCAAACAATGTAGGGCAGAGAACATGCTTGAGTTTTATGAGGAGGTGGACTCACAGGAAGGGGTGTGCCCTCCTTCATTGTCATTGGGTAGTTCCTCTGTATTACATATCCTACTAAAGACCCCAGAACCACACAGTAACCATGAATGTGCTGGCATTGTTTTCATCATTGAGTTGAGGAACTAAATGTCTAGAAAAGTATTACCAAATCATTTCAGAGGACTCAGCTGGTAAAATGTCTGCAAGCACGGGGACCCAGGTTCAGATCTTTGGCACCCATGTAGAAATGGCCAGGTGTATCTGCAACCATAGTGCTGCAGATAGTGGGAAGAGGATGAAGACAGGAGGATTTGGGGACTTCTTGGCCAGCCTTCCTAGCGAAACCAATGGGCCACTGAGAGACCCTATCTTCCCCTGCTTACCCCCAACAGTGGGGATCATCAGAGAACACAAGTGATTTGATGCTGACCTCCTGGTTCCAAATACCATACACTGTGCACATGTGCATATGCATTCACCCACACATACACATCACAAACACACAGAGAGAGGGGGGGGGAGGAAGTGGGGGGGAGAGAGAGGGGCGGGGAGAGAGAGAAGTAAAACTGAGTTTATCCAGACAAATATCTATTTCTCAGTCTTGGTTTGTTCGTTTGTGTAATTTTTCTTCCCATACTTGTCTTGAAGCTGAAGATGAAGAAAGTGCTCAATAAATGGAAGTTCTTGCTTTGCTGGTATTTTTCCTTTTTGGAATAAGGCCACCAGGCCCTTGTGAGACCCTCACCACTCTTCCAATATCCTCTATTGTTCTTTCACATTGAAGACTTCCTGGAACTCCAAGGCAAGTGCCCTAAAGGCTCAGCAAGTCAGATCCATCTTCAGCCCTGGGCCCAGGATGTCTGCTGCCTGCTCCCAGAAAAGAAGCCATGTTTGGTGTACAAACTAAATACAGAACATGACCAAAAGGCAAAGGATGTTTCCAAAAGGGAAACTGCAAACTGAGACAATAGTTTCGCAGATCAATAGGAAACCTTTAAAGGCGCACTGACGAGCTTGAGTACAGGGATGCTAATCTTCTGTAAGAGGAAGAGAAAACGAATCAATAAGATGTGAAAACTGATATTAAATGGCTGTGATTCACTCCTCCTGGGCACCACTTCCCAGGCTTATCCTCTGGTTGGACTTGCTCTCTGCTTTTCTCTTTGTGGGATGGTATACTTGTACACCAAAGTCTGACCAACAGGCCTGCAAGTTGGTCCTAGGAAGATGGCAGTAAAGCCACAGGGCCTGTCTACCTGCTGTGGTACAATGGTTAGTACCACAAGGGGTAATAATCCTCAACCAGTAAGCTGAGGGTGAAGGGAATGTGTTTTCTTTTAGTTTTGGTGGATGTGTGTGGAGCTGCAGTGTGTGTGTGTGTGTGTTTGTGTGTGTGTGTGTGTGTACATGTGTGCTCACATGTTCAGGCAGGTTTCCCTATCAGTGCACATGTGGAGGTCATATGTTGACCTTGAATATTTTCCTTAATAGTTCTCCTACTTAATATTTTTATTATCACACACACACACACACACACACACACACACACACACACACATATGAGAGAATATACACATGCCATGTACATGTGTGGAGGTCAGGGAACAACTTACAAACATTATTCTTCTCCTTCCACTGTGTGGGTCCCTTGGATTTGAACTCACTATCACTAGGTTTTGTGGCAATCTCCCTTATCTACTTAGTCATTTTACTGGCCTTTACCTTATCATCATCATCACCACCACTGTCATCATCATTGTCACCATCATCACCATCATCGTTATCATT
Organism: Acomys russatus; assembly: GCF_903995435.1. NCBI lineage: Eukaryota > Metazoa > Chordata > Mammalia > Rodentia > Muridae > Acomys > Acomys russatus. The sequence continues at coordinate 40,288,795 of NC_067162.1, forward strand.
ATTGAGACAGGGCTTCTATCTGGAACGCATTCAGTTGAGCCAACTGGCAAGCATCTGGAGTTTCCTGTCACCTTGGGCATGTGGCACCATCCTTGGCCTTTATGGGGCTTCTGGGGACCTGAACCCAGGTCTTCATGCTTGTGTAGCACGTGCTTTGCCCACTGCGCCATGTCCCCAAACCCTGTCTCCTCACACTTACTCCATTATTCCTCACCTTCCAGTCCCCGTGAGCCTTCATTTCAGCAGTGCAGTGCATTTTGGTTGAGCTCTCTGCTGCATTTTTAAACACTCATCAACCAACTGTGTGACTTTGGGAGAATCATTCTAGGTCCTAGAGCCTCAGTGTCTTTATAAACATACTAGAGTTGTGATAAAATCATGCAACTGTTGTTCCTCATCACCACTACTCCACCAACATGGTCTCCACTACAAGACTAATGCCATTTTGACTTGTGTGCCTGGTGTGCTGGCAATGGTTGCACGCCACAGAGCATGGTGCAAGTCGGGACAAGCTGTAACTCATCAGCTGATTGGTCTTGAGCATATTGTGAATCTTTTGATTGACAAATAGTTCCTTATGGACCCATGAGAACCTTTCTCCCAGGTCCTGTAAGAGCTGGAGGAAGCTAGAGAAACCCTCTCCACAGAGTCCTATCCACATCAGCATCCAGCTAAGATCTCTACTCTCTCCACCCTACTGAATCCAATCTGACGGGGCTTCCTCAGGCAAGAGAAAGTAACCATCTAGTGAGGCAGAACTGAAAACTGACAACTGATAACTGTCCTGTTTTGGGCATTTGGAGGAGGAAAGGGGAATAGGATTCACACTGGCTGCCTCAGCAGTAGGATGAATCCAGGATGACTTGGTTCTCTTTAAGAGAGTTGCTCATGACCATCATTCTGACCTTTCCCCATTCCTGCCCCACCCCTGAATCTCTCTGTGCCATTATACAAAGGGTTAAAGTGACTCTCACCCTGGGCCTTTCCCTCACCCTTTCCATCACACAGAGCTGGGAGGCTGGACTCTCCTGTCTACCCACCAACCTCTGTACTAACGCCCATTGCTGAGATCCATGTGTGGTACAGGAGAGCAAGATCCAAAAATCACGGTGTCTGCCCTAGTGCAATAGGTGGCAACTGATTTATCCACCAGCAGCCAAGCTCTCATGGTGCATCAGCATGGCACTGAGCAGCATGGGTCAGAAAACCAGCAAAACAGTCCCTATCCTTGAAGCCACGCTGCACATACCGGCAATCTCATAAAAAACAAACAAACAAACAAAACAGTGCTGTATGTTTCTGTTCCTTTTATAACAGGTAACCTCCTCCTGGGGTTTTCTCTTCTCCCAGGCCACCTTTGAGGCTTCTGCTTCCTGACTCATCCCTTTTGCTTTCTTGTTCCACCACGTCTTTTTTTTTTTTTTCCCCTCATGTCACACTTGGATTCCATCCGCCCAAATCTTGTCTCTGCTGTTCAGCGACTGTGTGTCCCCAGTGGAGGGTGGAGACAATCTTTTATTTTTACATCTCCGTTTATCTCAGTCCCAGATACTTGCATATATAATAGTCCTAGTGTCTAACTCATCACCCTGTGAAAGGATTTCCCATCAGGATAATGGTCTAAAATGCTTCTTGTGGGTGGTCTGTAGTATGTTCTTGGTGAGGCATAGGCAGACTGTGAAAACAAAACAAAACAAAACAAACAGTACTAAATTTGTTCTTGCACTCTCTGACAAGGACTCACTCTGGAGTACTGGCTCTGCCATCTTTGTGTTCCCTGTCACACACATTGCCTTGTCTCATTGTGCTGAGTTCTCACAAAGCTCCTTTTGGGGTTCCTCCTGAAAACAATGTGTCTTCCATGAGAGCTTCTTTCAGGAACCTAAAGAAAACTCCTGCACCTTCTTTCCTTTCCTTCAGCCTCTTCTCCTTGGAAAGAGGACGAAGACTGGGATTATTAAAGGTCTCCAAGAGCTGGATGTTATAAAACAATCCCATGGAACGTCTTATGTAGAAGCGATTAACTCATTTAACCAGAGGAGAAACCGAGGCACAGAAGGCTTAAGCCACATGCAGTAGATCGCAGGTAATTACATGACAAGTGTCCAGGATTCTGTGCTCTCTGTCCTTGGATGTGCATGTGTGACACAGGGGAATGAGCACAGTTGTGGCTGAGTGTCATTCGTTATTCGATTACTTTTCATTCCTGATTCCCACTACAGAACTTCATGCTAGCTTCGGAATTGTCTTCTAATGATGGCGTGTGCAGTTATACAACAAAAACGTTCCTTACTGAAGTGTACCTAGGGCAGTCAGAGGGACCACAGAGCCTTAGTTCAGACCTCAGAATTTTCTGAGTTATCTCATCTCTGAGGATCATGGGAGACTTTCATGAGTTATAATGGGTCCTTCATCCTCTTACTGTCCCTCCTGTGGACTCAGCAGAAGAGCGGTATGGATTAGCATATATACACCAAGTAGATCTTTGCCTAACACGTGGAAGTGCCAATATAAACGCACACCATTACTCCAGTTACTGCAACATTGCTGGCCCTACCACTTGTTAGTGAGAAGACTTGGGGACTGACCTGTTCTTATATCCAAACTTCATCTCTCCTGCTGATAACTGTGACAGCACTGTCCATGCTAAAGCATCGCTGTGAGTCCTTCATAAAAATCCCTGAAGTGGAGAGCTAACTTGCCATGGGCTTTCTTGCCTAAGCCATGCAACTTTTCTGTTGTTCGTGAGGAGCCTAAAGTGCCACCATTCACTAAAGAAGCAAAGAAGCAGGGGAGAAGGAAACAGAGAAAAAGCAGAGCTTGAGGCTGGATCTGGTTGAAGAAAAACATGGAGGGGATGGTTCCCACGAATGGGGTGGTCTAGTTTGAGGAATCCACAGGCGTCCGCCCCACCCATTTCCCAGGTGGCCCTCCAAGTTGCTGGGTGAGGAGTGTCCTCTTTACAGGCAACCGTGGGATACGAACAATGACTCACGTCTGCACTGGGCTCCGTGAGTCACTCTTGGGCCCAGCGGTGACTGGAAGAAAACAGCCCTGATCAATACCACACTTGCAGATTTCATTAAGGCTTTTAATAGCTCCATGCTCTTTTGGAAGGCAGCAGTGGGCTTGTATCCACTTCTTGGAGGCAGAGGGAAATTCAAGAGGCCACCCTTTGAGTTTGGACTCAAGACTATTCCAGCTCCTCTAAAGGATCGATCTTCCGGACCCACAAGTAGCTTCTGTTGTTTGCTTAGACATGTCTTCCCCTTTGCTCCTTTGAAGGTATTTCAATATTTTGTTCAGTGGAATGTTCTGGAGACACCAGGAGCTCAGTTCTCATCTTTTGACCAAAAAAAAAAATAATAATAATAATCATGTCCTGCCAGTGGCATCATTGAGACGTCTGTGTGTGTCTTTCTTTACCACTGTCACCCTTGTCCAATCCAGCTCTCCTTGTGAAGGAAACCTACAGTGCTCACTGAACTTCCTGGTGGCCAGAATAACCCTGTGAAACGAGGTATGAAATGCAATCCTTCTCGAGCCCCGTTGGTAGCTCCTCAGTGATGCCGGTCAGGTTATAATTTTATTTTTGTCAAGTTGACAGATGCTAGAGTCATCTGGGAAGAGGGAACTTTACTCTGGAGGGATTATTTCCACTAGAGTGCCTGAAAGTAATCTGTGAGGCATTTTCTTAATTAAAAATTGCTATGGAAGGGTCCAGGCCACTATGAGTAGTGCTACCCCTGGGCTCGTGGTTCCGACTTACACAGACTGAGCTGGGCATGGGGAACATGCCAACAAGCAGTGCCCTCCATGGCTTCTGCTTTCAGGTTCCAACCTTGAGTTTCTGCCCCGACCTTTACTCACAAGGGACTGTGAAGCTGTAATATGCAATGAACCCTTCCTCCTACGTTGCTTTTGGATATGATATTTACCACAGCAACAGAAAGCAAAATAGGACACCATTGCTCCTTGGCCTGTTCTATTAGGCCGGAATTGGTAGGTCCTTGCCCATCGTTAGGTACAAGGCCATCTTTTGCCTGGCTTTCCTTGCTCACTCAACTTTCCAAGATCTACCCCCCCCACCCCCATTTACCAAAGAAGACGCATGTGACATTCTCATAGTCTGAAGTGCTCTTATTGAACCCCTTTAGAGGCTGGTGACTTTCCATTGTGCATGTCTTGGCTGAGTCTAAGTATGGTGCTCTTGTGATGCTCTCATTGTTCACCCCAGTTCCTTCTACATCTTGATCCTTAATGAACTAGCTTATTGTTATCAATCAGTTTTCCTCAGGACATTGAAAGAACCATGACGTTCTGTTCATGCTCTTTATGCAGTACAGAGCCGGTACCTGGCAAATCACAGGCACATCATAGACAAAGTGTGTTAAGTGAGTGATTGAATGTACTGGGAGGTGAATCCTCTGGAAGACTGACATTTCTTTACTTTGCTCATGCAGAGGCTAGAGTAGGTATACTGATGTATGTAAGAATAGAGACAGAAAGGACAACCTAGAGCTCACATCATGTGAAAGGCATTTTTCCAGAAGAAGCTGAACCTTCTACCGAACCTTCTGCAAAGCTGATCCACTGAGTAGAATACCAGTGGTTGTGGAGAGGTTGGGATGTTACTAGTCTCCTTTGTTAGCTCTTTATGGCTCATTGGCCACAGCCTGATGTTAGCTGTATGTAGGACTTTGCATGAACTGTTCTGGGTTTTCTCTTCCTTTTCTTTTCTCTCAGCTCCTAGATCTCATCATTATTCAGACATGGAATGTGTGTGCCTGTCCTTGTACAGGATACATTTTCCTCATTTTAAATTTCCCACTGACATCAACTCACATGACTTCCCACAGAGATCCTTCTCTGACCTGTATCTCATCTCTGTAGTTGGGTGTCACCACTATGTGTTTTGTGCCCTTTTACCTAAACCATGTTGCCCAAGGGGAAATTCGTGGTTTCCCCTTGGACAGTTGGGGAAAATATTAGCATATTAATTTTCTTAATGATTAGATTTTATGCTTTATGGGTGCATAAAACATTACCATATCATTTTACATATATTACTTTTATAAGAGGAATTATAAAGGTAGGTAAAGATTATAGACTCAAAATTTATAATGATACATATTTGAGGCCATAATAACCTAAAAGTCTCCTGGTTATTCATTGCATGTGGCTGTATTTTGCCTCCCTTTTGAAGACCTCCTTAGAAGGAGCTCACAAGGGAAGATGTTCCATTCACACTGAATCACCTAAAGGTGGGGGTGATGCTGGTGCTGGAGATGCTGGTGCTGGAGATTACACTGAAGGACAGTCCCTAGTTCCTATGGAGAAAACACCATCTCCTGATTTCTCTTTCATTAGTGTTTGTGTAGAGCGACGTCTCAGCCAGATGCCAATATTTCCCAAACTGGTGGGCACTACTTGCTTGTGTTTTTCTTCAACCTCAAGTCATAGGTAGAGGCCTCTTAGTTAGCTGTAATCCAACAAATGGATTCTGTTTTTATGGCCCTTTCTCCAATTTGTGCCAAGTGATAACTGATATTTCTCTGTCTCATAATGTCTTAAAATTGCATATAAAAAGTAAATAACATTTTAAAGATTTAAGTAGACTGCAATGCATGCAAAACTTTAGCAAGGGAAATCTCCGCACAGATGGAAATGTTAGAGTGGCATGCTAGTGAGGTCTTTAAACTAATAAAACCCATAGAATGAGGTGGCCTGGTTAAGACAATAAAGTACTAAACTGTGAAGACACAGTTGGGTGTGGCCATGGATGCCTGTCATCTCATCACTCAGGAAGTAGAGGCAACCTCAATGCCAGCCTTGGCTACACATCCAATTAAAGGCCAGTCTGAACTAGAAACTTTTTATGTCTTAAAAGAAAATAAGTAAACCAAATAAGAAGGCCTTGCTGTATTTTGTTTGCTTGTTTGTTTCAATGACTACATGTCTTTGAATCTGACTGTAGCAGAAGAAGCAGACCTAATTTTGAAGTTTTTTAAAAAGATGGGCATTAATGTGTTTACAGTTATTTCACAAGGCATGCACTGATCTATATTTAGATGTTTGTGCAATGAATGAATGAATGAATGAATGAATGAATGAATGTGAATGGAGCCAACATGCCAGGGACTGTGAGTATTCTTGGATATCTAATTCTTCTTAGTGGGAATGACCTGACGATGAAGGGGCTCACTGTCATCCAAGAGGGTCCCATTTCATACCCTGCTGACCTTTACCCAGGAGTCCTTGGGGAGTTAACAAGCCCAACTAGTCTCTTAACTCTCTGTGACTAGTGTAAGACAAAATGGAATGTGGGTGAAACCTAGACTAATATGGTGGCTCTGCAGGAGTCTGCTGAAACTTTATTGCATAAAGTGCCTCGTGGCTAAATGCAATATCTGTATCCCAAGAAAATGTGTTCCCCACACTTAAGAAATATTCAAACAGAAACAGAGGAGCACCTGACTCAGGTCCTGCTTTCACAAGTGCCCTATAAAGCAACACGCTTTTCACCCTGAAAGCAGAGACATTTCGAAAGTTTCCAGTCCCTGTTCTTGAGAGGGCGTTCTCCGAAGCTGTGCACAGAACACATAGACCATCCCCATTCAGTGGCTTTCCTGTCTCTTTACAGCTGTCACAGTCACAGTTGTTCCACTCTATAGAACAAGTCTTTCCTAGGAGGTCAAACCATCCAACACAACTTTTCAAAATAAGCCAATGTGCTTCTCTTTTTGACATGGTGTCTCATACTTAGTCTAAGCTGACACTTCCACAGTGAGGGCTGGATCCTGAAATGGTAAAGATGGAAGGTCTCAGGCTTTAACCTGGAACACCCAGCATTACTTCTGTTAGTGAAAGTGTGCTCTAAGAATACTCTGTATTGAAAAGAAATAGGGCCAGGAACATGGCTTGCGGGTAGAACACTTGCTTTGCAAGCATGAAGACCTGAGTAAAAATCCCAGAACCAAGAAGAAAGGCTGAGCTTGTAAGCTCAGTGATGGGAGGTAGAGGCAGGAGGAGCTCTGCAATCACTGGCCACCAGCATTGCTTTCTCAGCAAGCTCCAGGTCAGTGAGAAATCCTGTCTCGGAAGCAACATCTATCTAAGCATGTGCTCTGGCATTCATGTGCATGTGTCCATACATACAACTTCACAGGCACATTTATATGTACCTCCATACATAAGCACATACAAGTTTATATGCATATACATACACATGTGTGCATGCACACACAGGAAGAACTTCTTGATTGCATCACCCAGTAATGCTCATGTATATAGACAGAAGGGATTGTTGGTGACTCAATATAGACAACCTAAGGCGCGCGTGAGCACGCACACACACACACACACACACACACACACACACACACACACACACCAGTTCAAGGAATAGAGCACACACTTCTGATAAACACACTTAACCAGAGTGTTAGTCACAGTTGAATTTTTGTGGTGAGGTGTCCATAAATCCTCCTGGAGCTTCAAGGATGATGACCTTGGTTTTTCCATTTTGCCTTCAGTTCATTTCAATTGGAAGAGAACGAAAGAGAAAATGGCATTGCATCAAGTGTATAATGCTGCTTTTTGTGTGGGAAAAAAGGGGGAGGGATCCTGGGCATCTGTGTGTGTCCCAGGCTTGTACAAACATGCATGTGCATCTGAAGGGGGGAGGTGGAGGTCTCTTTAGACTTTGTATTCAGACACTCTGTGATGTCCTGCTCTGGGTCGAAGCTCTTGCTACCCAACCTTTGCCCAGACTATCTCTCAAGCGTGACTGCCCTGCCTTGTGCACAAGACCATGTCTTTGTTCTCCCTTAATTAGCAGATCAAGGTCCAACCACTTCAAACTTGTCCTAATGATCCTTTGGAAGAAAACAAGTCTAGCGTTTCTGACCCCTCTCTGTTCCCAGGGACAGGGGAAGACTTGGTAAGATTTTTCTAGGTGGTTAAAGAAGATTTTGATTCTAGATTCTGAAAGAAGAGGCGACACCCTGTGAAGCTATAGATCTGGAAAGGAAAAAAAGAGAAAGCTATGTGGTTCTCCAGGATTCTTCCCTGCTTTTAGACAAGGATAGTAGGCTTCTTGGGGTACCATAGTGGTTAGTAGGCTTCTTGGGGGTAGCAGGGTGAGAGGTGAACCTTATATGGAAGCAGGGGTGGTGCACAGAGAGGGAAAGATGTTGAGAAAGCATTACAGACTCTGATGACAACAGAAAGAACACATTTACATTAGAAGATTTACAATTGGTTCAAGTTGGTTTTGGCAGGAATGAGAAGATCACTGTAATGGATTTTAGTCTTAGCAACACTTTCTTCTTACCACCTGCTCTAAGGCTGCCTCTGTCAGAATGTGTAGCCAGGGCCTTGAAACCAAAAAGCAGAGAGAGTTTTCTGCCATGGTCAACGATGTCTGTTGAACACGATTTACCCAATAAAGAACTGTGCCTTTAAAGCCACTGCATCACAGACGTTTGTAAACCTCCAAGTGCAGAAACTAGATGCAATACAAACTACAAGTGACTCCTGACACACAAACAGACAAGCTAAATCATATAAGAATACAAAGAACCCCGAACAGACAAAGCCTTGGCAAAGAATAGCAAAGTAGCAGGATGCACACTATGTCTGATACTGCGTGGCATGGATATAAAGATTGTAGACAGGCCAATGAAATAGAATTGATACTCTAGGAGTGAAATGGCACATCCATGATAAGTCAGTTTTTAATCAGATTAATAAACAGAAGGCAAAATTTCAAAAATTGATGCTGAGACCACCTGATATTTCCATAAATAATGGTGACTGACAACGTCATTCAGTGGGAAAACGTGCTTGCCAGGAAACTAAAAATCTGAGTTTAATCCCAGGGAACCTACATGGTAGAAGGAGAGATCAGACTCCGGCAAATTGTCTTCTGACTTCTGCATGTATGCCATAGCGTGCGCACACGCACGCACACGCGCGCGCGCGCACACACACACACACACACACACACCTTTAAAAATGCAATATAATTGTACTTGTATATTTTAATACTATAAAAATCTCATAATATAGGAAGTTATTTTTAAATGACAGCTCCACAGACACAAATTCTGCAAGATTTTGAAGTCAAAACTGCCATTATCTGGTCATATTACAAAACTCAAAAATAGTGATAATTCAGAACTATGTCCCTGTAACCCCCAGAATAAATGTCTGCTTGCTTGGGAACAAGAAAGGGACACATGGAGTGTTCAAAATTGATCAGCATCTTGACTCTTGTACCCAGCCTTTGAGCTGTTTTCTTCACTGGTGGATGAGCTGCCATCCTGAGAAGGGATAGGTTTGTGCGTTCCGGAGAGTACCAGGAGGAGCCTGCTACATCCGGTCCAGCTCACTTGTTCCTCACATTCCATGGTCCAGGCTTCACTTCTGTTATTTTGCGGCTAGCTAGATTAATTATACACTTAGACACCAGGAGAATTCGCTTAAAGACCAGGAGGAGTTCCTGGTGACCTAATCTTGGTGTGTCTCTGTCAAAATGGAATAATGGGGATCTGTACCATATTACGTTGCCATTTCTTAGCTAACTACCCCTATCCTGGTGGCCTGGAGGCTGCGAAGAGCTCAGGCCAGGGCTCAGATTTCCAAGGTTTAAATGTAAGTCTATTTGGAATTTGGAAAACGTAATAGATCTCTAAGGGCCTTTAGACCAAGGCTATCTTTTTCTGTGTGTTTAATGGGTAGATGGACCTCGGTGTTACACACATCATAAACAGCTTTATTATTGTAAGTACTTACACTATAGAAATAGACACTTCACAAGAGGAGCTGACTGGCTTTTCTCTTTCAAAATGGCTGCATTCTTGATACACCAAATGATGTCCAGTACAGACACAACAGTTACCAAAGCTTTTGAATGTATGGTAATTTATTTGAACATTTTAAACAAGAAAATATGTCTCAACATGTCCAACTGCCTGAATTTCATGAGGTGGTCACCTTTGTCTGACTTCTTTCAGCTCCCATGCAACAGGGTTTCCCCTCGGTTTGTGTTTTATTTTCCCTTAAATCTCTTGGTTCTAGATACTCCAGCTTCGAGTTACCAACCCTTCTGTTATAGGTTAATAAAACCAAGGAAATTGCCTCCCAACAGCCAGAAATACATTGTTGTAAAATGAGACACTTAAGAAGTAAGGATTTGAGTTTTCAACGTTTATGTTTGCTTTCACTCCTAATAAATATTTAAGTTAAATTGAATTTAACTTAACTTGATGACTATTTAACTTTAATAGTCGTCTGTTTATAGCAGTACTTTCAGCAAATTTTTAGTTAAGAATCTTTGGCTCATAACCAAAAGACATTATAAGAAAACCACCTTTCTCCTCCTACTAAAGGCTCGTGTGTCCACATTCCCTCGATGAATTGCTGGATAAGGAGGCTTCAGTTGTTTTTCTCTTGTGGAAAAAACAAAAAGCAAAAGATGCATTCGCGTTTGCTGACTGGCTTCACAGGATAACTTAGAAAGTATCTTTGATAGAATAAGTATTCATCCAAAGATGCCTGTGCTCTAAGCCCTAAGACCCTATGACTTTGTTGCCTCACATGGCAAAGAAGTATTAAACTTTGGGGTATAATTAAAGTTGTTAATCAGCTGGATTTAATATAAGGAGATTATCCTCAATTATCCAGTGAGTTCACCAGAATCACAGAGGTCCTTGACAGTGGGAGAGGGAAGCAGATGACATCAGAATGACGTGATCTGAGAAGGGCTTAAGCCACCACCGTCAGATGTGGAGGCAGGGGATAGGAAGTGTACCAGCCTTCCGAGTGGCCTCCACGAGTTGAAGAAATGTTTTCTTCTCTAGAGCCTTCCAAGATGTACAGTCCCACTGTGCCTTTGACTTTAGCCCAGGGAGACTCGTGACAAATGTCTGGTCTCCAGGACTCTCCAGTAAAGCAATTGTGTGGGCTTAAGGCTGAACATTTGTGCTCCCTTGGGACAGTATCAGGGGACACTCTTTCTCTAGAAGGACAGCTAATTCTTTTGTGTCTCTTCTGCTTATTCATTATATATGACATTTCAGCCACACTAACCTGTGTAGGGAGCCTTTAGTTCAGTCCTTAACTTTTCAAGAAGGCCTTGTTTAATGGGTATCTGGGATATTCCCAAATGCTCCCACCAAGATGAGAGGTGCTCATAAATCAAAGCAGGTCTAATCTTTCCATCTCCAGTTCTTTTGTAAGAACTGAGGAAGAGAAAATCCCAAGCGCCTAACTAATATGTAACATATTGAAAGAACATAGGGTTCAGCCCTTGCTTTTCTCATCCAGCTGCTGAGCGCCTCTAACAGAGCCTTAAAGCCACAAATTAGATTTGACATGAATTGTGAGGGAAACCGTGGGTCCCTAGAGCAGTATAGTCTTTTAAAATTGCCTTTTCCTGCTTCTTGCTTTCTTGTTTCCATGTATGAAGGGAACTTGTGTTTCTTGACAAGTCCCAGCTAGCGGAGACGCTCAGAGAGAGCCAAATGACTCAGGTCCTGGACCACTACCAATGTTTTCAGGATTGAATCCTGCTCTTATTTTCTAAGGAACAATGTTTAACTGGGCTCCGTGGCATTGTGTCAACTGACATCACCCTTTAATTGCAGATATGTCACGTTAGACTGTCCCTCATATGAAGGCAAGGCTCCCAAGGTGCATTAAACCATGCAATGGAGGCTGTTGGAGCGTTTTCTGCATCCTTGGCTAAAGAATGGAAGGCCCATGTCATGGTAGTATGCATATTGTCAGCCCTTTTCTTTGACCCCAGGAATGCTACAGAAAGTTAAGCCACATTTATTAACTGTCAGTGCAGCAGGCCAGTGTGAAGATCTCTCTGGAGGTTGCACGGTTCTGCCTCCATCTAGTGTAAGTAACTGTCATGAATCAGAGCTCAAAGCACACCAAACCGAGTTCATCCCATAAGTGTTTTGTTATCTTTCCTTGTGATTACAAATGTGTATGTAATAGGTGCAATGAACTATGAGATGATAACTAAGTGTCCTCATGATGGTTCTTGGGGATTTTGAAAATTAATATCTCCATGGAATATGATGACATCATCAGCCCAGTGGCCTCCGAGTTAGCCAGATCCTATAGAACAGATCCTGCCTAAACTTGTTCTTAATACTGGGAGACCCAGCTATGGATACAAGGGGAGCTGACCTTTGCATGTGTTTTTTATAGAACTTCTCATTCAAATCTGATCTTGTGAAATAGCATTGGTTCTATGCAAAGGAGACATTCAGCTTTTGCCCTACATGAAGAACAATGCATGCAATTATCACCTTAAATAAATGGACACCTGATATGCTTTATGACTGACTTGCAGGGACCTTGAAGGAAATGAGGTGACGGAAGCAGAATCATAGGGAAATGGTCACATTTTAGAATGGCCACATGGTTAGAAGTATCAGATAGTCCTGAGAAGGATTTAGTTGTCTGACTATACAGATTTCCTCTTCTGATGGGCAAATATTTAGAAGAGCCTCGGGTAGATCCTGGTCAGTTCTAAATAGATCGTCAAGAGTAGAGAAACAAGGACTGTGGGTTGAGAGGTATTGTTGCTAGACCCCTTGCCTAATATGTAAGAAGTCTTGGTTGGGTTGGCATAATGGTGAAGGTCTGCAATCCCAGGACTCAGGAGGTAGAGGCAGAGGGTCGGGTCATCAGTTCAAAGCCATCCTCAGGTACATAGTGAGTTGGAGTCTAGTCTAGCACATGCCACGAGATACTGCTGAGGAGTTGGGTAGGGACACCCGGGGACAGTTTTTAAGGAATGGAATCAGAGTCTTCTCTGAGTCAGGCAGCAACATGTTGGACCGGGAATCATCAACCTCAAGCTGCTCTTCAAGCCGTGCACAGTGTGTGCCGGACTAATTTCATGCATGCCTCTGCTGTTTCTCTTTTCAGTCATGTCAGTCAGACTGTGTTTCTCTTACACAGTCATGGGCTTGCTTCAAGATTTATGGGTGCAGTCTCTATTCCTGGGAGCAGACCAGTGAGCTCTAGCTGCTTCCAAGATCTGCTTCAGCTGGGGCGCTGCTCTAAAACGAAAGAGGAATGTGCAAGCACTGCAGCAAGCATGAAGAGGAAGGATGCTGATTGCTCGAACGGCACTCATGGAAGAAGCGGAAGTGGGGCAGGGGTCATGGGGCTACACTTGTGACAGTGGCTTTCTGAACAGCTGAGGTTGTCTTTATCAGTATCATCCTGTTTGTTGGCCTTTGCCTCCTGCCTCTCCCCCTTGGATTAGGAGCTCTCTTCACAGGTAAGGTATTTCTAGAGTATATTGGATATCACATGGTGAGGCCCTTGTTTGTGTCTCCAGCCGATTAAGTCCTTATCCTTTTTGGCCCCAAGCAAAGTACCAAGAATTCTCCAACAATAATTACAACATCTTTCGAAGAGGCCTAGCTACTGTGTCAGGAACTTGCCTGGTCTTCTCCTGTATGAGGTACTGCGCAACATAACATGTGTGTTACTTAGATATTTAGGTTGGCCTTGAAAAGGAATCTTGGTGTCTGCTTTTTGTGTTCCTTCAGACAACTTCAGTTTCATGGGCTAAAATGAGATACCAAAACTAACAGAATTATCCCAATGTAGCTTAAATAAAACAATAAAGATAATGATAGCCACTGTCTGATTTGTCTATGCTTGGTAGTATATGAGATTATCCTCTCTTCCAAGCTTAGGTGTGTTCAGAAAGAGCTTTCAAAGTGAGATCGTAATGTGTCCTGACAGATCAAGGACATGGGTACAAAGTGCAGCCCTATTGACCATCTCAGGTCAGGGGCCTATGGATAAAAACCTTCACAAACAACAGTTTCCCACCCATACTCCCAGGAGCATCTGCTCGTAACAGAGTTAAAACAGCATTCCAGAGGAAACCCTCAAATTTCTGTACTTAAGAATTTCTCCCTTCCATCTTCCTCTCTTCCCTAGTGCTTCCACTTCATGCCTTTGTTTATTCCTTCCCCCCATCTTTTCCGTCAATGAATATCATGCCAACCAAGATAAGTGCAATTAAATCAGAAGCAATTAGTCTTAATTCCATAATGGAAAAGAGAATCCACCAGACTGTCTCTCAGGAAAGGAGGCACATAGAAAATGCCCTCACAGGATTCTCAGTTGCAGACTCGAGTCCCAAGGGCCTGAGAGGAACATCACACTTTCAGGGAGCAGAGAGAGGAATGTGTTTATTGTCCCAGAGGAAAAGAGGCAGGAGATAAGAAGGAGGAGGGAGGGAGGGAGGGAGGGAGGGAGGGAGGGAGGGAGGGAAAAAGGAATGGAATGAACAAGATGGAGCAGAGCTTACAAATCAATGTAGTCACACCCAGCACACACCCAAAATAAAATTATACCCAAGTGATTATAAGGTTTCATGGAGCTGTATTCTTTGTGTCAACCAGTAAAAGCCCCATTCTGTATTCAGGCTGATAGCAGACAGAAAGTACAGAATCCTGAAATCTGTGCAGAAGCTTGAGAAGACAGAACCCCAAAGCTCACAGATTTTTGAGGAATCCACAAAGGGGGATTGACGTTGCCTGTCACAGCCATGATGTGGTTGTTTACATCCAGCTGAAAGATTCCTTAAGAACGCTGATATTGTAGAACAAGGAGGTTTTCTAGATTTTAAGGGGGGGGGGTTGACGTGATTAGGCAAGAGTAGCAAGCACCTCATAAAGACAATGAACATTCTCCTTAATGAAGCTTTTGGTATTAGGGACTCTTAGTCAGGAGAGGCAGTGCTATGGAGATCGTCCAGGCTGTCCCCAGAGGAGACTCAAGCCATGAGGAAGTGTAAATCTAATAGCAGGTGGAGAAAGAGCTTAGAAAGAACCTCGAGATTCTTAGTCTGGGTGAGGATTAATATTTGTGCACTTAGGTAAGCAATGATGGTGCACTCAGTTTGCTAAAAATGAAAGTAATTCTCAGATGAATTAGAGACTCTAATAAGTGAAAGGAAGAAAGGGAGCAAGAGGAGTGGAAGAGAGGAAAGAAGGAAGGGAGAGAGGGAAGGGGAAGGAAGTAAAAGGGGGAGAGAAGGAAAGACGAAGGGGAGGAGGAAGGAAGGAAAAACTAAGAGAATCAGTAAGAAGGAAAGAAGAGAGGTGGGTAAGAAGGGAAAGAAAGAGGGGAAGTGATAAAGGAAATCATTAGTGAGCCAGTTGCTAACGGTCGACATACTCCTCACTAATTGGCTGGAGGGTATCAATTTAAGGATTTCTTTTGTCTACTTACTTCTTCTAGTTGCCTGTGAAGATGAAATGACTGTAGCATTCAGGGCTGCCCTGGGCAATGTGTGACAGGACCAGGGTCTGGATACCCAGCATCTACTCAACAGAATAGCCATGGGAAGGCCTGAGGCCTGCAATCAGGCAGATCTTCCCAGCAACCCCGGGGACGGAGGAAAGTCTTACAACAGAGCACCAGAGTTTCTAACAGCAGTCTCTCCACTTGTGGTCAACCAGAAATCTATTTTTCAAAATTCCCATCTATTTCTCTTTTATTACATGGTGTAAAGATGACCAAACATCACCACAAAGTACATAGGATTTTTAAAAAAATCCTCTCCATCTAAGCATCACAGGACATATGGAGTTAACTGTTGGGGATAGGAGTTTCCAAGAAGTGGATAGTCACCCCTAAAGTAGCAGAAACTGGAATTGAAGGGAAGGTCCTTGTGACCTCTTATTGGGAGAGATGCCATAGATGCTGACAATGTCGTAAACAGACAAGACAAACCACCACATTAAATGCTCAGCAGATTTGAACTGGAAAGCCAGATCAAGTGTCCCACGAGAGAATGATCCAGGCTTCCTAGGTGGATTTGCCATTGGGCTGCTTCCCTCACGGGGCCAGTGGAGCTAGCACACTGCACTCAGGCCCGTGTTTATCTGGAGCAGCAGAAGAAAGGCAGCTGGTCTGAATTAAGTCCCGCCTGCTGAGGCTCTTGTGCATAGAGTGGGAGTCAGGGGTGGGGACAGCATGGGCAGCAAGCCCAGGACTTGTGGAGATGGGGCATATGGCCACAGTGCGTCATTATGGAGGAGGGTCACAAGGTGTTGGTAAAGTCACTGAACTTAAACAATAATAGTGTGACACACATCAGGACCAAGACTCAGGCTTAGGGAACCTTGGTGGGTCTTGAAGGCCATGGAAAAATCAAATCTTCAAGTACTTTTCATCACTATGGAGCATGGAATACTATCATCTTGTCTGATTAAAGCATCCAGCATGGCCCTCTATACGCATCTATAGACCCAGATGGGTCCTGCCGGTAACTACCTGGGAGAATCCATGAAGTGGAATATAGGTGCTAGATATTTGTGAGCTTCCATGGTGGTTTTGTCTGAGCCATAGTCATTTCTATAATTAATCATCTTAGAAAGCAGGGATGGACACTTTCCCTTCTGTCCAGTGACATGGGGATGCTGTGACTGTGAGCCAGCTTTTATCTTTGTTAATAAGGGGGGCAAATGCCTATTTAAAGGTCTGAACCAGAAGAAGAGAGCCAGGTGAGTACTGCTCTCATCTTGGAGAGAAAGTATAGGAAATAGGACATGCAATGTCCTGGGGGAGGCCCACTCCAAACCCATATGTTTACAATCTTCAGAAAGAATATGTGGTGGCTCAGACTCTGAGGATCGTCTGTGAGAGATTATGACATTCTGGGGACTTCGTAGGAGTGGTGTGTGTGCAAGAAAGTTAAAGATGGTGGAAGACAATTGTCTATCATCCTGGGAAGGGGTCAGTGACAGACATGAGAAGTTGACCTTGAACTTGGATGCAAAGAACACAGCTTAATCCCATGGTGCCCACAGCCATGGCCTGGAGGACTCAGACAGTCACTGGGACCACACCATAGAGAGAGGCTTTTGTATTCATAGTGAGGAGCACACATCAAGTGTGCTTTGTGATGACCTCATCAGGAAGAGGCTGCACCTACTGATCCAAACAGGGTGAGATTTAGCGGCTAATGATAGAGTCTGATTTGATTTTATTGGTGGCCCCAAAGTAGCCATATCTTCCTAAAATCCAAGCTAAACCAAATGACAAACATCAGTAGCAAACAGTAAGTATATGAAGAAGTGTGTTCATGTGCAGGTATTCATCTCTCTCTCCTTCCCTCTCCCCTTCTCTCTCTCTTCCCCCTCCCTCCCTCCCTCCCTCCTCTTGTGTGTGTGTGTGTGAGTGTATGTACATGTATGTGTATGGAGGTCAGAGGTCAACCTTGGGTGTCTGACCTCTGGAGCTGTCCACCTTGATTTCTTTTAAGATTTAGTGTGTGTGTGTGTGTGTGTGTGTGTGTGTGTGTGTGTGTGTGTGTGTGTGCGCGCGCACGTGCGCGTATACACCTGCATGCCAGAAGAGAGCATCAGATCCCATTAGAGATGGTTGTGAGCCACCATGTAATTTCTGGGACTTGAACTCAGGGCCTCTGGGAGAGCAGACAGTGCTTTTAACCTCTGAGCCATCTCTCCAGCCCCACCCACCTTGATTTTTTGAGATGATATATCTCACTGAAATTGATGATATCAGCTTGGAGAGCCAACTTTGAAGGGCAAGAAGGGCATTATTCAAACATGACGTCAGTCAGCATCCAGCCTAGCCTTCTTAATATCAGCCTAAAGAGAGTAGGGCAAGTCCTTGAGAAAAACGTAAGAAAATGGGACCGAGGGCAAAGCCAGGGAAGATGCGGTACTGTTCACCATATGTTATGCAGCTGAAGGGGCAGAGGGTGTGCCATCAGAGAAGAGCATCCTCCTGTTCAGTCATCAGATTGGGTCTCAAACACACTTATAGTCAGCGTAACAATGACGTTGGTCTAAATAACAATAAGATAGCAGCAGTGTCCCTGCTACTGTCTTTATGACAACACACAAACACACAAACACACACACACACACACACAGACACACACACACAGAGAGGCGTGGGGGGGGGCTGCAGGTCACAATCTTCTCAACAATCCACACTGCCTCTCCCTCACATCCTCCTGGGCTTCTGCACTGACTCTACTGCCAATGAGTCATTTCAATTGGAATGTTAATGTGTTTGACATGTGTCAACATCACCCTTTAAAAAAAAAAAAGATGTTGGATTGTTTGACTGGCACCCACAACACAAAGAGACCTGACAATGCACGTGTTTGTCTGGGCTTTACATTCACAAGCCTTATACAAATCCAGCAGCTCACGCAATCCTTACATCAGCACAGGGATGGAGCCATTCCCCACCCACCCTCCCTTTAGTTAGAAATAAGCTCTTAGCAGACAAGGCCTTCTTTTCTTGAGTAAGAAAACACTTATGGAAACTCTAGTACAGAGTTAGTCTCCCTAATCTGAACTCCTTGAGACTGTAGCACTTCGGATTATTTTCAGATTTTGAAAATGCCTCAAGGAAGAGGAGACAAGAGAGTATAAAGATGAGAGCCACTGATGTTTTATAAACAAAACTGACATATTCCTCTTTAATGGAAACATGGACGGTGTTTTTAACATACCTGTGTTTTTATTGCAAGCCATCCTGTGTGGCTAGTTACAGGATGGCATTTCCCACTGTGGCGTCGGGTCAATGTTCAGAAAGCTTTAAGTAGCATAATGTTTTAGATTTGGGATTTTTAGGTGATCACTGCTAATCTTGCATGGACACTGGCTATTGGCCATATGATGAAGCACACATGCCATCCCGAGCTGGTATGGAGGCCGCTCAAGACAATGCACCTGAGGTAGGGGCATCAGCGTTAAATGGCACACAGTAGCCCTCAGTGACTTCTCTTAGACCCATTTTCTGAGAAAACAGACTTCTTAAGATTATATTTCCTGTATTGCCTCCAACACATGCATATAAACAGACCCATATATGAGCATACACATACGTACACAAGGAAGAGAAGAGAAGAGAGGAGTGGGGGGAGAAGGAGAGCACAGGAGAGGCAAGGAAAGGAGAGGGTAGAAACCGGACACTGGGTAGATTCAGACAATGAGATACAGACCCTTCTTTGTCTGAAGTGTGACTGTTCTAGAATGTTCTACACAGTAATGCAAATGTGGTGTAGGAGTTTCAGGATGCTATTGCCTACCTAGCTTCTGTTTTTCAGTTAATTTCTGTTAGTCCAACAACATTTCTGAAGATTGCTCTGGCCCGTAAGTATGGCCCCCGGACCAGGTTTCTGAGTCAAATTTTCTAATAGCATTGTTGGCATACACGGCTAATGATTCTTGCCATACAAGTAAATACATTTGGAAGATTTCAGTCTAGAAGCTTGAAGTCACCACGGGAATGTTTCCAGGATTATCTGAACATTGGTTTGAAATGGTCTTGTTCAACCTCCTGAAAGATGGCAAGCCATCTCCTTCCCAATCAAGTTGCCCTCTAGGCGACATTGTTATTTGCAATGCTGGGGACTGATTCTAGAGCCTCAGACATGCTAGGCTAGCTTTAACAATTTTTCCCCTCTTCTTTCACAGGACAGGTCTGTTTCATTCTCAGTTCACACGGGAGCTTGGCAAGATGCTTGGGCTAGGTGTTGCCTTGTTCCTCAGAGTTATTATGTCTGAGAGAGAGCTTTGGTCCAACCCTGAAGGACTTGGCTAAGAAAACAGAAAGATTTTCCGGAACTCCAAGATGGGGTTGTACAGCGGGTTAAGCATGGCTCCTGCGCTGACATGGGTCCGAGATGATAGGGCTGTGTTTATCCACAGTGTGTGCTCTGGATGCTCGCAATGGTTAACTAGGCAGAGTGACAGCCAGGAAACCCTGTAGAGCCATAGGAAAGAACGGGGTTTCTTGGGTGCTCACAGCGAGGCTCAGGAAAACTTGGCCAAAGAAATTAGCAATGGGTGTACCTCATAAAACAGTTAAGCTCAAGCTCATTTCAATTAAGCCTCCCATCTGCCTCAGGTGTTTGTCCAAAGCTTATCTGAGCCTGAACTCTTGAAACCAGGAGACTCTTCTGTGGCATGCAAGGACATGCTTTCCCCCAAGTGAAGCTTGGCAGTGGGAGCCCCTCCCCTATCCCCAATCTGGGACGATCCACCCAAGAACAGGAAAGCAGGTTTCAAACACTTGTAAACTGTGGGAAAGGTAGCTTTGATTTTTAACTAGCTGTGTCTACATCTCAGGTAAGAACTCACCAACTCACCATTAGTCTTATTAGCAGTGAAGAGCACTAGCATAAAATGTTCTCTCATCCTCGGCTGGAAATTGTGGCTTGGTCTGTGTTAGATTTGAGGGTCAATTCAGGGCAAATGGAATTGGCTTCCTCTCACTTCCTGTAGTCATGAAAAGCCTTTATCTAATATATTTAATAGCAGTGATAATGATGGGAATAATTGACATTAATGGAACCCTTACTGGATGTTGGGCTATGGTAAGCATTTTGTGCATGATTAGATCCTTTCATCCTCACATCTGCATATGGGTGGGGGCTACGATTATCTAGTTCAGTGCACAAAAAAGAGAAACCATATCTGGGTATCTATTGGGCATGTGCATAACTTGACTGAGTTCAGAACTTGGGTCTGAATTGAACTTAAATGACGCCATTTCCAGAGAGCATCTGTTTATGTATTTATCTATTCATGTATTCATTCATTGTTGAATTCATGTATTTATATATTAATTAATTAATTCATTCATTCATTCACTCATTCATACTTGGGATTGAACCTAAGGTCTCACATATGATAGTCAAACCCTCTATCAACTGACTCTATGTCCCCATCTGCCTTTTAACTTTTTTATTTTGGGGCAGAGTCACACTCAGTGGCCTAGGCTGGCTTCGAACTCATGCTGTCATTCTGCTAGTCCATGTGATCCTCCTGCATCAGTCTCCTGAGCAGCTGGAATCTCAGGGCCTAACACCCCACTAGTGAGTCTCTGTTGATATGCTTTCCACAAGAAAGAAGAGCGTTATCATCTAAGGAATGGCCTTCTGTTAGTAAGATAACAAGAGCCTCATGGAAGGGTTGAGAAGTAATTATTACAGAGAACTACTGTAATACAAGGGGAAGAGCAGAAACGGAAAGCGGGGAAGGAGACTGATCACAGAATGAACTCTCTCTGGAGTATATCAATGTAATGATTATGAATTTGTAAAACTTAAGTATCTCAGGCCCAGAAGGAAGAAAGATAGAGAAACGGGGAGAGAGAATGAGTTTGAGGGGAGGTTTGAGAACACAGTCAGGTCTTTCTTTCTCTGACTATCATGCCCACTGCATCACTTGTACAGATCTTAGGATGACAGCGATAAATTTCTTGAGTCTGTGCTGAGAGCTGGCCACTCATGGGGTTTGCACGGTTCACTGCAGCCTTCCAAGATCAGGCCTGGCACAGCAAGTGCACTGCCCTGGATTTGGAGGTGGGCAAACATCACAGGCAAATCTCTGTAAATGTCTGCACACTTTCTACAAAGTCACTCTATTAGACCCTTGACTTCCCTGCTCCTGAAGTGGAAAATTCTACCTTGTAAAAAAAAAGACAGGTGCACATTTTGTGCTATGGCCTAAAAAAAATCATGGACTTAAAAAATAATCTTGGAAGATTACTACTATTTTACAAGTATTGAAACTGCAAATTAGGAATATTTAATTACTTTGTGTGAGGGACAGGGCTAAAATGAACTAGAATTAAGATATTCCAAATCATTGGCCATGACAGTAATTGGTTCTGAACTGTCCTCCAAAGTCCCTGAATTGAAGGTTTGCCTGCCTCCTGAGGCAGTGCTCGGAGGCTGTAGGAATTCTCACAGGTAGAGTGTAATGGAAGGAACTTAGGGTGAGTCCTATCCTTGAAGTCAATGTTGAGGCCTTGACTTCTACCTGTTCTCTGTTTTGATTGCCAGCTGCCAGGAGGTGATAGGCTTTGTTCCCAGTGCAGTGTCTGTTTGGATGTGCCTGCCTCACCTCACCACAGACTACAAGGCCCTAGAGCCAAATAACCATGAACTGTTATACCTGCAACAGTGAGCCAACAGAAGCCTTTCCTCTCTTTCAGACTGATTTTGTCACAGCAATAGACATATGTCTAAGACCCACCGCCCTGGTACATGATGCTCCACTACTTCCAAACCTCTATCCAACACAGTGTGCTGTGGATCAAATGTGAGCAGGAGAACCCTAATTCACACAAAACTTGGATGTCATGAATGAATTGACTCAAGTTCTCTAGTCAAGGCAAGTCTAACTGGTCACTTTAGTACTGTTAGCTGAGAGAACTTAGCCTCTGCCTGGTGGAAGCCCAGGGTTCAGAGCTTCAGCCTTGGGGTGGGCAGCATTGTCTTAGCATTGATGGGAAAGCCTCTCTCTCCTTCCCACCTGCGGTCAGTGAAGCCTGGCAAGGAGCGGCTATCAAGACAGAGTGTAAGCCTGAGGCTTCCTGTGGATTTGGTTTGGTCTCTGAAAATGCAGGAAAACTTGATTTTCTATGCAGTTGTGATCTCTTTTTTAAATTATTCTAGTAGCACTTAATTTTTATAACAAAAAGATAAAGTGATAGATATAAGTTTTAATAAAATAAATGGTTACACATGTTTATATATGTATATAACATATCTATTTATAAATAGCAAATAAATGGTTAAATTTCATTGGAAGGCAAATGATTAACATAAATAAAGTAAGGCAAAAAAAAAAAAAAAAAAAAAAAGGAAGAGAGAGGAACTAACACAAATACCACACTTCTATTTATACATATCACAACACACATCTGTTTATTAATATATAAATACATATTAATAAATAGATACTTCAGAACACATAAGACTATTCAGAGGAATATAAAACATCACCTACAATCTACCATAGTGGTAAATAAAACCACTATGGCCAGTTGGGTCTATTTCCTTTTGAGCTTTTTTCTCTGTATTGAAGTGGAATTGCATCCTATCTGTTTTCATAATGTGACCTGCGTTTTTCACTTAGCAAGCCATAATCATTCTCCCATGTCATTAACTTTGCTTTGAAAACATTTTTTATTTTTATATTTAAAGGTTTACTAAGTACCATGGTAGGAATACACAATTGATTTTGCCATTTCCTCTGTTAGTAAATCTTTATACTCCCTATTTTTTTTTTTACCAGCATATACACATACACACAAACACAGACACACACACACACACACACACACACACACACACACACACACACTACAGAAAGTCTTTCTCACATATACATATTTGAGTACACATATAAATATTTCCTCAGAATGTAAATTTGGATAAATTCTCCCCCCTCTGTGTTGCATATATGTAAATGTATGACATGTGTGTGTGCCCATGCAAAGGCGAGATCATGATACAGGATGTCTTGCTCTCTCACTTTCCATCTTATGACCATGAGACAGAGACTCTCAATGAACCAGCTCTCCTTTCTGACAAGGCTGGCTGGCCAGTGAGCTTTGAGATCTATCTCTGCTTCCAAGGGCTGGAGTTTACTGTTCAGCTTTTTGTGTGACTGCTAGGTATTCGAACCCAGGCCTTCTTGCTTGGAACGCCGGCACTCTTACCTACTGAGACATCTCTCCAGCCCCATGTTTGCAGGCTTCTAAGAAAATTTTCCTAGATTCTTGATAGATGTTGCCAAATTGTACCCCAGAATTAAAATGCTCAGCTATCTTACCCTAGCAGAAAACAACAAACTCTTCACTGAATATTCCAATTAGCTCTGTTCTGGGCTTCCAAATAACTGATCTTAGTACAGATCTTTCAACTCTAAGTGTGTATACGCATTGCTAGTTTCTAGTACGACATTCAAAATGCAGCACTTCTTGGTAGAGTGTGGAGTACAATATTCTTCCACGTGTGTCTTCCCAAAGTCTGAGGGGGAGCCTTTGATCCCTTCCCCCCGCCCCAGCTTTGCTTGAGTGAGTTTTAATCTATCCCTGGCCTCTTAGGGACCCCCTTCAGGATGCTGTAATCACAGCACTAACCTGTGTTCACATTTCCCATTATCGAGCACAAATCCCCCTGTGCGTCGATGCAGCCCTGGCCATTTCATAATGGCCCCAGCTCCTAACTTTTAATGGCCCCATCCTCCTCTCTCCCAAGAGCAAGATCCTTTTGCTAGTGTTTTAAGAATCCTGGTCCAGACGAAATTTCCTCCATGATGTCCATCTGGCCAAATTGAAGGTGATGCAAACAATGAGACAGAGAGACGAGTTTGTCTGCGTCGATAGGACAGAGGAACCTCCCAGGGCTATCCATCTTCTGTCTCCTCTAGTGACATCCAACTGCCCCCACCTTGTCTACGATTTGGGAATGAGAGATGACATCCTTAATTGCCAGAGCCATTGCATAGAGATGGGGTGGGGGTG
Organism: Acomys russatus; assembly: GCF_903995435.1. NCBI lineage: Eukaryota > Metazoa > Chordata > Mammalia > Rodentia > Muridae > Acomys > Acomys russatus. The sequence goes on from NC_067162.1 coordinate 40,313,158, forward strand.
GGGTCCTGCTATGATAAACACGGCCCTCCCTGACAACAGCTTCTTAGGGGTACTGTTTTTCTCTTGGTCGGTAAAACCCATCCAGGATACAAATGCTCCATTCTGCACCAGGAAGTAAAAAGACCACAAAGATTCTTCTGGATGTTCACTCACTCCGGGGCTGAGCCTTGTCTCAAGCAGGAGGTCCTCAGCCACTCTTGACCTCAACTGCAGCTTCCTCAAAATGGATAAAAGACCATGCTGATGTAGGGAAGGATGGCCAGAAATGATTACAAAGCATGCTGTGAGCACAAAAATAATGATTGTTTTATAAAAGGAAAATGTTATAAGCATTGGACAATGTCAGCAGCTCCATTTATTTTTATTTATTTATTTTTTTCAGTTTCCATGAAGCCACCTGGGGATTAGGTTTTCCATTTTACTCTTCCTTGATCAAGGTGAGAGATTATTCATGCACTTTTATAGCCAACTACTAAGTACATGGGTTTTATGCTAGACACCTATTTCTGGGAAGAGAGATAACGGGTGGGGATTGGTGGTAGGGTTGGGGGGCATATTTAGTTGCAAAATCATCAAGTTAGCCCTGACTTGGATTTAATTGTTAACCAGTGATTAAATAATTAAAACGAAGAAGACGTCTCTCCCAAACCAAAGGATTATCTAGATAGTAGACAAGGGCACTTAGAATGATTACAACACAAAGCAATAACAATGCCCTCTGAGTGGGTGAGTTTGTGCAAAACCTGCCCTGGTAAGGTTTGTGGGGGATATCCATTACTTGACTCAGCAAATAAGGTAGTGCTCCCCTCTGCACTGAAGGAGCAGTGATTCTGGGGACTCTGACTAGTATTAGGAGTTCAGGCCTGGACAAGCTAGACACTGCTTGTGTTTTCACAGGCCTTTCACCCTCACAGAATAAGAAAAGAACATCGCCTGGTAAACAAGAAAATAAACAGTAATCTCAGGGCATGGCAGACACCGGAAGGAAATTGCTAAGAAGATGGTTACAGGTTAGCCAAACCAAACCAGCCTGCAGCAACATCTACCCCCCTATCTCCCATGCCAGTCTCTAATGGGAGACTGAGGAAATATTTTGAAGGGGAAAAGTTGATTGAATAAAGAATACTGGAATTTGATGTCTTATTTGCTGGAGAGTCACACTGTCTTCTCCTCTCCACTAACCTAAACATTGCAAAATTAGAGGCTGGTTACCTTAGACACTCCATCCCTCCCGTGCAAAACACAGTGGGGATTCAGTAAATACACACATTGGCTAGATGGATGGATGGAGGGATGGATTGGTAATAGAGGAGGTGTATGAGTGCATAGATAGATTAATAGTTGGGTGAATATACATATAAAGAGATGCTCCCTTGGGTGGTGGTGAAACTGCTGGAATACATGAAGACAGGTGCAAGCTAGTTGGTATCTATTAAGAAAGTAGCCATTGGGAGAAACAACATGAAGACAAACATAGTGTGTCCGTGGTAGGGAGGGTGAGAGTCCATGTTCATCACTGTCTATGATATGTCAAGCCCAGCATTCCTCATCTTGAGTCCATGCACAGCAGTCTGGAAGGTGACCTGCAAGTCTACAAGGGTTGCCACTGAACCACCAGTGGTTGACTCAACCTCTAAAGGTCAGAGTTTAGATGCCAAAGGCTAGAGATAAAGCTGTAGAGACGGTAGAAGGTGAGGATAGCTCTGGAGTTCTGAAGAAACTTAGATCAGGTTTCTGAGAGTCTGGGGAGCGGTGTCTTTTGTTTGCCTGATACATATCTTAACCCAGTAATAAGTTTGGCCATTAGCTCTCACGAATTTGTTTTTACCCATTGATTTTGTTTAAGTATTTGACCCAGAACATTTCTTTCAAAAAGTGGTGTTTCTTTTTTCTCAGGCCAATTACAAGTCTTGAGACTAGAAGCTTTCTTGGATACTCAAAGATCCAAGAGCTAACCTAGCGAATTACGGGCTAGAGGAGTGAGTGAGCCTGAGGCTGGACATGTCAAGGTTGTTATAGGTCAAGTAGCAGCAAAATGTAGAAAAGAAAAAGATACTCAGAAGTACTGTTAGAACCTGGCGTTCATGAGCCTGTGACACATGTCCTTCTATGAAGTGTCAAAGAATGCTTTAGCCTATACACACCCAGGACATGTACTTGGATTCGGATGCAGGGGGCTTGGCATCCCATGGCTTTGCCATCTCCAAAGAAGGACTGAAAAGTCTCACCTTCCACTGATGTTGTCAGCATCCCTGAGAGATGATGGTGTGTAAGAAATACCAGGTGCCTCCACAGCACCACAGAAAGCTTGCTCGGACATGATTATGAAGTCTTTCGATTTAAGGACACTAGAAATTTACCATTTGATTTGTTAATAACATAAGCTACACTAGGCCAAGGCAAAACTCGATAGGACTTCAATGTTCCCACGCCCTGATTACAAAAGCAATGAAAAATGTGTTGATTTTATTTCTTTCCTAAGTTTTGCACCCACCTAAATGGGACCAGGCCTGAGCATATGGTCTTAATTTCTTGCCTCTGGGGGAATGACCAATGTTCTTTGAGCGGCTAATTTTTTACTAGTTTTAATAAAATATAATTTCCCATCCAGGGAAAGTGGACTGATGCGTGCAGACTCTGTTTACTATTCTCATGTGCGTGTGGAGGCCAGGTCCTGAGTAAGACTCCAGGCTTTACGGCTCTCTTCCTGTCCGCCCGCACCAGAACCTCTGCAGTGAGGCCGCTGTAAACCCTTCCTCCAGCCATCTTGTCTCCTTGTTCCAGATGAAGCCCTGTTAACACAGCCCTGTTCCCAGGCCACAAACATGAATACCTCTCTCTTGTGGGGTGGACGGTAGTGTAAACCTGATTTCATGGTACAATGCTTTTCCTACTTGTGTGTGAGAGGCGATGTATACATCTGTTCCACGAGCCCTTTAGCATAGAAGTAGAGCGCGTTCCAAGCAAGTAAAAACAGAAAGGAGAAAGGACTTTTGTCCCAGAGCATCTAAGTCCCAAGCAGGAAAGGCCTGGCTCTGCACAGGCTGGCTAGTTACTGGGAAAAGCTTAGGAGGAAGCTGAGGTTGCAATAGGAGGGATGGATATTCAGGCAGAAGGCTGCTTAGCACACAGCCCTTCCACATCCATTCAAGGCTTCCAAGAGAATTCCTAGGGAAAACAGCCAGAAACGGAATCGGCCTCCACAAACATGATAATCTGCTTAGCTGCAGCCCCAATTTCTTATTTTGTAGAAGTTTTGAGGAAAAACCCTGTAGATGATAAGTTTCATGGCAGAAGTTTATAAGGAGGGTGTTGGCGGGGCTGTGTAAGCTGGGGGTTTAAGGAGAGGAGACAGTACTATCTTTCTGGGACCCAGTGAGTCTCTGGGGATGGGTAGAGATGCAGTTGCTCTGACCTTCTGTGAGAGTCTGTCCTGCAAGAAGTGCAGGTCGTCTCCTTTGAGTCACGAGAATGGCACCTTCCATGTTTTGCTCCATTTCAGACTGGAAATGGGCGTGACCAGGCCACTGTGAAGGGTGACAGGGACCTTTGTTCTGGACCTACTAGGCAGCCACAGACTGAGTACTGAATGCTTCCTTCGTGCCAAACCCAAAACCAAGGCTAGGGGCAAGTAGATGGCTGCCAGGTAGAAACAAGCCAAGCCGACCCCACTCCACCACTGGCCAAGTCTGCTTCTGGCTGAGGGCCACATGTCAGGCAGCTTCCAAACAAAGAGGAGAAGAGATTTCATTTCCCACTCACATGCTTTTTGTTTGTTTGTTAGTTTGTTGGTGTGCATTTCCAGCTCCTGCATTTTAAAAACATGATGTGTTATGTTGAAAATTTCAAAGCCTTTTATGAACAGCAGAGAGTAAAACTACTGACTAAACAGTGGGAAAGCAATAGGATGAATATATATATATATTCTTTTTTTTTTTTTTTTTTTTTCACTGTATCACTATGTGGCCTTTGAACAGAGACTTGCATCTCGGTGCTTCAGTGTCCTCCTAGTAACTAAGTTTCCATCGTTTTGCCTCCTATTAAACACCACAGTGCTTAAGCTATAACACAATGGATTGGAAGAAAAAAATCCCTTGAAGAACAGAGAAAAAGGAAGCTTCCTGGTTTAAATGAATGCATTTTCTTGTGCTCATCTGGACAACTCACACAGCTAGAATAGCGCTCCCAGGGTCACATCAAGCTTGCTCGAACTCTCAAGTCCCGTCTTAGAGGATTGCATTAGCAGCCATCTAATGAAGAACTGGAGTCTAGGTGTTAGACACACAAGCCAGGCAATGCAGTCTTGGTCACATCACAACCAAACCAGCCGCCTCTGGTGACTGTGCATTGTAAGATGAAAATGAGGCTCACTCTGAAAGAAACACAAGTTCCTCATCTATTCAGGCTCTTGGGGAAGACACATGTAACGTGGAGTTTTAGCAGGTACCCCAACTTGAGAGTGGTAGATGAGGTGAAGGGTGACAATCTTGCTCACACTGAGTACTGCTGTCTATGCCTAGGATTGCATGGGGTGGGATGGCCAACAGCACAGACTTAACTGCACTCCATTCCCAGGGAGGGGGCTTAGGAATCCTCACAGCACACAGCCCACAGCAGAACTGTTGCACAGAAAAGTGAGACTCCAGGTTTGGGGCTAGGGTCAGATTTGAGGCCTGCTTCAGCCTTGCCGTCTGGTACAGCTGTTTCACTGCTGTGCCTTACTTTACTCATCTCTATAACATGCTTCAAGAGAGAGAGAGAGAGAGAGAGAGAGAGAGAGAGAGAGAGAGAGAGAGAGAGAGAGAGGGAGAGAGAGATGGGCGAGAGAAGGAGAGAGAAGGGAGGGGAGGAGGGAGAGGAAGAGGGGGAAGGGAAGAGAGGGACCGGGGGAGGGGACGAGGGGAAGTGGGTGGGGGTAGAGGGAGTGGAGGAGGAAAGGGAGAGGGAGGGGAGGGGGAAGGGGGAGAGGGAACCAGTCTGACAGATGAGGCCTCCTGGGCCAACCTCCATTCAGACTAGACTCAGAAATTGTGGACTGGGACTAGCCTGGCTCCACCCAGAGGGGAGGAGCCCCAACAGCTCTGCACGCCATTGGTCTGTCTGCTTAGCAACAGCCACAGGCAGACCAATGAGAACAGTAGAGCCTCCCATCTAGCTTCTGGATACTGCTGCCAAAATACTGACTGTGTCACCCCAGAAAAACAGCCAGGGAACTCTTAAAACTCAAGCTAGGGCTTTTGTTTCCTTCCCTTCACTGACCCTCCCCTCCCCTCTTATCATCTACCTCATTTAGTCTCCCCTCACTTCCCCTCCCCTCCATCTCCCCTTCACCCCCTCATTTCTTCTCCCCTCCCCTCTCCTTTTTTCCCCTCTTCTCCTCTCCCCCTCCTCCCCTCCCCTCCACTTCTCTCCTCTCCTTGCCCCTCTCCTCTCCTCCTCTCCTCTTCTCTCCTGTCCCCTCCCCGCCCCTCTTTTCCCTTCTTCTTCTCTCTCCCTCCTCCCCTCCGTTCCCCTTCTCTCCTCTCCTGTCCCCTATCCTCCCCTCCCCTTCTCTCCTGTCCCCTCCCTTCTTTCTGTCCCTTTGCCTCTGGTTTTCACTCCCAGGTGATGCATCCAAACCCTGCTGTCAAGGGAATTTCGAACAAAGGCTCTTTCCCAACTAAGAAAAGAACCCATTGCAGGTTAGAGAACAGAAACACGTGTCAGCCCTTGAAGGCTCATATGCACCCTAGGAACAACAGCTTCCTGCTTAAGATGTAGTGACTTTTAGTTTGGACACAGTTTTGTAGACAGTTCTCCCCAAGCACATGCAAATGACCCTCCAGTAATGAGCAAGCCTCTTCTGTTGTGGGTGTGCACTGCCCGGAGTTAGTAAGTGGGAGTTAAAATCCAAATGGCACAGTGTTGGTATTCTAGCTAGTTCCTGGTCCAGCAGAAATAACCCACCATATCTCTAACATCAAAGTCACCCTAATGTCTTGATCCAAGGGCCTCCATCAACACTTACCAGGATATTGAGACACCAAGAAATGGCACAAACTCCAAGCATAGCCTATTCTCATGGCTACAGACTGGTGTCATGGGCATCTACCTGCATGTATGCACAGGTCTCACACTCCTATGAATGTTCTGCCCTTACAGTTCTGAAATACCTACATGTTTGAGAAAGGGCCCCTGTTTTCATAAGCCACTAGCCGGGCCTGCAAAACATGTTTCATGGCCTATGAAGACAAGTTTGCCTAATTGTCTCAGAAGCACACTTCTTTGCATTTTAAGGATTTAGGACCTTAAGGAAAGGCGCTAAAATTTATCACACACACACACACACACACACACACACACACACACACACACTTGCATGGCAGACAGCTTTACAATACTATAACTGTAATTTTATCTCTTAGTGTATTAGACAGCAGTATATATATTTACGGCTGTGTTTTATGTGAGTGTGTGCGTGCGTGCATGCACACGTGCATATCTGAGCTGGGAAGGAAACAGAGGACCGGAGAATTAACTGCATGTAGGCACGGCCCTGATTATTGACTCTGTACTTTCCCTTTGGAGACATTACAGGGGATTTGGACAGGCCCGCTTTTGTGAAATACGTGCTTGGGAGGGTTTTGAGTGGCTGTAAACACTGGATGGTGTGACAGTAGTCTTGGGGTCATGCCAGCTGCTCTTAAAAGATGGAGACCTCAAATCCTCTCTTCACTGGGGGAAAAACCCTCATATATTCTTCGGTCTGTTTCACCTTCAAATCTTGATCTTCCTTTCTGGCAAATGTAGACCTTTATCACCTGGAGTGTGACCATTCTGCTCGCCGAGCTAAGAAAAGGTTTGGTGAGGCTCTAGGATACATGAGAAGAAAATCTGAAGGCTTCCTGGCACTTATGCTGCTAACCACAACAAAACCATGCACATGCACTTAAAGAGACTCAGAGATGTTAAAAACTCGTGCCATGGTTTGCTTCCTCTTTAAGGAGATTGAAGCCTAGAGGGACAAGCTGTGTAACTGAAGGCCACATGACTAGGTGGTGGGATGTCCACTGCTCCTGATGTCTATACTAGAACGCTTTGTCACTGTCATTTTTATATGGGTAGAAAAATAGCCCAAAGCATTGTTATTCTTCCACGTGGGAAGTGGTTTATTGGTTCATTGGCCATCAAGATGGTGTCACAGGGGAGATGGTTCAGTGGGCGAAACACATAGTAACGTGTGACCATAATCTTAGCAGTGGGGAGGCTGAGATGGAAGTGTTGGACGACGGTCTGGTGCATTGTATATTCAGATGCTGATTCCTGTGTCAAGAGATCTGGTTGCACTCTAGACATGAGCTTTGTCATTTCTATGAAAAGCCATCTGCCTCAATATTGTGTAAAAATTGTTATCCATCATCTCTGATGGGTTAATAAAGAGTTGATCAGTATATAGCTGGGCAAGAGAGGAGAGTTAGGGTGTGACTTTCAATCCCAATCAGGAGTTCTCAGGAAGTCAGGAAGAAGAAGAAGAAGAAGAAGAAGAAGAAGAAGAAGAAGAAGAAGAAGAAGAAGAAGAAGAAGAAAGGGAGAGAGAGAGAAGAGGTGGCCATGAAGAGCTTGCTATGAGGACAGACAGATGGAACAGAAGCAGCCAACGCAAGACCAAGATGGTGAATAGCATGTGGCTCATGGCTGGGATGTAGCCAGGCTAGTATAATCTGGTTAATATCTGCACAAATGTAGTGTCCAAAGATTATCAATAAATGTAATAGGTGTCTGTAATTATCTGGGAGCTAGAACAGGCAATAGAAAAGCCCCTACTTACACTGTATATTTGCCTTTGGTGCCCAATGTGGGGCTCAAACCCATGATCCTGAGATTAAGAGTCACATGCTTTACCAACTGAGCTTAACATACAGTGCGCAAGACCACCCCCCAACACAGGACAATACCCGTGGCTGGCTGATCATGAGTGTAGCCAGATCAAGTGAGCTCCAGATTCAGTGAGAGACCATGTCTCAAAAGGTAAAATGGAGAGTGGTTGAAGAAGATACCTGATGCTGATCTCTGCTCACTGCATGCTTATTTATGCAAATGATCCTGCATGCACGCATAAACACACACACACACACAATGACATCACAGGTTATTGACATTTATCAAAGCATATTTGCCCTGTTTCCCCATGTTTCCACACTTAATAGACTCTTCAGGATGGCACTCTCAGATGGTAAGCAGCATTATTTCTCTGATTGGGAAAGTGAGGCAGAGAAATAATGGGCTGCCTGAGAAATGAACATGATTCTTAACTCTTTGAACATTAAAATTAAGTTTTGTGAATCATCATGGTGCCTCAGTGGCTCATTCCACTAACAGCAGACACAAAACTGACAAAAATAAACAAAAACAACAAAACAATAATAAAAGCAAAACACAAACAACTAGCCCAAGGGGCATGTCCCACGAAAGCCTTCACTTACCAGGAAACTGGGACAGAGGGGAGGGCATCCTATTGGGACTCTAAATGAGAGACGCATGGGAGAATAGCAAAATAAAAGGATCCAGAGGGTCCTAGAAATCTACAAGTAGAACAATATGATAGGCAGATTTGGGCCCAGGGGTCCTGCTCAAACTAAGCCACCAGCCAAGGACAATACAGGAGGTAAACTTTAAACCCCTTCCCAGATCTAGCCAATGGTCAGAATATTCTCCACAGTTGAGTGGAGAGTGTGATATGACTTTCTCACGTACCCTGGTGCCTCACATTTGACCATGTCCCCTGGAGGGGGAGACCTGGTGGCACTCAGAGGAAGGACAGCTGGTAGCCAAGAAGAGACTTGATACCCTATGAGAATATACAGGGGGAGGTAATCCCCCCCGGGAACAGTCATAGGGGAGGAGAATAATGGGAAAATGGGGGGGGGGAGGAATGGGAGGATGCAAGGGATGGGATAACCATTGAGATGTAACAAGAATAAATTAATAAAAAAGGAAAAACAAACAAACAAACAAACAAACAAAAAAGAGTCTGCCTTCCCGCACAGAAATGGATGGCTATGTTCACCAATAAGATGATTTTGTGTCATGGATTACTCTTGCCTCAGTTTTGTCTCAGTTTTCCATGAGCTTTATGGCAGTGATCTTTCCATTTTACTTTGAGATCTCAGATCAATCTAGAGTTCATTGAAGGTGGGTCGAAAACACCTTGGTAGGGCCGGACCATGCAATGTCAGAACAAGCACTGGTAAATGGCTAACTTGATTAAGCCACGCTGTTTCAGGTAAAACTTAGAAAATTGTCAGGCACCAATCATGATGAGCAACAGCTCCCCTGGGCTTCGGTTCATGGAATGGAGGTGAGGGACTCAAGATAAATACTCATATAAACAATGTGCTTCCTGTGACCTGTTAAACATGGGTCGGTGGTATTATAAGCCACAAGAAAAATATAACATAATACATATCACACACACACCACGCAAATCAATAAACCATATACATGGTTTGTGTCCACTTAGTCTTAAGCCTCATACACCACAAAGGTAACTTTATTAAGAAGGAATATAGCAGATAATATTGACACTGTCAAGGGAAAGGGGTCTTAGATTTAGGGTAGAAGATAACACTACCAAAAGATGCTTTTGTAGGATGAGAAGTCGATATAGAGACAGAGAAGAGGAGAACAAGAAGATGGAGGTGGAGGTTGCAGTGATGCTGTCACAAGCCAAGCACACCAAGGAGAATGACAATCACTAGCTGAGAGAAAAGTGGGCTTTGTCCTCTGGGAGCCTCTGAACTTTGCCCATTCCTTAACCATGGAGTGCTCTCTGGAACTTTAAGCAGTTGGATATCTTATTTTAGACCACCTGGCTCATGTGATCTATTACAGAAGTCTGTAGAAGATAATGCAGGTGCCACATTATTTTTCTGTAGTTTAGAACGCTAAGAAACCCAAGCATTAAAAATACAATAGAATAATTCTAAGCTGAGGTTTGCCTCAAAATAGAAGGTACTGTCACAAATGAGATTTGTGGGTTTATACACGACTCTACAAATACTTCTCGAGGTTCAGTCAGTCAAGCAATACCTCAATACCTGTGTAAGAGGTAAGCTTAATATTCCTCCTTATTTGAGGGGCAAGCTGAATATTCGGCCAGCCTGTTGATCTGAACTATGTGCTATAGGTGTCCAAAGGGGAAAGAAGTGTTTGCTAGAAGCTTGGAGGCTTTGTATCAAGAGGAAGTTTAGCATCCATCACAATATAGGGTACCATTCTATCCTACCAGGGACTATATTGAATTAAAAATCCTAACTTTCCTTGAACCCATTTGACAGCTGAGAGTCCAGGAAAACATGTGCCCCCTACTCCCATGTAAAAAGAAGTTTTGTTTTATTGGTTTTTTTGTTTGTTTGTTTGATTTTGTTTGTTTGCTTGTTTGTTTGTTTTTAACAAGGAGATACAGGATGGAATCCCAGGATCCTCAGGGAAGGATGAACTGTCTTCAAATCTGTAACATGTTGCCAACTGGCTATTGGCTCACATGAGAGTATGTGGGCAAAGACACAGCAGGATATCTCCTCACTGAGTTTTTCAACCAGAACCCCCTTCTCATGCCCACAGAAAAGACTGTGTTCAAGGATGCCAGAGAGAGTGCCCTCCCACATCTGCAATGACAGTCCCTGACACATCAGAGGAAGAAGCCATCCTTTGGACCTTTCCCCTTACAAAATCATAAACCTGCATGGAGGGGTTTATGCTTATGAATAATCAGGCAAAGATGTGGACATATTTAGGCTGAGGCAATCTGAAAGATAAAGTCTCACTGTAGATGAAGGAGCACAATAAAGTAACTCTGAGACCCAAAACCCACACCAGCTCCAATAGAGATGACCCATTTCTTGGGGAAGGCAGAGAGGTTCTGTTCCACAATACACTGTGGACTCAAAGTAGAATGTGGCTGTCCTTGGTAAGCAAGACAGGAGCTTCCAAAGAGTTCTGGGAACTCCCCTAAAAAGAGGATTCTTGAAGGGGGCTGGATGTTTACATCATAAGGGGGCTCTGTTCTTAACCATGAAGGGTTAAAAGAGTTCTTTGCAGGTTGACTGAAAAAACTTTTAAGCATATGTTTCCAGGCCTGGGGCAACAGCTAAAAATAACTAAAGAAATAGGACTATATATTATGAGTCAATCATGGAAATAATCTTTGCCATAAATGGTGCTGCGATAATTGGGCATTCTTGTGCAAAATAAATGAATATTAGTCCATACCTTATACCACATGCAAGAATAAACTGAAACTGGATCATAGGCTACTGTGTGTAAAGGAAGCACACAAAACTCAAGGATGCGAGAAAGCTTTGGCGTGAACACAGATTTTTTTTTCAATTCAACACAACAAGTTACACTGTATTTGGTAAAAAAAAAAAAAAAAATTGACAAATTGGGCTGCATGAAAATTACAAATTTCTTCCCTTCAGAGGGCAATGTTAAGATGAATAAGCCAGCCACAAGCTATGAGAAGATATTTGCAAAATTCATATCTGATGAAGGATTAGTATAGATAATCTATAAAGACTGCTCAAAAGTCAGTAATAAGAAAACAGCATCATACAAATGGGCAAAACATTTGAATAGATACTTCATCAAGGAAGATCCAGAGATGATGAATGCGGCCATGAAAAGATGCAGAGCATCATTAGTCATAGGTAAGCTCTAGTTAAAAATCACAGTGAGACGCCACTCCCTGTGCATTAGGATATTGAAAATAACTTTCAGAAACTTAATTGGCAACTTGAAAGGCAGAGAACGGGAGTGCTTGCAGCCCTCATCCTTGCCCGGTACAGATGCAAAGCAGTCTAGCCACTGTGTAAAGCAGTCTGGCACTTGAGTAAAATAAACAATTTTCTTACATATGATCCAGTAATTTCATCCTTAAGTCTTCACCTGAGAGAACTGGAAATCATGATTTTCACACACACACACACACACACACACACACACACTCAGGTATGCATACACACACACACACATCTTCAGTCATGCATGTACACACACACACACACACACACACACACACACACACACCCTTAGGCATGCACACAAATACACAGTCACATATACATACACACTTACACATACAAACATAATCAGACACATAGTGTAGTTGCTGGCTCACCTCTAGGAAACAGTGTTCATTCCTTGTCTTATAGAAGAGACCAGAGTAGCAACTAATCTATAAAGGTTGGAGCCAGAAATAAAAGGAAGGCTTTGGGAAATTCAATGATCTCCTCCATCTTATTTTCTCTCCACCCATGTCTTCCTGTGGACCTCTTTTTTTTTTCCCTCTGTGGGTACCCTTCATAGTTCCTTTTTCTTGTTTCCCAGTTTTACTATGTAAGGTGATAAATATGCCTTCCTCAATCTTTAGGTGTTCTCAGGAGGGCCACCACCCACAACCAAACGATAGTCATTTGATTCCCCCAGCTGACAGCGTGGGATTGGAAGAACTTGATTAGGTAGGCACCTGAACTGCCTGTCATGCTCAAGAGAGTAAGTTTTGATTGGCCAGTCTTATAAGACATTTTTACCTACCTTTCAGAAACACTGTTGGTCTGTTTGAGCATTCCTAATTTACAAATTCAAAATTCCCAGTCCTCTGATATTTATAACTTTCTGTGTACTGGCATCATGCCAAGTGTAGACAATTTCATACAGGGAAATTGAACCTAAAGTACAAAACTATTTTAAAATGTTGTCTAAAATCACTTCCACACTAGGGTACTCAATTGTTTATGAAATAAAAATTAATGCCATCTTCAGTTTTGGGCCTCATCCCAAACACACCTAATTATGTATTGATAAATATTTCAGATCTAGATAAAAAAAAAAATCCCCAACCCAATAAATCTCTGGTCCTACATATTTTTGGCTAAGAAATATTCAACCTGTATTTCTGAGATTGCTTCATGCGTGTAAGAATTTCCTGGAGAGCTTGTGGCTCCTGTCCCCTCAGAGGTCCTTAAAAAGACTGCTGAATCACAGCCTCCACAGTAGTCCTCAAACTTGGCTGCGCCTGTGAGCCACCTGGGGAGTGTTAGAGCTACTGATGCCTGGAACCCACGCCCCAAGTTTCTGATGGAATTGGTCCGGAAACAGCTTGGTCATCAGAAGTTCTAAGAGCTCCCCAGTTGAGCCTAACACTTGGTTGAAGTGGAGATCCATAGGAAGGTGGGTTTTCTTACTAAGCAACACAGGTGATTGTCAGGACTAGGCAAGTGTAGAAATACTTCTACAACCTGCCTCCTCTGCAAGAATAAGGGATAACTCTGACAGGTTATTTAAGAAGATGCTCACAGAGGCCAGAGGTAGCCCAAAGGTCTCCTGGACCTAAGTTGTCCCTGCTGTCGTTTGCCCAGTTTCTAGGTAATGACATCTTCTTTATTGAAGAAAGAAATAACTGGAGTGGATGGAGGATGGCTCAGTTGGTAGAGTGCTTGCCTTGCAAGCAGGAGGACCTAAGTTTGATTCCCAAAGCCCACATAAGAATGCAAAGTGTGGTGACACAATTTTGTAATCTCAGCATGGAAAGGTGGAGACAGGAGGATCCCTGGGGCCTCCTGAATAGACAATCTAGAAAAATTGTTGAGTTCCCGACCAATGAGAAACTGTATTTCAAAAAAAGGTGTGTTTTCTAGTCTTGCCACACATAGATACATATATATATATATGCACCTACATGAATATGCATACACTCACCCACACACCCACCCACACACACACAGACACACACACACACACACACACACACACACACACACACACAGAGAGAGAGAGAGAGAGAGAGAGAGAGAGAGAGAGAGAGAGAGAGAGAGAGAGAGAGCACTTAATTCTATCATTCCTTATGCATCCATCCCTATGCATATTTTTTGTCATTGCTTAAGCACTTTGTTAGGTCTTAGGCACCCAGGTATGAATTAGAAAGACACACTTGGATTCTGTCACTTTTAAAATGTCTTTGGCTTGCTTGAAGCTTTGGGGAAAGAACTGAAACAAAACAAACAGAATAGTATGTTTGCCTGCTGGCCCTCCTGGCCCCACATTCTCCCTCCCAGAGAAAGCTCACATTTAATGGCAGCAAATCCATTGAATCCCTGATTTAGAAACACTTAGCCACCCTGGTCAACAATCAGCCCCATGTTATTTTTAGTATCTCATCAGAATTTGTTTTTTAAAAAAATAAACAAACAAATAACCAAAGCAGAAATCTCTACACAATGAGGCAATCTTCAAGAGGGAAAATTATAGCTTGCTGACCACGTTTTTTATGGATGGATTTCTAACCATTAACCATTGGCTGCAAAAATGCATGAATTCCAGTCACTTCTGGGCAAAGCAAATTGGACTTGTCTTAGAAGGCAGCGTTCCATCCCAAATCCAGGAAGCCAGTGCCTTCTTTCTCCCTACAGCCCCACTCTTTGCAAGGCTTAGGTTCACGCTCTCCTGAAATAGAACTTCACCATTTTCAGGGCTCAAATTCTTCCTGGTGGTGCTTTTACAACGGGGTCATGGAAGATGGGCCTGTGGGGGAGCTGGTGCTTCCCAAATTAGTTTCCCTTTCCCAACAACTCCCCAGTACTTGGTTTTACTTGAGCTTTTTCTAATTTTCTCCCTCACCATCATCCAGACCTCAACAGTAAAAATTTCATGGGCTGCCAGACTAGGCATCATGAGGAAAAGAGCATGGCAAGATAGGAGCTGGGCAGCCTAGGAAGGCGACAAGGAAGGATGACCCAGTGCCAGGAGGTGTCTTGTAAACCTCCCTCTGCCCAGTGATATGTTATGCAATAGATGGGGGTGGGGAAGAATCTTTAAAGGCTTTAATCTCAGGGCTTAGAAACCATGCACCATCAAAACTGCTCCCTTTCCTTACATTTATAAGGCAATTTCTGGGCCTTAATTTAATATCTGTGTGATCTGTGCAGAAGTTGGACAAACAAGAAAGAAAAAAAAACCTGTGCTCTAATCCGACCCACTCTGCTGCTTGGAATGGTTTGGAATAGGACAGCTCTGAAAGATGTGTTCCATCACAGACTTTCGCCTTTCCTTTTGGATGAGTGTCTTGTAGGAACAGATCTGTCTGCTGGGTGTGATGTGATATGCAGCTGGGAAAAAGTCTGGTGGCTCCAGGATACTGCTGAGTGTACATGGCTCTGTCACAATGAAGGGCTGCAGAAAATGTCAAGGCTTTTTATTAGCTACTTTCCTGATGCTGTGATAAAACACCAAGGCCAGAAAAGAAAGCTTATTTTGGCCTATGGTTCAAGAGGGAAAATCCGTAAGAGCAGAGGAGGCATGACAGCATATGACAGGAGCAGCCAGCCAGGAGATCACGTCTTTAACCACAAACACAAAACAGAAAGAGAGAACTGGGAGTGGAGGGAGGCTGTGAATTCTCAGAACTCGATCCCAGGATTCATAGCTACCCATATAGAGTCACCAGTTGGGAGTCCAGTGTTCAACTACAAAAGCCTATGGGGGAACACTTCTCACTCAGGGCCTCTGCAGTGTTCGGAGTGTTGTATTCGGCAACCCATTGTCCCCGTGTGCAGACAGGAAGACAGGATAATCTGTTACCAGGGAGAAGTTGAAAAAGATCCAGGAGGTTCAGTGGGATTTCCACTGGCTGGGCATCTCCAGCACACACTCCGTTTCTCCTAGCATCCTTGTGCTGGTGCTCCAATGCAGCCTGAGCTATGGGTAAAGCTTGGGAGCTGCATTTTCTTATTTGGTTTGGAGGCAGGGTAGTTTTAAAGTTAAATGGGGACATGTTCAGCGGGAACAATAGAAAGTTTCTCATTTCTCCTTGACACTATTCCTTCTTCCGAAAAATATAGTTATTTTTTCCATTGTTCTTTCCTCTTTCTCCCTCATGCCCCCTTCTCTCTCTCTCTCTCTCTCTCTCTCCTCCTCTCTCTCTCTCTCTCTCTCTCTCTCTCTCTCTCTCTCTCTCTCTCTCTCTCTCTCTCTCTCTCTCTCTCTCTCTCTCTCTCTCCCTCTACCCCCCCCCCCAGTGTGTGTGTATAAGCTAGGTCACATGACATCCTCAAGTCCTCTCCACTCTATTGTTTGAGGCAGGCTCTTCCCATGACCTTGAAGCTCATCAATTCTGCTAAACTATGCAGCCAACGGGCCTCAGGGATTCCCCATCCCTGTTTCACAGGGGCTTGGAGAATAAGTTTGCGCCACCCTGCCTGGCTTTTTATGTGTGTGCCGGGGGATCTGAACTCAGGTCCCTATGCTTGCACAGCACGTGTTTAACTGTTGGTGCCACCTCCTCAGCATCTCACTGTAATTCCTTTATAAGGAAATCATTTCATCTTTTAAGGGAACTAGAGCATGGAGAATATATTCTCTAACTACAACTAAAGGGTGCTTTCCAGTTTCATTTTTTATATGAAATTTATGTTTACATATATACATATATGCACACATGAGAATAAATCCATATGTTCAATATTCATACACATACAGGAATAAATCCACTGTTTATCTTCATACCTGAGATGAGTACAACAAAAATTGCAAAAATAATACTAACCATAATGAGTTGAATTTTAGCACTTGGAAAATTCCCTGCCCGGTTGGTCTCATTTCGTCCTGGCCTCTCTCTCATTCCTTTCTCTCCAGTCTGCTCCTCATCTCCTCTGTCCCCCTTCCCTGCCTCTCCTGCCCACATGCACTTGAAGAACCAGTTTCTCTCCTTTCCTTTCCTCTCACACCATAAACTTAAAACAAAACACATGGCCTGGGACAGGGCACTGTCTTCAGTATCCCGTTTCCCTATTCTGATACATTCTAGTTGGTTTTGGAATCAGCCTTCCAAACCCCAAGAGCACACTTTCTAGGTATGGAGCAAACGAAGGCGTCCGCCCCCTACCCCACCAATCAGCAGAATCCTGCTGAGTGTGTAGGATGCACCAACTCAGTGGTGCAATGTTTGATTGGAAGCAGCTGACAGCCCCAGCCATCTGGTAAGTGCACTCACCAAACAGCCTGTCCCTTGTGGTCGCTTAAGACAGGCATTTATAGTCTTTGGTCACAACTGCTTCTCCTTTGTTCTTCTGAATGCTGAATTGGGCTTTGCTTTTCTTCTAGTAGGCCTGGGATAAAAGAACTACGGGGACAACGGTTGCAGGTTCATGGCAGGGGCCCTGGCACTGTGTACTGCTGCGACTTCGCGTGTAAGCCTGAGCCTTCTAGATCCTTTCCTTTGTTTCACATGGGGGAGTGCCGATCCTTTTAGGGCACTCCACTGACTGTTCTATCGGTGGATTTTAGCATTCCTTTGCAGTAGAATTACCTCCCTGATGGCCAGGAGATTGTAATTATCCTGAAGGTGGGCACCTGCTCTGAACCTGGAAAGTAGCACAGCACAGCCACTTAGCAAATCATTCTGGATGTTTCCATACCTGTTGGTGTGCAGCCTTTCTAATGCCCACCCACCCACTCCCCGCAACCTTTTCTACTCAGTTATTAGTGTGAGGTGTGGTCAAAGCATAAGGACTTTGAAAAATGATCCACTCTAGAAGTCATGGGTTCACTGGTTCTCTGACATGGCCATAGGAGGGACATGTCCCTTGGATGGCTCTAGGGTCATCCAGTACCACAGGAGCTCTCAGGTAATAGATAGTCTTACTGGTCAGATGGGCTCCAATGGTAGATTATAAACATCTCAAAGGAGAAAACAGTCCCTCCAAATGCTAATCATAATGCATTTACCCTGTTGGAGACCTTCTTAACCTGAGCATGGCACAGAGAGCTTGGCATGCAGTCAATGAGCAAATAGTACAAAGTCCTCATGTCACTCTTGCCTTAACCCTGCATGTATCCCTCTTATTCACCTCTTAGTGTGGTGTGCTTGTAGAAATCAATGAGCTAATGTCAATGCATCCTTATTAACTGAAGTCTATAATTTATTTGAATTCCCTTAGTTCTTTTTATTTATTTTTTTAGCTTAATGTCTTTTTTCTGTTTCAGGATCTCATGCAGGATATATCATTGGTCATTCTGTCTCTTGAGGATACAACTGGCTGTGACAAGTTCTCAGACTCTGCTTAGTTCAGATGACATTAACAGGTTTCAGAAGTGTAACATCTTCCCAGGTGCTATTCTTTCAGTTGCTTTGGAAAATGGTGGAGTTGGAGGAAATGGAATTGTGGTCCTAGAAATCCTGGCTTTTATGACTTCTTATTATTAGATTTTCAGATAAGGTTATGTCTGGACCCATAAACCCCTTTTAATGTTTGTTTGCTTGATTGCTTGCTTGTTATTTTGTTTTCTCACCTGTGTAATTAATTTTACCTCTGCTCTGGGAAGGACCCACAGAAGCCAACTTTAAGCTTACTTTGTCTTGATTCCTCCTAACAACAGACCTTTCCAGAGTACACATGTCTTCCCTCTCTTCCTGCATGTACTGTTGATAAACTCTGGAAGACCCTCCCATCATGGAAGGATTCAGTTGGCAGAACAACACAGACCAAGTATAGACCTAAGTAAATACATTTTGCCATTGCAAGAATTTAAAAAAAAAACAAAAAAACCTTTCTTGGTTTCCTTGTGAATTGGCACTGTTCCTGCCCAGTGTGTGAGGTCATCACATTGACTTATTTCATGTCTACCAAACTCCCTATAGGAGGAGAGATAAGAACTCTCTTTCTCTTTGTTTGCTTGATGGGAACTTTTCTTGAAAAGTTGACAGAAAGGAAGAATATGTTATACATATTTATAATATATATTACATATAAATAAAAATTATATATATATATATAATATATATTTCCCATTGTGTGCTCTCAAGGGGACTTGGGTTTTAAATAACTAATTTCTACTGATCTGAGCCAACACTAGAACTGGCCAAAGACTTTTATTTCCTCCAACCAAGGGAACGCAAATGAAGCTACGGTCAGGAGTGCTTCATCAGCAGGCGAAGTCAAGCCTTTTATTCTTTGTATACTGCAGTCAACAGAAAGTTATTGCTTAATTAACCCCTCTGAATGAATACCTGATAATTAATAAACCCATGAAGTATACCCTAAGGCTTTAAGTTGAAGAAGGCTCCTCTCTTCAAGTGGAAAAGAGAGAGAGAGAGAGAAAAAAAAAAAAACATGCTGAACTAATGGGAAAAAATACCGGTAGAAAGCAAAGCAATTAGGATTAGTGAATTCCATTTCATTTAAAGTTTCAAGATACAGGAGCCATTTATCTAACAAATTAATAAAGGGAGTGACTTGCCTGCTCTAGTAACAAGTCTTTATACTTTATTAATAGAAATTCAAAATGAATACTTTAATGACCGACATGCATATCTATAATTTTTGTTAGACCTCTTTTAAAAAAGGGACCCCACTCAGTGTTAGATTTATGAATTTTTCCCCTAAATTAGTCCCTACTGCAATTTGGAATGATCCATTTAGTATTATGGCTTTGTAGAAAATCAATATTTTTTTAGTGTTTTCTTTCATGTTAACGAGCTCCATCATCTGGCTAATTATGTCCCTATATGAAAGGAGAAGGGTTGGTAAGTTGGTTCCTGGTATTATCAAGTTGACTGTAGATTATCAATGGGGACAACTGGGAGCCTGGTGGATGGGACATAGGGGAGGTAGATGGCAGGACAGAACAGGAAGCACTCACTTAGGCCCACAAACATGAGAGTGGCCGATGATAGGCAGTACGTCTTCAAAGGGTTCCTGATCAGAGGATTGCAACCAAGACAGTTTGTGAATCCAGTTCTCAGGGGACATCCAGGATTTTGTCTTGAGACAAGGCAGGTGAAGAAGCCCCGGTAAACATTAGACCTGTGATTTTCTCTTGTCTGATCTTTTCATAATTCATAGATGCTTACTTAGTACCTGCTACCAGTCCTTGCTTTATCCTCAACCCACTGGGCAGGAACTAGAATCATCCTAATGTTCAGGAATCACTCTGGCATCCCTAAGGAATATTGTATGCCATAGAGGGAGGAACAGTAGCACCTTGCTGAGCCATGCTAACTCTGAAAAAAAAAAAAAAACCCAACACACAATGGAGAAACGTAGAATGGCACTAAGTCCCAACAACCATGACCATGTGTTAGTCAATGTTTCAGTTTCTATAATAGGCCACATAGAAACATCATGGTTATTGCTTCCATAGTCTAGTTGGGTGTAAAAAACCTTATACATATGATGACGTCCTAATCTTCTCTTCCAATTTTATATTTGATTCTTAGGAAAGTCTCAAATCTTTAAGATGATGATGATGATGATGATGATAATAATAATAATTCATAATAATAATAAAAAATAGTAATGACTCAGCAACACCAAGAGTAAATACTATGTTATGGATTTCACATGGATTTCAATAAAATTATTTCAACAAAAGGCTCCATTTTCTTACGTAATCCTTTTGTTAATATTGTTATTACAAATAAGTACATTAATTATATATGAACCCATGCTAGGCACTGGGCATTTTTTATCTTGTTTATCCCTTCCTTATTCATTGAACAAGTCTTTACCCAGTGTTACTCACCATGGTGGTCCCACTAGTAAACACTGGTAAACAAGTAAGACAGCAGTAACCCCAGGAAGGAAATAACAGGGCTACCTGACCCAGGAGGTGGGCACAGCCATTATCTTACATCTGTACCTATAAGGAGTGCTGCTACAACTGGAGAATAACCAAGGCTACATTGATACTGCCTGTCAACCATGGGTTCAGGAGAACCAAGACACTGAAGATGGCGTAGATGATGTGCTCTGTTGTCTTAGCTTTTTTGTCACCTTTATTAAACTAGAGTCATCTTTGGAAAATGGAATACCAATTGAGAAAATGTCCCCATTGGAAACACCTATGAGCAAGTCTAAGGGACATTTTTTTTTTTTTGATTAATGACTGATGGGAGAGGGCCTAGTCTACAGGAGGTGGAGCCACCCCTGGCCAAGTGGTCCTGGATGGTATAAGAAAGCAAGCTGAACAAACCAATAAGGAACACTCCTCCATGGCCTGTCCATCAGCTCCTACCTCCAGGTTTCCTGCCTTGAGTTCTTACCCTGACTTCCTTTGATGATCAACTACAATGTGGAACTGTAAGCTGAAATAAAACCACTGGACCTCAAGCTGATTGGGGCCTTGGTGGTAATAGAAATCTTAATTAAAATGTCCATCTTCTTCCAATGCTGAGAGATACTTCAGGTAACCCTGGGTCACTGCTTTTCTTCACCTGGGTTCAGCTTTCCAGCTAGGGACCCAAATTCTCAAGCAGGTGCCCCACTCCTGTCTCTTGCCACTAGTCACTGAATGTCTTTGACCAGTCGCTCAAACGGTCAGATGAACACCCTACCTAGGAATCCTAATGAATGAAATGGGGTCTTGGTGATCATATGTTTTGAAAGTCAAAAGCATTGCACCCATTTAAGAGTCCATCAATTTAGCTAATTGTGGAAAGAGTTTAGGTCATGAAGAGAAGTTTGGATTCACTTATGCATTGGTTAGTTACTATCCTAATGTTTCTCTTTTGCCAAATGATAATTGACTAAAAATAACTTAGAGAAAATGTATCTATTGTAATGGAAAATGCTAAGTCAGGTGACCCAATCTCAGAAACAAATAAACAAAAAAAGTTAAAATTTCCCTCATATGTGGATCTTTGCCTAAATGTATACATGTATGTAGGTAAACAAATGAACATGTCGCTATAAAATAACATGTACAAAACAGAGGAAGAAAGAACCATATTAGGTGATGGGCAGGACAGAATGCACCAAGGATGCACATAGAAAGGACTCTCTGAAAGTTGTGTGGAGCTCATTGTTTTTCCAGTTTTAACTCCTAAGGGGAGTTCTAGGGGGCTTCAGAGTGGCCATTCAAACTGTTCATGAGCTGTGTAGGGTTTGGGACTGAGCCAATACTTACTTGAATGGCCACGTTTATCTAGTTTCTTCAGTAAAATGATTTTTAATAAAAAATGGAAAAAGGAGGTTGAGCCCAGCTCCATGTGTCTGCTCACGTGGATTTCAATGTTTACCTATTTTTATTAGCAGTAACTAGTCCCCTTCTGCTGGACTAGTGGCCTCAGTCATCTCAGCACTTCTCTTCTATGGCAGCATAGGCCGCGGACTCTCTGTGGAGACATCCTTGTTAGCCGGCACTAAATGTGTGTCGTGTTCTATGCACAGGTACTCATGGGTCAACTGGATTCACTAACATAATGAGCATACTTTTCACCTTCTAAATTCCTACATGGGAATGTCCATCCCAGAGTGGAATTTGCACAGTAGGAGGAGATTGTGTCAATTGTCAGTGGTTCAGAACGAGATGCAAGAACATGTTATAGACAGAGCTTGACCGCTGTTGGGTACTGCTAATGTTCAAAGATAAATCTCACCTCATAAAATGAATATTAGTAGCCATCTGTCACAATACATTTAATTTCTCACATCCTTATAAATCTTCAGAGCCCCAATGAAGTACTGACGTCATTTTACCCCGCTAACATCAGAAGGTTCAGAATTACTCAAATAAATAAATAAATAAATAGATAAATCCTCTTTATTTTCCAAGTGTGCTTTCTTTCATTCTAGAAAAGTGTATTGTCAACATCCAACAGAATCAGTTAAGGGGAGTTTTAAGAAAATTAAAGGTGCTACCACGTCTAGACATCCTTAAAAAGAAAGTGCATGTGGTATATGCATTTGGTCCAGTCGCTTTGGCCACCTTCTTAATGGACAATTTGGATGGCTGCACAGTCAATCTCCTTAATTGCATCTGTGTTGGCCATTAAAACAAATTGAATGCGCTATGGCCAATTTGATCATGTCATAAAGAAATGGCCTATTGGGCCCATCGAGAAGTACAATTCCAGCCATTATTCGATTATATCTGATCAATGGAGACAGCCTGTATGGGAAACCCAGGAGCCAAAGCAGATCATCTAGGAGCCCCCGGCCGACTTTGCTGACCACATTATTAGGATCAGCTGTCAGCAGCAACTAAATTGGCCAGGTGGTTGACAGAGCATCACCTTACTCTGTCCTGGGGAGAGAAAAGTCTGTGCCTCATGACTTTGCCCAAAATAGCCAGTCAGCAAACCAACAGGTCATCTCTGCTACTTGGAGTCCTGAGTAATTTGAGAAGGAGAAAGAAAAAAAAAAAACATTCAAAATCTCCATTGGCTTTGACCTCTACGGTTGGTATAAAAATAGATCTTATGCCGCATCCTTCGTGATTAATGCTGGCTAAAGGTAATTTAAGCGGGGCCAAATTTTCTTATTTTTCCAGATCTTATCGCCATGTACTGTACCTTTCCTTGTTCCTCCTCTTTTCTGACAGGTCTTGGGATCTCCCTAGGTGGCCTTGACTCTCACTAGAGTCACCTTGTTCTGAAGTTACCTGTCTGATGTCACTTTGTCCTAGAGTCACCTGTCTGGAGACACCTTGACTTCCAGCTTCTAATAAAGTTGGATAAGGATGTTTTGTAAGGGTGATACTGGATTACACCTAAGATAGTTAAGCAGAGCATTAATGCCTATGGGTAATAGTTACCAAGCAACAGATATATGGTGTGCTTTAGGCATTGCTTTGGGGTGTATTGTCTTATTTCTTCAGCATGTGACCTTCACTGTGTAAATGGGCAATCAACTGAAAACGAAGAACGTGTGTTAGTGTCAAGTCATGACCGAGGGGGAGACCAACAGCCAAAGAAAATGGAAAATTTGGGAGGAAACTTCATGAGTGATGAAGGAAGTATAGTTGAAGGCTCAACTATTTGTTCAAAAGGAAGAAGAATAATGGGGGGGAAAGCCCATGAAGCATCACTACCTGCTTAGTTCAGGGAGTTGAAGTAATCCACAGGGAAGGCGGAGCTTCCAGGAGATGCATGACACCCATAAACTGGGCACGTTTAAACAGGAGAGGCTGTTTAAGTGTGTGTTACACAGGGGACAGTTTACACAGGCTCATATGTGCTAACAATAGCAGAGGAAAGTGGGGGCAAATGAAGATGGTAGAATAGACAATTATGAAAAAGAATCGGAATTAAAAACATGGTGGTTCTCAGCAGAGGTATACCACTCCAAGTGAAATGTTTGAATACAGTGGCTCAGGTGAGATGGGAGTGTGCTTAGAATTAGGTTCGTAAAGAGTACCGGAAAGGAGACTACATCTATGTTAAGATAGATAAAAGGAGGAAATAGCTGTATAGAGACACGAAGAGAATAATGCTGGTAGGAGAGTCTGGAGAGAAAGAGTGTGATGGAAGAGTAGGAGCTCAATGGAGGGCAGTGCATGAGGGGCTGATTGGTTTCAAGAATATCACAGTGTCAGCTTTCTCCACAGCTACCTCCTCCACCATTACTGTCATCATTAAAGTCCCTGCCATTAGTATTCTCCCTACCACTAATGTAACCCTTATAACATTACCACCATTTTTATGACTACCACAACTACCATCAACACTACTCTCACAGTCATTGTCACCACTACCACCATAATCTTCATTAACACCACTACCATCGTCACCATCAATGTCATTCCATTATCATTCCTGCTATTGTACCGTCACTACTGTCACTACCACCTTCATCATCATCACCACCTTCTCCATTGCCTCTGTCATCACAAGCTTCATCATCATCACTGTCACTGTCACCACCATCTCCATCGCCTCTGTCACCACAAGATTCATCATCATCAACGTCATTATGGTCACCATCATCAACATGACCATCACCATCATTGTCACCCCTACCACTACCACTATCATCACCATCACCGCCACCATTATCATTATCACTGTCACTGTCATCACTACCATCATTATCGCTACCATCTTTGCCAGCATAACCACCATCACCATTGCCATGAGTACCATCAGTGCCATCATCACAAGCACCTCCACTTTTAAATTATTTTATTTTTTGTACATATACATTTATATTATTACACATACATACAATAGATTACTTATGGCAAGAAGAACTGTGACACAATCAGGAATTATATAAATGTTACATTCTTAGTGTTTTGGCTATTTGTATTTGACAGCCCTGAAGAAGACATCTTTCCCATCTTGGTGCATCTAAATTTCTGAATGTAAATCAATCTCCATCACATATTGTCATTCTCAACTTAGAACACCTATCTAGACCTAAAAACATCTACTCTACTCACCGTTAGCATATTTTAACAACAGAAATGACAATGACATCCAAACTATTGTGTGCTCTCTAGGGGCCAGGCATATGACTTAATGTATCACATATGTATTTAATTCTCATAGCAACCATATCCTTTCTTTAGAAGAAGAGTGACAGCCTAGAAAGTCCCATAAATTTCCTGAAGGAAATACAGTAGAGTGTAGAATCATTCTGTTAGGCACTAATTTTAACCACTGCAGAAAATATAAAGGCAGAAAAATTGGGAAAGCTAAGACCTAAACAAAACCCAAGATATCACAGTTTTGGGTGTTTTTCGGGGTTTTTTTTTGTTTTGTTTTGTTTTGTTTTGTTTTCATGATTCTAACTGGTTCTTGTTCCTAACCCTTCCTGTATTTTGCAGATGTACCAGCAGTGGCAGTGTAACTAGGAAGTTAGTCATCAGTGTGATGGAGATGAAGGGCCATCTACCCTGGACAGGGTCTGTTCTGCCTTTATGACTGTTCCCCAGACACAGCTAGCTCCAGCAGCCTGCGGCAGCCTGTATCTGAAATCAAGAACGGGACTGCTGTAGAGGATGTGAGCTTTGTTTTGTCTTGCTTTTCCAGTTTTATTTAGGTTTAATTAGCAAGAAAAATATTACATGTATTTATGATTCCCCATGTGCTATTTTAATGTATGTTTACATCCTGAGATGATTACTACAATCAAGCCGATTAACACACCTATTAGCTAACACGGTGTATGTGTGTGTGTGTGTATGTGTGTGTGTGTGTGTGTGAGAGAGAGAGAGAGAGAGAGAGAGAGAGAGAGAGAGAGAGAGAGAGAGAGAGAGAGAGAGAGAGAGAGAGAGAGAGGGCAGCATTAGGTGTTGGTGTTGATCCGCAATTGACCCTGGATGAGATGCCACCTCATCGCTGCTGCACATACCAGCCTCACCAGACCATGAGTTTCCTAGATTCACCTGTCTCTACTGCCCATCTCACAATAGGAACACTGGGATTATAGACACATGGTACCAAGTCCAGCTTTTTCATGGGTTCTGGGAATCTGAATCCAGGGCCTCATATCTGAATGCCAAACACTATACTACTGAGCTCTATGCCCAGACCTAAAGGTGATTTTAAAAGCATCATTTATAGAGGGGATTAGGGCGATCGCAAACTCCCACTCCTAGCTAAGAAGCTGCTGGTAATTGATAGCTTCAGGGTAGGGAGAGTCCATTTTCTTTGAGATTTTGGTCCCTGGTAGATTAACAATGCTCAAGTGTCTGACATGACAGAAGTTCATGAGAAGCACAAATTGGACTCTATAGGTTGAGAGAGAGAGAGAGAGAGAGAGAGAGAGAGAGAGAGAGAGAGAGAGAGAGAGAGAGAGAGAGAGAGATGAAGTTGGAAGTGGGTGGGAGGGTGGATCTGGGAGGAGTTAAGGATTTGAACCAGTGGGGAAAACGATAAAACTACATTCTATGCATATGTAAAGTCCTCAAGGAACTAATACAAATATATTTTCAAAAGGAATTTGTAGTAAATACCGAATAGAGGCCTAGGTCTCCCACACAACTGCTATAGTTTGTAAAGACCTGAATTTATAACTGGACAACTTGCAAAGTGACCACTTACTTTATACATACAGACATACTGTCACCAGAGGGTCCACTGAAGAACTGAAAACCAAACCAGTAATTAATAAGCATGCAAGTTTAGGCAAATCAGCTTCCCCGTAGAGTGAGAGATGTCCACAGAGGCTACCACTTGCAGGAAATGTCTCTCTAGGATCGTTCTCCACTGCACGGGATAGGGGTTAGAAGACTGGCCACCTTCACTTCATACTGTTTCTGCAGCTCCTGTGGCTGACTCGTTTCTGGCCTCACAGCACCTGTTAGAATGTTCAGTGTGGCGAAGGCCTCAAGTACCCAGTACCCAAGTGATCCCTGGAACTATGGAGGGTGCTCTCAATGACCTGTGTCCCTCAGGAATTCTTCGAGTTGGAATTCCTGCATAGAGCGTCTGCTCTTCAAGCTGAGTAAATGTCAGTTGGTTTAAGTGTCCAAGCCTTAGGGACACTTGGACTTCTGGGGGAATGAGGCAAATTGCCATAATCTAGGGGTTATAACAAAACAGGGCTGCACTCTCTGGCTGTTCTAGGGACTAGAGTAGGGTGTATAAAGCTAAGGAAGGGGCATGCTCTCTCTGAGGGCACTAGAGGAGAGAGAACCTAGTCATTCCTTTGTCTTGGTTTTTGTCGCTTTGTCAACACTCCTGGGCTCTCCTAGGCTGGCTGAACAGTGCATGCATGTCTGCTTTGGTTGTTACAGGGTGTTCACACTATATGACTTGACACTGTCTCTCTGTGTGTGCATCCTCCTTGCATGAGATCTGTGTCTCCGCGGTGCATCTTCTCTGTCGTTTGTGTGAGGCCGTCAGTCACATTAGATTAAGAACGAATAAGTGAGCTCTTCTTTCAGTTTGCATCTTAATTACATCTGCAAAACCCCTATGTCCAAATAAGGTCATGTGCGCACGGTCACCAAGGAGTGCGGACTTCAGTGTTCGTTTTGGAGGGGAGACAATTGAGCCCCCCAAAACTCCAGGCAAGTTACTTCTGCATTGTAAGGCTCAGTGGCTTTCTCTGTAAAATGGGCACTATGAGTTGTCTCTTCCTCCCTTGTGGTACGGTGGAGATTAAGGGAAATAATGACTACTAGTTTTTGCATTGAGAGGAGTCTCCCATGGCTGTTCTCTTGCTTCTACTTGAGTGTTCATAGTACGTGTTCATCGTATATGTTCATAGTAGGTGTTCGTTTCATAGTAGGATATATCGCAGCAAAGAAATGCCCAACAGGTAGGATTTGGGGCCATAAAGGCCAAACACAAGTTACCACAGTCCACTTATTTGTACAGATCTGGGGCCTCCCCTGAGACAGGGGGCAGATTTTCTCTGTGGTTATGCCTTCTGCTTAAAACACAGCTTTTCTGTATGTAGGACACAGGGGCTGGACTTGGTCAACTGACTTTAATAATAAAAGTTAGGGGTGATCCCAGGACACCAGGCCAAGATGTGTGTTTTTGGCTGGTTATCTGTGTCATGAGTAGTTTTTTTTTTCTTTCATGGTCAGAACAAATAAATACATAAAATGTTCCTAAAATCTATAGGGAATCAAGTTTCCAAACTGTGTTCTTGTGGCTGCCTTCTGAATCATAGTGCAGTAATTAAAAGAAGAAAATGCGAAGTTGCACTTGGCAACGAAACTCAAATTGTACCTTTGTAAAGGTCAAATACTAGTTGTGATTAACCAGAAAAATCACAGTGTGTCCTGGTTAGAACAATACTGAATTTTATGACTATTTATAGGATGATACCCCGCACCCTCTTGCTCACACAAGTTCATAGCTGAAATCTGGCTCAAAGTGGGGCTCAATTTAATTTGCTTATTTTCCTCCCCTCTTTATATTTTTATTTTTAATCTCCAAGATGATTTCCATACACTGTGGTTTGGCAGGCTGCAGCCGAGGCATACTGTGGCATTATCAGGGTGCCGACAGCTGCTCCGGCATCAACAAGCAATGATGCATTGAGCTGGCCTTGTCCATATGGTTTGGAAAATAAAATGGAATAGAAGAAAAACATTTGTTATCATTTTTGGAGTTTTCGAAGACAACCAACTTCGGTGCAGCTTTATGCCTCGTGTGGCTCTTTTTTTTTTTTTTTTAAATAAATAATTATAAGCAGGAACATTTTGTTTTGCTAGGAAGACTGGTTTCCTGTGTGGAGGGGGAGGGAGCCTCTATCTCCAGCAGCTGGGACTTGTCTGTTGCAGCTCTCGTGACAGTCCCAGTGCTGGCAAAAGCCTAATTGCTGGATCATCAGGGACGATGGAATCTATGTCTGCGTATCATCTCAAACACAGTGGAGCAGTGCATGAAAATCCTAGCCTCCTCACCTCACCTTCTCCTCTCCTACCCACTGACCCTGGAGTCTGCATGGAGGGCTGGCAGATGGGCACAGCACCTATGAAGTTGACTTGGGTGTTTTCTCCTTGAGAGCTAAATTGAAGATGATAATTAATATGAAACATGCTTATACGTTTTCTGGAGTAGTAAGGGCAATGCCAACAAATAAGACTGTACCCCAGGATGGTACCTACAGAGCACTCACCTATTTACAAAGCACACAAATGCATGTGTTGCCACTTGAGAGACCCCATTGCCAGTCTTTATCTCCATCCCACTTGCTAAGTGTGTAGCCTTCAGTCCACGGCCACACTTCTTTGGATTTCTCACATTTAAGTGGAGATGGGAGTTCAGCCCCAGCATTGCAACTGCTCCTCTGACAATCAGTAATTTAAATAGAAATTGGGCAGTCAGGCACCTCTGTGCCCCACAATGTGTTGTGTAAAATGTCTTTTCTCTGGAGATAGGACAAGTCTGTGGTCATCAGTTCTTCTTGAAGTGGACTGGGAGCTCTGATGGGAAAGGTCACATGTCGAGATACCAGTTTCTTTATTTAAAAAAAATTAAAAATGAATGCAAAACTGCATACAACGATAAGTGTGAAATGTGAAGTGGATGGCATGGTATGTGCATTCGATGGGGTCCAGTCTATTTTAACTCCCAGGACCTGGCAGAGGGCTGATACATATCAGGGGATCAATTGATAACATATGCAATCAGAGAATCAGAAAAGGGGCACTGTGACTATTATCAAACAATGCCCTCATATATTGGCTGTCTGGAGAAAAGAAGTCAGGCCCTCCTATGTGCTGATTTCCAATTTCTGTGATGTAAATACACCCATCATGGCTGATGTCCAACTACCTGAGAGAGGTCCCTGAATGCTGAAGGGAGTGAAGATTTTCACAGACAGCCCCCTGGAGCACCAGCACGCCTCCAACTGGAGTGATGAATAACCTTGACCAAGGACTACTTCTTGACTTTCCATTTCTTTCCAGGAAGCTTCCTCCACTTCCAGAATACCTGAATGACACAATTCTCATTCTCTACTCAACACAGGGGTAGTCTGGTATTCTGCCTGAAGAGTAACCTGTGAATGGCTGGGTGGTGAACGCAGCTGAAGGACACTGTGGGGCAGATAAGGCTGACCGCTGATTGGGCTCAACCCTCTTAGCCATCTCCCTGTTGACCACCTAAGGACCCCCTTTGCCCCTCCCCTCCGTCTGCAGGGACCGACCTCGGCAGTTTTAAGTGGGCCGTGCCAGTTGGTACCTCTGTAACAACTACGATTTCTTAAGCTTTGCGGAAGCCCTCGAGATTCATTTCCTACCACTTCGGTATCCTATTTCCCATGCTCTCTTGCAAAATCGGAAGGAGCGGGATCAGCACATCTTCGTGCAGTCAGGGAATACATTTGGAATGCTCATTTCTGAGAGCTGTCGAAGGTGCCTAACAATTTTACACTGCACGGAAGGACTCGCAGGAAATTTAGCAGTGGCAAATGGAACCACTGTTCGGGTTGCCTTTCGATAAATAAGAAACAGCGAAGGCAGTACTCACGTAACGGATCATCGGATCCACGGCAGCCCGGTGATTAACACTGGAAACATCTTTGTGCAGCCAATACATGGTGAAGCGTCCTGAGGCTCATACCAGAAGCTGACACAGAAGGGTTATTTTAATGTAGCACAAATCAAGGCGAATGATGTGCACAGAGCTCAGATGCATCTGCGGGGGCCTCCTTTGCTTCTACTCCCAGGGAAACGCCTTCCAAGCACTTTACCAAGTCTGTAAAGGGAACTCCTTGGCTTGCTGCTGCCTGGCCCATCTGAAGACTTTAGGATCCTTCAGGAGCCCAGGAAAGCTTAAACATAGTGGCAAGGTCAGGACCATGCTTTGCCTTGACTTGCAGTGTACCAAGCAGTTTCCTGTCACCATGTATGCACCAAATGCAAACGTTTATGTCCGAAATAGAAGGCAAAAGAAAAATCCGCTATATCACTCCTGTGAACTAGGGGCTCTTCTATCTCAGAAGTGACATCTCTTTAGTCCAAAAGCAAACTAATGACACTGGAGAAAAAGAAAGAAGGTAAGGAAGAGAAGGAAGATCCTCCACGCGTTAAGACAGTTCGGAGCCTGTGAAAAGCTATGTCTGCCCATTCTGTTCCCTTCTCTTAGGATGATGGCTAACTCAGCTTCATCCTTTGGACTCCATTCTCAGAGAAACTCTCACAGTCCTACTCAGAGCTAGACCTCCTCACCCTCACAATATAGCTAGAAGAAACCCTCCATTCTGTAGCTCGTTTTAGGACCATCGTGAGTACACCTTCATGTATGTGGTGGTGGTTGTTATATGTGTGTCTGATCCATGGACCCACAGTTTGGAACTATTGCTTTCCGAAAGGACATGGCCACCCTGAGCAATAAAGAAGAACTCCAAGGGATCCTAAGAGTAGGTATGTGACAAATGGGTGGATATCTGAGGTAGCTAGGGCTTAGAATCTGATCTTTGCTTTCACAACAGAGTCCTGTCCTGTCCGTAAGCAGGGATGTGTGGCCCAGCTTGAGAGAGCTACAGGAACTAAGTTCAGTCTCCCCAAGTTCGCATGTTTCTCAGATCTCAAGAGAGGCAGTCTTCCCGAGGACAGTCAGAGGCACAGTGTGGATAGCACGTCATCTCCCAATACTGGAGTCCTTTCACCCACGTAGTGGACCAGCCTCTCTACAAGGGGGAGGGGAGGACGGAGAGTCAGGTCCGAGCACAATGGACAGTCGGGCAGAGTAAGCATGACAGGAAGGATTTCCTCCCACTGTCGCCTCCTTTCCTTTTGCATTAAGGACAAGCATCCTCCGAACAAGCAGCACAAATGGGGACGTGATGAGGCATCACTTTTTCCGGGGCTATGACCAGGTCCCCAGGGCCGCAGAAGAAGCTGTCCTTCTCTGTTAGTCCTTGAAGTTTCCCTCATGTCTCTTGCTGCAGGGGAGTTCCGCCAATCAACTGGAGGCTTATACTGTGACTCCATCCATCCATCCATCCATCCTTTGGACGCTTTAGGGGGACGTCACTCTCAGCTTGGACCTGAGTTACTGTTTGTTGGACAAGCAGCTGAATCAGCTTCCTAAGGGGTGTAAACAGAGGCGGTGGAAGATGATCAGTTATGGAGAGATGAAGATGTAGAGTCGTGTTAACATACAGGGTATAAGGACCAAGAACTACCCACATCAACTCACCGGCTAGTGCTTGCTAACATCCAGTCCCAAGCCCTAACCCACACCAATGACTCCTTGTCTTCTGAGATGGACCTAGCATCCTACTTTTAATCAACTGCCAAAGTTATTGTCACGCTTAGTGAAGCTGGCCAATGGCTAACCTAGTCCTTAACTGTATGGGTTCAAATAACCACTCAGTCAGTAGAGGAATGCATTTTCACAAGTTTCCTGGTCAATATGGCTTCCACTTCCTCTTCTGTAAAACAGGTCTGGTAATGCTGCCATCAGAATTTTTTAGAGTAGGCAAAGGGAATGAATTATAGCCTCAGTCTATTGTCTTGCAAGGAAGTTGCTGTATATTAAGGAATTGTTATTTGCAATGTGGTCTTCTTACCCTTGTTAGAATACAAAAAGAAGGCTCCTACCATATACCATGTGCTAACCTATACCACCCTGTGTTAGCATCATGCATATGGGCTTTCTGGGCTGGCTTCAGAGTACCTAGGATAACACTCTCTATTCTTTACAGATGACCTGGACAGTGACTATTCAGTTGTAGCATCTGGAAGTGGACTAAGAGCATAGGCAGGGGGATAAAGTACGGCATTTTCCTGTACGGCATTTCTACCATCAGAAGTAGAGAGCACACCATCAGCCTGCCACTCAGTGAGACGATAGTGTTCATGAATTCCTTGGAACGTGAGGGTCTCTGTGGGAAGAAGAAAAGCAACGAAGGTGGAAAATCCCTGGGAGGACTGGCCTGCAACCAACAGACAGAATTGGAAGCTGGTTTTCATTTCTAGGAAGTCAGGTTGCTTCCTGGTGGAGTGCTCAGGGCCGTGGTGGCACAGGGAATGTGCTTTCCCAAGACCCTGTTTTCCACCAGAAGCCATGGAGACACTGCGATGGGAAAGAACTCACAGTGCCCTTTAAGGACATCAGCAGGTGCCTCTGTGGAGCAAGGATAACAAGAGCTGTGGCCTCACCTGTGCACTAAGGAGCATCAGTGGGGACAGGCAACAAAAGGTGGTTCATGGCCACTTCTCTTATTACTTCCGGGTCTCTTTTCCTAGCTGAGTGGTATGTCTCCACTCATTCCTCTCTTCCAGATCCTGTAGTAAACCTTATCTCAGACTCCAAAGATGTAGTAGGGTTAGGGTATGCCCCACCCTATTCATGTCAACTGGGAAACTCACACTGTGCCCTCATTTAAAAGAGACCTTTGTCCATAAAAATCTAATTGAGAACTCAATATGAGGTCATCCTGGATGACGGTTGAATCCACATTCTCTGTGATGGTTCTTACTAGAAGGAGACAGGACACGCAGGTACAGAGGAAGCCAGAAGGCCATGTGACTGTGGCAGCAGGGATTACATTCACGCTGCCACAAGGCCCACTGGAAGCTGGATGGGGGTGGGAGCAGATCTTCCCCGGGAATCTTCAGAGAGCTTGCTGCTTTGATTTCATGCCTTGCTTTAAGGTGCCAAGCTTGTGGTCATTTGTTAATGACAGCCATTTATAAAACCGGCATCATAGAGAAGCCTGGATTTGGCACCTGACACCTCTCCAAACAGGCCCTTGTGGGTTCAGAACAGGTGGCAGGTATTGATGCTTTCAGGCTCGTGTGCCAAAGCCAGGTGCCGCTCCAGCAATGCAGAGACTGCACAGCCGTAAAAACTTGTAGGGCCAGATGGCTGCCGGATCATTTAATAGAAAGGGAGAGAGCCTGAACTAGAAGTGCCACAGACAAGCGACCTAATAGCAGTTTTCCTTGTACTTCTCCTTGAAGGTATGCCCAGCATTTCCTGGGTAGTTCTGTGGCATTTCCCGGCCATGTTTTACAAGTTTGTTTTGGCACCAAACATGTCCTTTGCTCTTTCCAGTGGCTCTGAAGCCTTGAGGCTCTTTCTCTCTGCTTTAGCACACAGCCCAGCCCGTGGCCTACTTTTTCCCCCTCCTTCTCAGCTGCGCCACCATCAGCACCATATCTTAGGAGTGCTCTGCCTTTTATGTCTCTAGCCTTCTTTCCTGTCCTGTCTAAAGGTTGTCAGTGCTGGCCCCTTTGGGGAAACTGGGGAAGAACAAATGGCAAACAGCCTAACATCTAACCCTGACTGCCTGCTCCTAACAGGTTCAGAACATTCCATGTATGATCTTATTTCTATTCCAGGAAAGTCAGGTGAGTCGATGGTATTGTGACTGGCATTTGAGGTTAAGAAGGTCACATGGCTGTTAGGAAAAGAAGGAGATTCTTCTAACTTCAGGGTTCAAGTGCACAATCCCAGGCCTGCTGAGGATTTTGTGGAGGCCACAGTTGCCTGTCTAAGAGGAGTTTGGGTGTGAATCCTTGTGTTAACTACCTTAAATGTTGCTGTAACAAAAACACCCAACGAATGCAACGTCGGGAAGGGAAGGTTTAATTTGGTTCACAGTTTGAGGATGCAGTTGATCATGGAAGCAGGATCATGGGGCAGCTGGTCACACTGCCTCCGTAGTCAGGAATCCCCTACATTGGGAGCTTTCTAAGCTGGGATTCTACTGTACATCTGTTCTTTGTAGCAAAACCCCGTGTTCACGGAAGGGTGTAGATGTGGGGAAAGCTTCTGGGGGACACTGTTTGCTTAGTGCCATGTTTCCTAACAAGCTGTGTGACTTACAGGGGCATGTCCACTCTGCAGGAGTTCATTGTTTTCTGAGCCAGCTCTGTGTAAACATCAAGTCACTTACAAGCTATGGCAGGCCTTCCCAGTGATGAAATCTGCCACGACTTCTTCATTCCCATAACACCCCAGATGAGTCCCGAAGTGTGGGTCTCTGGCTGCCAGAGACTAGGAAACAGAGTCAAGCTCGGCCCTATGGCCAATTGTATGTGACAGCTCCCGCTCAGTTTAAGTGACAAGAAATGTGTCGGGCTAAAAATATTCTAAGTAGAATGCAAATCTGGGAGGTTTAACTGCGATACATCCAGGCCAGCTGTTTGTTTGATTAGAGGCTCTCTTGATGCCCCTGTAATCCAGGCGACCACCATGCCTTCTGTACAGGTTTGTTTGTACAATCTCATGCTTGACTTTCATAGAGATGGATTGGTAAAGAACATCCCTGTTTAAGGAAGCACCAAGGCTCCTGCCACAGCTGGTAAGAAGACATAAATTATGTACCAAAGTAACATGCTTTCTTATCATTCAGATACATGTATGCTTGTCTCTCCTTTGATGTCCCATGCCACTGTCAAGAGCATGACCCTTGACACACATTGCCCCATGACTCTGCAGGACAAGCGAGCTTACATTTTATCCAAGCAAAGATACAGGAGACTGGCAATGTTGGACTCTCTCTTCACAATGAAGGAGAGAATGTGGAGACCCAAGGATTGGAGCATGTATAAGCTTCATTCTTACTCTCTTGGCTTATGTATGAAGAAGAAAGTGAACTCCCATCTTTTACAGGCTGCTACTGTATTTCACTAGAAGCATTGAATGCCTTAGGCACAACATTCTGGTATAGTTACTTGCATTTAACATTATCCATTGTCAAAGCTTCAGAAAGCCATCGTCTATATCACAGCAGCAGGGCCTCACAGTGCACTAAAATGTGTAGGGTTTCTCTGTGAAGGGGCCAACCTGAAGTTTTCTATCTCTTCATCTTGGAAGCTTCTAGAAATCAAGTGATCATTCACTTGGAAAAGCAAAATGACCCTGGGCCTAGGTTTCTTAGCAGTTGCTAGTCAAGTTTTTAGAAAAAGCAAGGAGTGACCCAAGAACTCAAAACTTACCAAATGGATGCCATGTTCGGATTGAGAGCTAGAATTAGAATTTTGAAAGCAAGATTAACCTTAGGCCTGGGTCTCTGAGGGGGGTCACTCTGAGGAGATTTTTAATGGAGAGGCTAGTTGTAGACAAGTAGAGTTAAAACCATTAATACATCTAAAAGCTTCCATTGGGGGAAGCTCGGTAGTCAGGCATGCCAAAGTTTGACTTCTAGGTTTGTATTTATAAGCCTGATTTAAATTCTATAACTCCCCAATTCCTCACCTTTAAAATGGGTATGAGTAGTGCCCAGACAAGAAGAAGAGGTGTGAGGTCATGGCAACACACTCCACAGAGGTGCGTATTGTTCAGCAATGGAGGCTTCCATTGCTGTTGCCCATGGCCATGCCAGCTGAAGACATGACCATCCTATCTTCTTCATGCTGATCCAAGCCATGGACCTCTTGTCTTTGAGCATGAAAGACTGTTCCAGGAAGACTGGCGACATCTTGGGCTGCATCAGTGCAAGCCAGCCGTCAGCCACACTGCATTCTCTGAACTGGGGCCTGCCTATGAGTCACACACATTCTCCATGCAGACGCCACAAGGAATCACTTTTCCCGTCGTGAAGAACCAGACATGCTCCAGTGTGGTGATGGAAAGAAATGATGATCTAACCAGATATGTCTCCACCAAGGCTTAACCCCTGGCTTGCTTTCCTCCACAGCGACTACCACTGTCCTGTAGCAACCACTGAGGGAGAACATTGCAGAGTGCTCCGTGACCCATTTGGTTGAGATGCAGACTGGGGCACCAAACATCTGTCTTTATTTTGGGGCTCTAGATGTCCTGTCATGAGTGTGGGGTGTCCAGATTTTGGGGGGGGAAAGGGACTTGCAGCCTATTTTCCATTTCCTGACCCAGCCACCGGGCTTTCCACTATGCCATGAAATGGTGATCCCAGCCCTCGTGCCCCTCGGGCTGTGGTGACTGCAGTTCCAGGCTGTGACCTGGGCAGGTCAGTGTGCCTCCCACCCTTCTTCAACAGCCTTGACATTGTACTTGATTTCTACCAACTCTGTGACTAGGGAGATGAACCCTGAGCTATTGGCTTTGCCTCCATGTCCTTAGCTCATCCCTATGAAGCTGCAGTGACGCCACCCCCACATGCTATGTAAAGAGGTCAAGGTGGTGTGTCCAGAGGTTGCATGGTGTCTTAGGTTTTTATGACCGTGATAAAACACCACGAGCAAAAGAAACTTGGGGAGGGTGCGTTTATATCATCTTACAGTTTCTAGTCCCAGGGGAGGGCAGGGCCGGAAGTCCAGCTAGAAACCTGGAGGGAGGGAATAAAGTAGAGCCCATGGAGGAGTGCTGCCCACTGTCTTGCTCACCATGGCTCACTTCGCCTTTTCTTATATAAGCCAGGACTACTAGCCTCGGACTGGCACCACCCACAATTGGTCCCTCCTCTATCAATCATCAATCAAGATAATTCCCCACACAGGCTTACTCACAGGCCAAACATATGAAGACATTTTCTCAGTTAAGATGTCCTCTTCCTAGATATATCTAGGTTTGGTTCAAGTTCAGCCACCATCATCTGAACTCATCACAGTCCAGATTCCCTGTTGCTTTATCACTATTGTGCTGTGCACCTGATGTGTTTGCAGCTACACACTGCAAACATCAAGGTAACAGGGTAACGGAGCTGAGTTTATTAACAGAAATTCAGGAAACCCATACCAGGCCATTCATTAATGTTTTAAAAGCAGTAATTAAAACATTAAATAAATGAAGAAAGAGGTCAAACAATCTTGGTAAGAGAATACTAATATTTGTTGCTATTCATTTTTAATAGTTACTTACTATTAATTAATAAATCAATTAACTTTTGTGGTGCTGGGCTTGAACCCAAGGCTTTGTACATGCGAGGCAACTGTTTTATCACTGAGCCACACCTCCAGCCTGTCATTAACATTTTAAAATCTCTCTCTCTCTCTCTCTCTCTCTCTCTCTCTCTCTCTCTCTCTCTCTCTCTCTCTCTCTGTGTGTGTGTGTGTGTGTGTGTGTGTCTGTCTGTCTGTCTGTCTGTCTGTCTCATTCATTTATTTATTTACTATGTGTATGTAAGTGTGCCTATATAAGTTTACATGCCTTACCTGCATGCAGCAGCTCATACTTGGTCAGATCCCCAGAGCTAGACTTATAGAAGGTTATGAGCCACCAGATACAGGCACTGTGAACTGACCCCAGGTCCTCTGCAAGAGTGGTAAGTTCTCTTAACTGCTGAACCATCTTTCCCACCTTCCCCAGTAACTTTTTAAGCTGAGGACTAATATATCAGTTATTAAGTAAATAGAGTCCAAAGCGCGAGGTCCAGGTTTTCGTCATCCTTGCCCATAACCAGAAGGAAACCATTAATATTTTCCAATGGTCTCGCCTCTGCCTTCTCAGCCTAACTCTCCTCTTCATTCACTATCTAAAATTGCACTATCACTGATGACGCTGGCTTGACTGAATTCTATACACATCAAATACGTGGTGACTGTCTTCCACCCTCAACACAGTATTTGTGAGACCATGCTAATTAAAAATGGATGAAACGGTTGTCCCAACACATTGTTCTTTTTAACTGCTACGTAATAATTCACTGCATGGGCACACCACATCTGGGCTTTGACTAAGATGGATGAATGGATTTTATACGCCTTTTTGGACATATGCTGTCACTTTTCATAGACACGTGGCCTATAAATCTAGAGTTGCTCGGCTATGGTATGGTATTTTGGTGCAGATTTCCAGTGTCTTTTGTGATTTTTTTTTTTTTTGTCTCCCTAGCAGCACGCCTTTTGCTTCTTTGCCAGCACTCTTGCTTCCCTTCTGCTGATTTTTGATGACTCCCTCATACTTTCAAACAAAGTCAGAAATGTGTCTGTGAAGGAAAAAAAAAAAGCCCACACGAGTTAACACTCTAACCTGAGTTCTTCTGAGTATCCCTCACAAAAAAGAAAAAAAAAGAGAGAGAGAGAGACTTAAAGACCTGATCCTAAATACAGATGCTGAATGAAGGAGGCTCACTACAGAAAGGGGCCTTCAAGTCAGGGTGCAATGGGGTATACAGAATCATACAGAAAGCCCACAACCAAAGCTGGATCCCATGCCTGTGTAATCCTGGGTTTATGAGCACCCCCCAAATCATATTTTCTAACGAGACAAATTCAATGATTTGTTCCTTGACACAGACATAATGCCCAGATCTATCCGAGTCATCAGATGTTGAATGTTTTATTTAGCCCGAGGTATTAAATATTCACGGAGACTCCACACGGTTTGCATGCTCAGTCTTTCATTCGTTCACAACACAAACACTTGTTAACCATCCACTGGGAGGAGGAGCCTGAGCTCTGCGTTGTGTCAAAGCAGCATAGAGAGGCTGCCTAGAAAGGCTAAATTAAGTCATTGTTTTCTCATCCATCCATCCATCCATCCATCCATCCATCCATCCATCCATCCACTAAACACCTAGTGATTGATTCCCCTGTGTGAACATCACTTGTGCTCTATACAGTGGAGGTTAAGAAGGACATTGGCTTTATTGCTCCTAAAAGCTTATATCCCAGAAGCAGAGTGAGACTGGCATAAATCCTCTGGTCAAAGCTTGCTGCAGCCCAGAATTGAAGAGCTGCGAGTTTCTTGTGTTGCAAGAAAGGGGGTGGGGAGTGATAGGGATCAAAGTAACAGGCAACGCAGGTAACTCCATCCCAAGGGATCCTTACTGTGTGCAGTGGGATGGTGGTGCTCCATTCTGAAACTCTGCCCCATAGTCTCAGAGGCTTCTGAAGCCATTAGGATTTGGATGCAAATTCTCAGGCAGCCTGAGCCGCATGAACAATGCTGCCATCAGCGGTGGGATCGGACTCACCAGTCACAGGAGGATAGCCAGCTTTCCCCTCTTCTCCCATTACTGCCCCACAGATGACATGTCCTTAATGTACACACTGTGGATTTTTGAGTCATTGTCAGCAGATAGATCATGAAGAACCCAGGCTTAGTGACGCACATGTTCATTTAAGGGTCTAGGCTGTGCTTGGGAGTGTGCATGAACTTTTCAAACTAGGCCTGGTATGGTAGAGCAGGTGTCCAGTGGAAATACTAGGGAATTTGCTTTAACTACTGATATTGATGATGCATATCACGCTGCTTACTCTGTAATGCCGGGAATAGCCCAATAATCATTCATTCTTCAAGTGAGTACGAGTAGGTGGAAGTTCAGAAATACCCTTTCCTGCAGAACCATTTTATAGGTAACACACAGGAGAACTGAAATCCAACTCAGGGAGTCTGACAGCAGAGCACCCAGGGAATGAAGCCACTAGGCTAAACGTGCACGCCTGAAAGTCAGAGGGTCCACCCAAAAGGGTCATACCTACGACCCATGTGGAATTCTCATGTGCTGTAGAGTGGTGGGGTTACGTATTGTATTACTTGAATCTACTCAACAGCACTGGCTAGTTCGGGTTTAGATAAGCCACAGGGCTCGTTCCAACCTCTCCTTCCCCAGGATCACTCACATTTGAGGCATGTTGGCTCTAGTTTGTGCTATGTAAGGCTGTCACTGCTGTCTGTGTCACTCTGATGGAACTCCTTTGTCCTGCAAATCTTCTCAGACAAATCTCACCTCTCACCTGGCTGGTGGACATGTAGAATCAGAGCTGGTGGGCTCCATTCTCTGCCCTAGGACATTCTGAATGGCAGAGAATCTGTAACGTGGGGCAAATACCCTGTGGAAGTTTGTGCTAAAAAGCACCTGAAACCTTAGTCTTACAAGTGTTCTCTCTCTGCCTCCTTCTTTCCCTCCCTCTGTCCCTCCCTCCTTCCGTTCCTCTCCCCCTTCCTCCCTCTTGTATGTGTGTATGTATGTGTTAACATGCATGTATGTGTAAACGTGTGCAGAGTCCAGAGGACATCATCTTGCATCATCCCCCAGGTACCACTATTCATCTTGGCTTATTTTAAGACAGGGTCTCTCAGGGGTCTAGAACTAAGCAAGGTTAAGTAGGGGAGGTTGGGTAGTAAGTGAGCCTCCCTTGGGTAGTTGCCTGCCTCTGCCTCCACAGCACTGAGATTACATGGGTTCTGCGTATCCAACTCAGATCCTGGTACCTGCAAAGAGAAATGTTTCCTAACCCCAACATACTTGCTCCCTTTCAAATCCATCACTTTCTGATTTTCCCCACAAAGAGAGTGAGCCGACACTTTCATTGCAGAATCTTCAGCACTAAATGGTATTATTTTAAAATATTGACCTTTCTCCATACTTTTTATGGAAGTCACACAAGATTATTAAAACTAAACATATGCTTAGAGATGCAGTGAATGTGAACATTTAAAAACACACAGTTT
Organism: Acomys russatus; assembly: GCF_903995435.1. Classification (NCBI taxonomy): domain Eukaryota; kingdom Metazoa; phylum Chordata; class Mammalia; order Rodentia; family Muridae; genus Acomys; species Acomys russatus. The sequence goes on from NC_067162.1 coordinate 40,354,655, forward strand.
TCTTTTTCTTTCTTTCTTTCTTTTTTCTTTTTCTTTTTTTTTTTTTTTACTATTGTTACTGAACCCCTGAGTCCAATTAATGCTAAAAACATGAAGGTAGGAGAGAGAAGACTGGAGGCAGGTAGAGGGAGGTCCTGGTGGATAGGTGTAATCAATATACATTGTATAATGTTTGATCTTCTCACAGATTAGAAAATAGTATTGAAATTTTAATGAAAAAAAAAACAAACAAACAGAAAACCCACATAGCTTATGTTTCTTGCCCTACATCTTTTTCTTCCTGATGATCATTTGAAAAGTGATCCATCAAGATGAGAAACTAGCTCTTCCTAAGGCTCCCTGAGCATCTCTGGATTCAAGTGCTAATAAGAAACACACCGTTCAGGGCAGGAGCATCTCCATGCAGAGCCCAGAGGAAGGGGTAGCCATTCTAATTGCTTAGGTTTACAGCACACATCTCTGAGAAAAGGTTTCCAGAAGGTGCGAGGCTGAGAGACAAAATGCAAACCCAACAGATAATCCATTTCCAAGGTCTGCTTGCAGGGAGAGGGATCTATTTATGAAACACATAGTGCTCAGATTCGGGGGAAATCATGTAATCATTGCAGAGGCGAAGCATGGAAAGTGCTTGATTTTACATAAAAATCCCCTTGCTCTATGATTTATGTGGCGGGGAGCTTGAGGCTTGGGGAATTTGAGTCTTAGCATTCTTCCAAAGGAAGGTGGGCTACGGGCTCTAAGATGCGGGAGGATCCACTAACCACGAGGAAACATTCAGATTTAGTAACTTGGCCTGGGGTGGGTGGGTGAACTGTGGATAGTACAGGAAGATGGAAACATCCTTGGTTGGTGGGCAAGCTCAGAGAAGAAAGATTGACCCACAGCTGCACATTGCTACCCTGAGTGGGCAAATCACTTCCTGCAATTAATATCTGAGTTGAGAGCTTAGATGAGTCCTTCGGAACTTGTGTAGGGCACATGGGATCTCATCATTGATTTAATTTACTGGTTACCTAGGCTGCTGAGAAGCTGATTTTCCCTTACTCTGGCTGACAGTGTCGTTAAAGATGGACAGCCTCTGTGGGTGAAATGCCCTCTGGGTGTATCTTCAGCTTAAGAGGAATGGTCTAGGCAGGGCATCAGCATCATCTCCCAGGGCAACAGCTTGGAGGGGAGCTAACACGTCTTTAAGGTCCAAGGTCTTGAATTCACACCAGCACATCTTAGAGAAGAAATTAATCAGCTGCAATTCATGCAGAGATGGGAGACAAAGCCTTCCTAAGCTGTAGTTTCCAATGTCAGGTTAACAGTGGCCTAAGTAGATAAAAATTCCAACCTCTTTCACCTATTAGACAACCCTGAGTTGTATCCATTTTCTGCAAATTACATCCTTTTAAAACTGGCCTGGCAAAAAGTAAAATATATTCTGGGAAATACCTGCGTCTTTCAATCTGTTAGACTGTTGAAACAACTGACCCCAGGAAAGTGGGGTGCCTTTCTCACTGCCAGGAATCTCATGATGGGAGAAGGAAAATGCTCAAGTCTGACACTAGCCTGAGGGGGAACTTGTCTCCAGAAAGAGATTTCACACAGTTATAATAGCTTGTCAGACAACCTTACAGGATGAGACTGAAGCCCAGACAGTGATGGGTCAGTCATTGGCAAGACCACGCCTCGGCAGAGACGGCATGGCTGAGCATATCCCAGGCCCTCTAGTTAAACGTTGATCTCACAGGACAGAGATGAACTTGAGGGGGATAATGGATCTCCATCCCTCTTCCTAATGTGGCCACATTAAATAAGCATCCTTTCTGTGTTCTTCCTATTTATTTAACTGTTTTGATGTCTCCTCAAGAACTAGTTTGTGAACCTGACTTCTTGGGGGCATAGACTGTGACCTCAAATCTGCAACAGTTTCATTATTTTTTTTTTTTATGGTTGAAAAAAAAACCTCATTGTGTTGAGGCTCAGAAGTAATAGAGTCATATTTTAACTCACAGGTGGGCTCTAAATATGACATACATGTGCACACATAATCACACATGCATACATATACATTATGTGAAATTATAAATGGTACGCGGTAAGGGAGGGGACCCATAGAAATGGACTAGAGGAGAAATAAGACCAGTTGGAAGGCGATCGGGGTCAAAGCATGCATGCTCTTGAGTGGAAGTAGCTTTACAGACACCACCTCTGTCTACACCCAATAGCCTTGCCTCTCTGTCTGAGCTGAGGATGGCCCATGTCACTGAAATGCTTTGTGTAGACTCATCAATCATTAGTGCCTGTAGGCTGGGAAGGGCCTCCTCAGCATTTGTCCCACAGCCATATACCTGGCTGTATGGAGTGTTTAATTCAAGGGACTCCCTTGTTGGCAGTGCGATGGATCCTTCTAGATGAGGCTTGCTTTGCTGCAGAAACAGAAAAGGACCAAAGCTCAGTGGCTTCAAATGACACTGGGGGATTCACTTTGGGGGGTGGTCACACTTCATGTTCCCCATAGCGTCTTTTCCTTTCTAGGTCACCTAGCTGGTGGATACTCAGTGTTGATATGTGCTTGTTATGCCTTGGTTATTATAATATGAAGTGTCCCCCAAAGACCTGTGTTCTGAAACTTTTATCTCCAGGTAGAATTTTGGGGAGCTGTACTATATGTGGGTGCTTACCTAGAGCAGGGCTTTAGGGTTGTCCTAACCCTCATGTCTCCCTGCCAGTCTCTCTCCTTTGGGGCTGCCTTATCCCTAGCATCTCCCTGCCTGACTCTCTTCAATTCCTGTCCACTCTGAGTTAAGAATCTCTTCTGACAGTAGCTCCCATTACCATGATCATGGGACCAAGTGACAGTGCACCGAACTCCCTCAAACTGTGAGCCAAAATAAACCATGTCCTGGAAGGTGACGAGAAGGTTTACCAGATGCACAGAGCCTTTGTCACTTCTTGGGAATTAAAAGTCACAGAGGCCATTCATAGCTATCTCAGTACTTTCTGCTGCCCGGGGGTGATGTAAGAGTGACCTGTCTCCTTTACAGGTCCTACCCACATGCCCCGTCAGTGCATGACCTTCCAGACACAAGTGCAATATTCAATCTGTAGACAGAACTACAGAGCACAAACTCATCTTTCTTTTAGAGATAATTCATCCCCAAATCTTTTCTCTTTCAATCAATATGCACTGCTGACCCTGCTGTCAATTCGAGATCCTCTGTGTCTTCCACTTGTTTTCTTTCCTCTGATACCATTTCTTCCTTATCTCTTGATGGTGTCATTCATTGGCTTGTGAGTCACATGGAAGGAGTTTCACATTGTTTCTCCATTAAAAACTATCTGTTTGATTTTGCTCCTCTCCTTTCCATAATGGTTTCAAGTCAAGTTTTCTCATACCCAACACTCTAACACATAGTGAGGAATGGGATGGGTACAAACATATCAATCCTAGTCATAAATTCTGATCAATGCTCAAGCCTTGGATACAATGTCCTCTCTATTTTGAAGAACATCTTTTTATACCTTTTTTTCAATAGATTTGTTTACAAAATCATAAAATCAACTGAATGCATTTAATGATAATCAACCAGACGTTGCAATGGGCCCAGGAAATACATGAGAGGGGATTACTGAGAACAGAGTATAGTAACACCTGTGTGTGAAGGCACAATAACAAAACCCTTTACTTTATATGCTAACCTAAAAATATAATTAATTAAAGATTTAGGTGTGTGTGTGTGTGTGTGTGTGTGTGTGTGTGTGTTTGTGTGCGCACACACATACAAATATTGGGAATACAGAAAAGAGCATCAAGTGCCCCAGAGCTGGAGTAAGAGGTGGTTGTGAGCTGCCTAACCAACATAGATGCTGGGAACCTCCTGGAAATGGTGGTGAGTATTTAGAACTGCTAAGCCATCTCTCCAGCCTCATAAAAGATAATTTTAAAAATAAAATTAAGATATTTACTTTTCAAAAAAAAGAAAAAAAGGATAAAGCCTTTCTAAGTTTTTATATATGTCTTTACCCTAGGAACCCAGATCACAGTCAAACCTGTGAACATATCCATCAGTTCCCAGACTCTCCCCATATTCCTTAGCAAGCGCTTGCTCTTGCCTAGGAGACATCGCCCCATCATTCATGCTGCCCATTTTATATCACCACTTACCACTGTGCTCAGCACAAGAGGGATGATGCATATGTGTGCTCAGGGATGGAACTGGAGGCACCTGGATACTCACACAGGGTTCAGGCTGCATCACCCACAGTTGGTGCTTACACGGAAGTTCCTGTCTGAGGTTATGTGTCACTCAGATAATTAAATGGTAGCTGGCTTTCCTGTCTAACGGAAACCAAGTTGAAGGTGCCCCAGTGCCTTGTGGGTGTCCTGGGAAGGGGTTCTGGCCAGCAAAGACAAAAGGGCCTAATTGATCCAATTCAATCAGGCTTTGGGGTAAATGATATGTGGAAATGGGACATGAATATTGCTACTGTAATACTTCTAACTGATCTCAAATACGTAATCTGGTCACTCACAAACATTTTCTAAATGCTTACTATGTATCAGGCATTGTCTTAGGCACTGGGCATTTAGTGATTGGAAGATCCGGAAAGAATCCGGGAGAGATGTTTATTTGTGTAATTGGAGACTAAGAAGATATAAAGGTGTCCAGGGATGGAAAGAAAGAATGGGAAGGGTCAAGGACAGAAGAGATCTGAAAATTGGGGGGCTGAGAGGAAGGTTATAGAAATTAATTACAAGTCACACTTTCTAGCCTTACTACCCTGTCCCATTTTATTTTTGATTTGCTTCCATTGGTCAGAGATTGCATTACTCAGTGGCTTCTTTACTACTTTGTTTTTTCCTACCCATGCAGCCCTCAGAGCCTATGTTTTACCAATGCACTGGGAAAGCCAACTTCATCAATTAATTAAGATCTGCTGTCTGGAGCTTGAGGAGGTATCATGGACACACGGCTGTCATTCTGGGATGAAGAGCCACCACTGTGCCTTTAAATCACAAGGTAACAAAGGGGCTCACTGCCTCCGTGGGACCCTGGGACCCGTCTCACAGAAGGACCAACTGCTTGGTAAAAGAGCAAAGGGAAAATAATTTGGAGGAATCCAGATGCTATCGACCCACACTGTACAAGCCCTGCATAATTCAGTGTTGAGCACTAATGCATGATGCATGCTATTACCATCCAACTCTTGGTGCAAATAATTCATGTGTGGAACTTTAGAAGATATATTATTAAAATTATCCCAGCAGAAGCAGACTGGGTGATTTCTTGGATTTATATGGGAATGATCACTCTAGCCTTTGAGATTTTCTGTAAGTGTTTATTTGTGTGTTGGGGGGAGGGGCACTGTACAAGTATGTTCATGGGCTGTATATCAACGTGTTGAAGAGTGTTCCTTCCAGGTGACCCTGGTATAAGCGTCTCCTTTGCAGGTTGGCTTGTCTGGGGGTATTCTTTGCAGGTTGGTGTGTCTGAGAGTGATTCTTGGCCGTGTGGCTTATTAACTCTTAGAGGGAGGAGTCTAATGAATCTGGTTAGTTTTAGGGACTTCCTGAAGCTATTTTGAGTTGCTTATTTTCCTGTTTAAGGAACTTTGCCACAAGCTGGAATGTTTTGATATCAAAGAAATTGTTACAAGACTGATGCCTTCTTCAACCACTTTCCACTTTGAGGCAGGGTGTCTCAGTTTAGCAGAAGCTCATTGTTTGTCTCGACTGGCTGGCCGCAGAACTCTAGGAATCCCCTTGCACCCTGATACTGAGATTACAGACACTGCTGGAGTTTGATTTGAACAAGTTTGGGATCTGAACTCTGATCTTCAAGTGTGGCAAATGCTTTACCAGATGGGGCATCTCCCCAACCTTATCTTTAAGCACTTACATCTCAGTAAGTAGAGACTTATAGTAAGTGAAAGTTTGGCTTTAAATGTGAAAAATAACAGTTTTGGATATAATGCAATGGTGAATGATTAATATTTCAACAAAATTTAAACTCAAGACTCTATTAAAGAAAAAAGTGCTCCAAATTAAAAAAAAAAGTGGTTTTGGATCTAATGCTATGATTTCAACAGAACTCAAATTCAATACTTTATCAGAGAGAAAAAGCACTATTTGGTTAGTGGGGTTTTTATTTGGTTGGTTGGTTGGTTGGTTGGTTTGTTGGTTGGTTTTTTGAGATAGGGTTTCCCTGTGTAGTTTTGGCTGTCCTGGACTCACTTTGTAGACGAGGGTGGTATTCAATTCACAGAGATCCACCTGCTTCTGCTTTCCCGATTGCTGGGATCACAAGCATGTGCCACTGCGCTCAGCGATTAATGGGTTAAAAAGAAACATTTTTAACAAGATGTCAGTTTTATACAAAACTATAGTAAAATGTAAAACTAGCAGCTTATCCCAGTGTAATATAGATCTTTGATTGGCTCAAAATTCTTCAGCATATATTACAGTGTATAACATAGCCCACACCTCAAAGAATTAACCAGCCTTAAACACTGGTATTTCTGAAGCTGAGAAATCTTTGTTCAGAATGAGACTCCCCCTCCCCATCTGCAAATCTGGCCTACATCATCATCATCATCATCATAATTTAAATTTATTCACATTACATTCTGATTGCTATCCCCTTGCTCCTATCCTCCTGCTTCCACTCTGCCTCCCTCTTCTACCCTATTCCCCTCCCCTAGACCACTGATGGCAGGACGGAGGATGGGGGGGGGGGGGCGACTCCTCCACCACCATCAGACCACAGCCTATCAGGTCTTATCAGGATTGACTGCATCTGCTTCCTCTATGTGCCCTCAGGGCCTCCCAGCTAAGGGGAAGTGATCAAATAGCTGGCACTAGAGTTCATGTCAGAGGCAGACCTAGGGCCCCCACCCCAACCTCCAACCGTGGAGAATGAGCTGTCTATTGGTTGCATCTAACCAGGGAGTGTAGGTTCTTGATAATTTTTTTAAAATTCTCTAGAATTTCTAGAAAATACATATGTTTTCAGAATGGTGCGTTTTGCACCATACGCTTAACACAAGGCAGGTATTCTTCTGTGGGTGTGGCTTGGGTCAGTTTTCACAGAAATAGGCAGAGATGCCTCAGACCACTGTGCAATAGCCTTGCAGTGCCATGTGTTGGTGAATTAAACCACGTCTGAAAAGAGTACAGTTGTCATGGAGAGTTAGTCTTAGGACTATGTAGCACTTGCTATAAAGACAGCATGTTTGGACCCGACTCTGCATGTGGAAGAAGATCATTTCCTCATCCTTTGCTTTGCTTCCATGTCTTCACTATATAAAGACAAATCTCTTTGTGCATCTGACCACAGCTAAAAGAGGCACCTGCAAGGAAAGCTTGTGCCTTTCACACACTAGCAGTATGGAGCTTCTGGAAAAATCTGAGTGTTGCTGCGGACTCAACACCACTCATTTGTTCTGGGGACATGGCTCCCACTGTAAGTAAAGTGCTTGCTGCATAAGCGTAAGAACCTGAGTTCTAATCCCAGCACCAAAGACAAAGTGAGGTGTGGTTGTGCACCTTGTGATCTCAGTGCTGGGGAGGCCCAGACAGGCACATCCCTGGGCCAGCTGACCAATCAGCTCATCTTAACTGGTAGTCCCAAGAACAAATGAGAACCCGTTTCAGAAAGGAAGGTGGACAGTGCGTGAGGAGCAACACTGAGGTTCTTCGCTGTCATTCATGCATACACAAGCATGCACACTCTACAGTACACACACACACACACACACACACACACACACACACACACACACACACACACAGCTCATGCAGAAAGTGCCAATACTTGGAGCAACTGAGTGGCACCAAGGTTTTTAGTAAGCTAATGGCTCAGTCCTCCAAATGGCATTGGTGTGCGCATTACCTCCACCTTCCCTCCAAACCAACCCTATGAGAACTCATCTCATAGGATGAGAGGAACACTCCTTCATTGCTGGTGGGAATGCAAACTAGTACAGCCACTTTGGAAATCTATCTGGTGCTATCTCAGAAAAATGGGAATAGGGCTTCCTCAAGACCCAGCTATTCCACTCCTTGGAATATACCCAGAAGATGCTCCAGCACACAACAAGAAAATTTGCTCAACCATGTTCATAGCAGCCTTATTCATAATAGCCAGAACATGGAAACAGCCTAAGTGTCCCTCAGTAGAAGAGTGGATAAAGAAACTGTGGTACATATACACTATGGAATACTACTCAGCTATTAAAAACACGGAATTACCGAAATTTGTGGATAAATGGATTGAGCTAGAAATGATCATAATGAGTGAGTTAACCCAGAAGCAGAAAGAATCAAATGGTATATACTCACTTATATCTGCATACTAGCCCAAGGGGCATGTCCCACAAAAGCCTTCACTTACCAGGAAACTGGGACAGAGGGGAAGGCATCCTATTGGGACTCTAAATGAGAGACGCATGGGAGAACAGCAAAATAAAAGGATCCAGAGGGTCCTAGAAATCTACAAGTAGAACAATATGATAGGCAGATTTGGGCCCAGGGGTCCCGCTCAAACTAAGGCACCAGCCAAGGACAATACAGGAGGTAAACTTTAAACCCCTTCCCAGATCTAGCCAATGGTCAGAATATTCTCCACAGTTGAGTGGAGAGTGTGATACGACTTTCTCACGTACTCTGGTGCCTCACATTTGACCATGTCCCCTGGAGGGGGAGACCTGGTGGCACTCAGAGGAAGGACAGCAAGTAGCCAAGAAGAGACTTGATACCCTATGAGAATATATAGGGGGACGTAATCCCCCTCAAGAACAGTCATAGGGGAGGGGAATAATGGGAAAATGGGGGGGGGAGGAATGGGAGGATACGAGGGATGGGATAAACATTGAGATGTAACAAGAATAAATTAATAATAAAAAAAATAAAAAATAAATAAAAAAAAAAAAAGAGAACTCATCTCAAAACCAAATTTGATGACCTTCTTCAGTCAGTAGTAACCTGTTTTGGCATAAACACGGCCAATGTTTTATTCAGCTACAAAAATCTCACTGTGATAAATTCTGGATTAAATTATCGTTGGAGCTTGTAGCTTAGAAAATATTTAAAAGGTTATCCCAGAAAAAGACTAAATAGGTTATCCTGTGGAAAGTTAGCCAATTTTGCTTTATGGTATGATTTGATCTCTTCAACATCTTCTGAATCTAGAGTAGTGAGGGTCAAGTGAGGGGACTCTTTGGGACAGAAGAAGCATCCGAGACACCCACAGCAACAGAGCGTAGAGACTCAAACATAAGCCATGTAGCCCCAATCTGCGGCTCTTGATCTGGAGCCTCTGCTTTCTTTCATTCCATCCTGATCCTTCCTATTGCTTGCGCATTGAGGAGCAAGAGGCACTGGGCTCAAGTAGGAAGCCAGACACTTTCATCCATGCTCCTTCATGGAAGACAGAGAGGTGCTGAGGATGGAAGGCACACTGTTCAGTTTATGACTTTATGTCTTGTCAGTTTCTTCATCTGAAATCAAAGCATTCACGGTGGAGCTGAAGTGAGGGTCCAAAACCTTTAACTGACTCTTTTGGACTAAACTATCAACAACTTAGATGGTGAAACTGACATTATGGCATTAAAATGTCTTAACCAAGACATTTCCTTTCCCCATACTGATGAGAGGAAGTCAAGTAGCCTTAGCATCAATAAATCAACACATTCTCTCTATCTCTCTATCCCTCCATATATACCATCTATATGTATGTCATCTTTATATTTCTCTCTTTTCCTCCTTCCTTTCTTCCTTTATCTCTCCCTCCCTCCCTCCCTCCCTTCCCTTAGTTTCACTGACAAGTACTTTGAAAATATTTCAAGTCACCATGTGGAAGGGGCAGCAGAATTCTATTTACAGATAATCCTCTGGTGAGGCCTGCTTGAGTTTGAAATCAGGAACCAAAAAAAGTGACAACTTTCTAGATGTCTTGTGGGGGGAACTTTGAGCAAATGTTTCGTGCGGGGCCAATTACATAAACTATCTGAGTTATTTTGTTGAATCATATTGTGCTTCAAAAGAATCACTGGGGCCAGAGAGATGGCTCAGTGGTTAAGGGCAATGCCTGCTCTTCCAGAGGTCCTGAGTTCAATTCCCAGCAATCACATGGTGGCTCACAACCATCTATAATGTTATCTGGTGCCCTCTTCTGCAGATAAAGCACTCATATACAATAAATACAATAAATAAATCTTATTTAAAAAAAAAAAAAAAAGTCGTCAGCCTTAGGATATCCTGTCCACAAAATCCTAATATTACCTTAATGAGTGGGATGGAATTGGCTGACACGATACTACTTAATTTCCTGTAGCTATTGTAAAGTTTACGTTCATTAAAGCTCTCAGCTCAGCAGTAAGCACCCTTCCAACTGAAGATGCAAGTGGTCATGATAAATCAGCCTTGTAAAGTGATAGGGGCTATCCTAAATTCAACACTGGGTATAGCCTTTAACATCTCTTCATTAGCCATGAAGAAGTTATCCCAATTAAATAATAACCTCTCAAATGATACTACCTCCAAGGCTGCATCAACGTGTCCAGCAGCAACAGTGAGGAAGGCTTGCTTTCTCTTCATTAGTAGCCTTGCCACTACTTTTAACTTCTTAACACAATATTGGAGAAGAAAACCTCTGGGGATATCATAATGACCAACGGTGACATGCTTTCTACCCTCAAAATGCTTCTATTCTAGAAGATTGGCTGTGTTTTAAGTCTAGCCCTCCTAGGCAGGACCCATTATGCATTTGTTGAATGAATGAATCAAAGAGCAATGAAAGGAGGCTGGAAGTAATACCGTTATTTATCTCTTGACAAATATGTCTTCTAAAATTGGACCACAGCCGCATTGAGACTAGCCCGTACTGATTTTCAGAATCCAGATAAATAATTCAATCTGTCTCTGCCCAGACGATTTATCAATGGGAAAAGAGGCTTTAAAACATTTTCTTTGGGGAGATAGGGTAGCCCTTCGCATCAAGGCCCTGGCAGGCAGAGGAGGCTTTCGGTTTAGCACCATTAAAGAGGGTACAGTCTGCATTTTGCTGGAATCTGCAGGTCTGAAAAGAAGAGCAACCACCTGCATCTATGAAAATCATGTTTAATTCTGACTTGTGCGGTAGCCACACTTGGCAGGAACGGAGATAATGTTAAGAGACATTTGTGCCCCTGCCCCTACCTTTAGCTATCAGACTATTGAAACAGTGAACCTAGGCACACTGGAATTCCACCAGGAGTCTCATGTTGGGAACTCAGAAACAGAGGAAGCACTTGCCTCATGGACTGAGATCTCAGACAGCTGACGTTTCTTGTCAAGCCAGGAAGCCTGATGACAAGGTGAAGGGTAGAACCACACCTCAGCCAGGATTACTTAGCCATGCAGCTCACCTGCGTTATAGTTACACAAATCACCTTACGACACTAAAGATAGACTAGGAAAGTGATACCTCTAGACCTTTTGGTCCCCTTTCCTGATGTGGCCGTATTGTATAACTCTCTTCTCTATGCTTTTTACTGTGAACTGACTTATTGAGGAACACTGCACAAGACTCAATTGTTACTGCTACAAGGGCCCAGGATTTGACCAATAACACCAATAACAATTGGGTTTGTATTTACCATAGGCTGCTGGAACTCGTGACTATTGCTAATAAACCCTGAGCTTGTTTGGGTTAGGGATATGCCCAGTTTTATGGAAGACACTGCCAGCCCCGAATCCCCAGTTGCAGCCACTATTCATTTTAATTAGTTCTGTGGAGGTGGTAATGGCTGAGGATTATGGGAAGGCAGTTCTTTTAAAGATCAGTGGAAAAGATGAAGATGAAGCAGTGTCTTTATTTCCACAGTTTACCTCCTTGTGTTAAGCGAGATGAAATCCAGCAGCTTGTTTGAGGCCATGGGACAAACATCAAGAGAAACACAGGAAAACACTGATTCCTTCACTTGGCTTTTTTAACCTTAGCATGACGACATCTGGGGCCAGGTAACTCTTCATTGTAAAATGTTGTGTTCTTTTCAGTGGCATGTTTAACAATGCTCCTGTCTCTGACTCACCAGGGTCCAGTAGTGTTTAGCAACAATTGAATATATGTCTCACAGTTATGGGAATCAAAAACATGCCCAGACATTGCAAAATGTCCCTTGGGACTGGATGAGAGAGTGTCATCACTCTGAAAAGGACCAAATTAGACTAACACAAGAGGAGAGCTACACTTCTCTGGGTACAGCAGGCAGACATTGGAAGCTCCTTTGCTTGAAGCTGTGGGATCAGGGTTTGTGTCACTTGTGGATGAAAGCATTCCTTGTGGATGTACAGCACACACATGGCTAGCACATGTACAGGCCTCTACTGCCACGAAAGGGTACTGGTGACAGGGCTTTCCACCCAACACTGCCAGATCTCCCTGCTGAGGCAGCATCCTCCCTCCACAAAGGATCCCAAGGCACCCTGGACGTTCTCCTCAAACAGGCTTCCACCTTTCTGCACCTTCTTACTCTCTAAGTATTCTATTTTCTATTCACATGGGGGTTTGTGTTTGTGCATGTTCATATATGTACATGTACATGTGTATGCATGTCAAAGCCAGAGGACTGTCTTGGGTGTCATCCTCAGGAACACCATCTGACACTTTCGAGGCAGGGTCCCTGACTGGCATGGAGCTCACAAATTAAGTTAGACTGGCTAATCAGTGAGACCCCAGGATTCTCCTGTCTCTACGTGCCTAGTGCTCAGACAACAAGCATGCACCGTCACACCTGGCTTTTTCACATGGGTTCTGCGCATGGAACTATGAGAGCTTTGTTTACAACGCACGTGTTTTATCATCTGAGCTCTCCTCTCAGCCCTGACTACTCTTTTCTGATCCAGGATAAATCATAGGACAGTGTCTATTGCTCAACGTGACTGACCTGACTATCTGAGACATAGATTCTTGTAACTCGGCGGCTAAGAATATTGAGTCTCCGGTCAAATTTCCTGGGCTGGAGTTCAGACTTGCAGAAGTGAGATGAGTGATCTGGGTCGAGTGATCCATCTCCTCTGAGACTATAAAGTCCACTGTTACCTCTATCTTCCTCTAACTCTACCAAAAAGATTCAACAACGTCTTGCTCCTTGAATGTGCTCCTTTTTGAAAGTGAAGGGACAAGGTGGGGTGGGGGCAGGGATCCTATCGTTGTGCTCCGCACTGGGTATAAATTGAAAAGGAACTTCAAGAGTACTTTAGGGGCACTCAGCTTCCATGCAGGGTTTCTCCACTTCTCGTGAAAAAGGCACAGAAGTCCATGGAACTGACATTTCTATCTTCTGCTACAAATACCAAACCACAGATTAATGATCCAAGGCTGTTTTATTTACAAAATATTTTGGTCATGTCACATAGCCGTGATACAGAAAAATTGGCGAATGTCTCTGACGGCATCCTTTAGCCTCCTGTGAAAGCATCTTTGGGTAGCAGCTGGCCATTCATTACGGATATAAAGGCACCTTGGACCTGAGATGCTGTGAGTCAAACGCTCATTTATTTCTGCCTTGCGGTATGAGGAAGCACTTCCGTCTATGTAACTCCCATTTCTCCTGGTGCCCTGCAAGACCATGTTCTCTTGAACTCTTCTTTCTGAAAACAAATCATAGCCCAAGAGAGAGGAGCACCTCAAAATTGCATTTAGGATGCTAGATGTATTCGGTTCTTCAGGAAACGATTTGTTGTGCCTGTGTGGTTCATATTCTCCTCTCAACCTGGTATCTCCATCTTCATTATAACAGATCCCAGTGTGCACTCTTTCAAAACAGCTACAGCCCACAATGAGCGATTCCCGCGGAGATAATACAATCCATTGGTCATGTCTTCAGGAAGTGCGGTATCTTAAGAGAGCCAGAGTGCTTTTCTCATCTTTCTCTTGCCCTGGCTACCAGAGTCAGAGTGGGAAGTCTAATGGCTGAAGTTTGTAATAATTACAACTTGGACTCTGCCATCATTTTGGTATGGCCTGAGTGTTAAAAATGGGATTTCTTAATTTGAATTATTGATCAGTATGTTCACTCAGGCGGCCATTCTCCTCTTCAAATAGGCAGTAGATCTCAGCTGACAAGGATTTGCACTTTGAAAAATATCAGCAAACTCGGGAGCTTCAAATAGAGTCCTGGGCATTCTCTCTCAAGCTGAGAGCCGCCTTCCGAAGACATCCGTCACGGAGGATAAATAAAATCCAGCATTTGAAGACATCGGGATGGGAGTGGATGCTCTCTCAGGCTGTACACAGCTTTGTGGGGGTAATCTCCTAGGACAAGACTTTAAAACTTTAATGTGTACAGGAGTCACCTAGTGATCTTGTTAAAATGCAAATCTGTATGCAGTGGGTCTAGGGAGGATTGAGAGTCTGTTTTCAGCCACTCCCCAGTGACATCAACATTGCTAGCCATGGTGGTTCCAGGAAGGTGTTGAGTAACCACAAGCCAACTTCTGGCATTGAGAATGCAACTTCTACCCAAATTCAGTACATTCTCTCTTACCCAGTTAGTAAGTTAGGACCATGATCACCCATTCTAGAATGTTCTTATGCAGCCATAAGCCAATGAGAATGTTCTGTCCAGTAAGCTAGCATATGCTCAACCAACTCTTGTATCAAGAGATGAACCAAAGAATGACCTCTATGGAATAACAAGTCTATGGATGGAATTTGGGTTCTCTGGAAGAACAACATATGCTCTTAAATGCTGAACCATCACTCCATCCCGATCAACAGTTTTGAGTGTGCTTTATAACAATGGAAGGCAAATAAAAGTGATTAAGGTGTGGTGGAAAATTTGAAACAAATGACTAAAACTGTACAGTTAAATACAAGAGTTAAAAATAATTCAGAGTAATTAATGCAGAAACCATTAAACAAAGTCAAAACATTAGTTTGACATGTGTGGGTGTGCTTATGGGTGTGTATGTGTGTAAAGTTTATACAACAAAACTAAAAGAATAAAAAAATTAAAGCAAAAGAAAAGATATATATCAATCGCAAAATTATATCAGTGATATGCTACAAGACTCTTTTCCTCAATGAAAGTAATATGGCAACTCGTAGTCTTAAAGTGATAAAAAAAAAAAAAAAAAAGGATTAAGGACAAATCAAAAGAGATACAGATGATTCCAAGATGGCGCCGACCCTTAAGCCACGTATCTGATCTACTCCGTGGAGACCAGAGACATAAGAGGAGCAACAGATTGCTGGACTTTGAGAACTGTAGGTGAGTGGGGCCCCAAAGGCCGCAGACCAAACAGGGGGCCGACCCCCCCCTGGGTCAAGCAACATCCCGGAGGTGCTAAACGCGCTCCCCAAACTCTGAAACAGAATCCGCATGCAAACTGCACCCTGTATATAAAGCACAGACTCGCTGTTTGGGGTGGGTTTTTCCAGAGTCCCCAGCCAGAGGATTCTCAGTGAAGAGGGTGAATCTGCCCTAGGATTCCTCCTTCCGCACCACCCCAAACTGCAGAGGTCACCAGCCTAGGCCGACTGAAAACACAGGTGGCAGGACCCAACAGAGACAGCTATAGTGGGACTACAGCTCGCTGGCCATCCGGGGCCAAACCTAACACCAATCACAGTGGACTGAGCCTGCAAACAGCGGCAGTGAAAAATCAGCTTGAACTGCTTCCACAGACCCATCAGGAGACGTAGGTCTTGCCTAGAGCTATAGCTGAACTTATTAGCCCTGCGGGAAGACCTGGTTCCGCGGGCTTCCGCCAGAGCTCTGCAACCCTATTGTTCCTACCCAGCCACAAGGCACTGGTCCTACGCTCCCACTCCCCGCTCCCCGAACGAGAGAGCCCAGCTGGAGATCCTGGCCCGAGCAAGGCAGGCACTCTCACATTATCGAGAGACGAGAAGTGGATGGGTCGTGTTTGCAGAGTCTAATTGCTGTCCTAGAGTGTGAAAGGACCAGCATACCTGGCGGGAAGATTTGGTTCCGTGAGCGGCCGCCAGAGCACTGCAGCGCCAGTCTTACTAACCGCCCAGCCGCAAGACCCTGGCCCTGTGCTCCACTGCTCCCCGAACGAGAGAGACCAGCTGAGCTGGCCCTGCGCTCCCTGCTCCCTAACGAGAGAGCCCTGCGGGAGATCCTGGCCTGAGCAAGCCAGGCACTCTCACATTATCAGGAGATCAGACGTGGATGGGTCATGTTTGCAGTGTCTAATTGCTGACCCAGAGTGTGAGGGGACCAACATACCCCAGCGGGAAGATTTGGTTCTGCGAGCGGCTGCCAGAGCTCTGCAGAGCCAGTCTTACTAACCGCCCAGCTGCAAGGCCCTGGCCCTGCACTCCCCGCTCCCCGGATGAGAGAGACCAGTGGAGATCCTGGCCTTAGCAAGGCAGGCACTCTCACTTTATCGGGAGATGAAAAGAGGGTCTTGCTTGCAGTGCCTAATTGCTGACCAAGAGCGACCTTGGTCCCTCCAGGCACATAGTACTGGGAGAGATTGGGCACTGCTACAGGGTATAGAGGCAGAGCTAAAAGACAGCTACACCCCCAGAAGATCTGATCTACCTGGGGTCTTGACTACAAATCCACAGGAAGGACAGGCAGCTGGGATCAACCTACTCAACCAGAACGTTTGTGTGCGGACCTTATTCTAGGTCCCAAGACTGTTGATCTGAATTACAGCAGTAAAGTCCAAACAGATATCTACTTTGGCTGGCTCAGCCTGGAGCCCAGGGGGCAGAGGAAAATCACCAGGAGTGAAACTGGATCACCTACCTGTTCCACAAAAATACCCCCTGATCCCCACAGGCAAGAGCACCTGACCTATAATCAGTCATCAATTAACCACTCTCAACCACCGAAGGTCACTACAAAATACCTTCCAATATCAGAGTCATCAAAATGACAAGAGGACAGCGTAAGAATGCTATCAAAAACCAAAACCGTTTGGCATCTCCGGATCCCAACATTCCCAATGAAAACAACCTAGAGAACCTAACAGCAATGGATAAGCAAGAAAATGACCTCAAGTCCTTAGTAAAGAAGATGATAATGGAAGAAACAAATAAAATCTGTAAACAAATGCAAGAGGAGGCAAACAAGAGGGCCAAAGAGTTAAAAGAGTCATATAAAGAGGCACTTGAAGATTTCAGAAAAATATAAATAACTAGATGATGGAAATCATTAAAACAGTCCAAGACATGAAGATAAAAATGGAAGCTATGATGCAGGAACACACAGAAGAAAAACCTGATCAAGAGTCTGCAAAGAGGAAAGCAAGCATCTCATAGGTGGCCTTATCTAACAGATTGCAAGAAATGGAAGAATGAATATCGGGACTTGAAGATACAATTGCAGAACTGGAAACAACCATTCAGGGAAATGCTTAATCTGAAAAGTTCCTAACACAGACCATTCAAGAACTAAAAGACCACATGAAAAGATGAAACTTGAGAATAATACGGATACAGGAGAGAGTGGACAGCCGACTCCACAGCCCAGAACACATCTTTAATCAAATAATGGAGGAAAATTTTCCCAACTTGAAGAAAGAGATGCATACGAACATACAAGAGGCCTACAGAACACCAAATAGAATAGACCTGAAAAGAAAATCTTCCCGCCACATAATAATAACAACACAAAATATACAGAACAAGGAAAAAATATTGAAAGCGGCAAGAGAAAAAGGCTGAGTAACATACGAAGGCAAACCTATCAGAATTACTCCTGACTTCTCAGCAGAGACCATGAAAGCCAGAAGGGCCTGGACAGAGGTGCTGCAAACCCTAAGAGAACACAGATGCCAGGCAAGACTACTATATCCAGCAAAATTATCAATAATCATTGACGGAGAAGACAAGTTATTTCATGACAAAAACAAATTCAAACAATACCTAGCCACAAATCCGGCTTTACAGAAGCTATTAGAAGGAAAATTCCACCCCAACTGGTCAAACTACAACCAAAACTACATAGGAAATAGATAAATATAACATTGCAAAATCACAACCTCACAAAATCTCAACTGTTACAAATACCAAAAATGAAGGGACTTACCAATCACTGGTCATTAATATCTCTCAATGTCAATGGTCTCAACTCTCCAATAAAAAGACACAGACTAATGGAATGGATGCATAAACATGACCCAACATTCTTCTGCATTCAAGAAACACACCTCAACCACAAGGACAGACATTGCCTCAGAGTAAAAGGTTGGGGAAAAATATTCCAAGCAAATGGTCACAAGAAGCAAGCTGGGGTAGCCATTCTAATATCTAATAAAATAGACTTTCAACCAAAATTAATCAAACGAGATGAGGATGGTCACTTCGTACTCGTCAAAGGTAAAGTCAACCAAGAAGACATCACAATTTTGAACATCTTGCTCTGAATACAAGGCTCCCACATTTGTAAAAGAGTTATTAACAAAGCTTGCTCCACTCATTGATACCCACACATTAATAGTGGGAGACTTCAACACCCCTCTTTCACTCAAGGATAGGTCTTTGAATCAAAAAATAAGCCGGGAAATAACCTCATTAACCAATGTCATGAATCAAATGGATCTAACAGATATCTACAGAACTTTCCACCCAAATGCAAAGGATTATACCTTTTTCTCAGCACCCTATGGAACGTTCTCTAAAATTGATCACATAGTTGGTCATGAAGCAAACATCAACAGATACAAGAAGATTGAAATAATACCTTGTCTCTTATCAGATCACCATGGTCTAAGGCTGGACTTCAACAACAACAGAAATAACAAAAAGCATACTAACACATGGAAACTAAACAACTTTCTACTTAATGACACATGGGTCATGGAAGAAATAAGGGAAGAAATAAAAGACTTCCTGAAATTCAATGAAAATGATGGAACAACATACCCAAATTTATGGGGCACATTGAAAGCAGTGCTAAGAGGAAAATTCATAGCACTAAGCGCCTTCAAAAAGAAAAAGGAATCATCCCACATAAACAACCTAACAACACATCTGGAAGCTCTAGAAAAAAAAGAAGCAGAAACACCCAAGAGGAGTAGACACCTAGAAATAATCAAACTC
The DNA here is from genome assembly GCF_903995435.1 of Acomys russatus. NCBI lineage: Eukaryota > Metazoa > Chordata > Mammalia > Rodentia > Muridae > Acomys > Acomys russatus. The sequence continues at coordinate 40,373,707 of NC_067162.1, forward strand.
AGGGCTGAAATCAATAAATTAGAAACAAGGAGAACAATCCAAAGAATCAACAAAACCAAGAGCTGGTTCTTTGAGAAAATTAACAAGATAGACAAACCGTTAGCCAATCTAACTAAAAGACAGAGAAACACTATCCAAATTAACAAAATCAGAAATGAAAAGGGAGACAACAGACACCAAAGAAATACAAAGAATCGTAAGAACCTACTTTAAAGGCATTTATGCCACAAAATTCGAAAATTTAAGGGAAATGGACAAATTTCTCGACCGATTCCATTTGCTGAAATTGAACCAAGTCCAGATAAACAAATTAAATAGCCCTATTTCACCTATAGAAATAGAAGCAACCACTGACAGTCTCCCAACCAAAAAAAGCCCAGGGCCAGATGGTTTCAGTGCAGAATTCTACCAGACCTTCAAAGAGGAGCTAATACTGATACTATTCAAGCTATTCCAAAAGATAGAAATGGACGGAATATTACCAAATTCCTTCTATGAGGCCACAGTCACATTGATACCTAAACCTCACAAAGATCCAACAAAAAAGAGAATTTCAGACCAATTTCTCTTATGAACATTGATGCAAAAATAATCAACAAAATTCTCGCAAAGCGAATACAACAGCATATCAAAGACATCATTCACCATGACCAGGTAGGCTTCATTCCAGGCATGCAGGGATGGTTTAACATATGGAAATCCATCAATGTAATCCACCATATAAACAAACTGAAAGAGAAAAACCACATGATCATCTCTTTAGATGCAGAAAAAGCATTTGACAAAATCCAACACCCATTTATGTTCAAAGTTCTGGAGAGATCGGGAATACAAGGCACTTATCTAAACATAATAAAGGCCATATACAGCAAACCAACAGCTAACATTAAATTAAATGGAGAGATACTCAAGGAAATTCCTCTAAAATCGGGAACCAGACAAGGCTGCCCCCTGTCCCCTTATCTCTTCAATATAGTTCTTGAAGTTCTAGCCAGAGCAATAAGACAGCAAAAGGAGATCAAGGGGATCCAAATGGGAAAGGAAGAAGTCAAATTATCCTTATTTGCAGATGATATGATAGTGTATATAAGTGACCCGCAAAATTCCACCAGAGAACTCCTACAGTTGATAAACACCTTCAGCAAATTGGCAGGATACAAAATAAACTCAAAAAAGTCAGTAGCTTTCCTATATACAAATGACAAACAGGCAGAGGAAGAAATTAGGAAAACTACTCCCTTCACGATAGCCACAAACAATATAAAATATCTAGGAGTAACTCTAACCAAGCAAGTGAAGGACTTATTCGAAAAAAAAAAAAAAACTTCAAACCTCTGAAGAAAGAGATTGAAGATGACATGAGAAGATGGAGGGATTTACCTTGTTCGTGGACCGGGAGAATCAACATAGTAAAAATGGCCATCTTACCAAAAGCAATTTACAGATTCAACGCAATCCCTATCAAAATACCTACAAAATACTTTGAAGATATTGAAAGATCAATTCTCAAATTCATATGGAGAAATAAAATAAACCCAGAATAGCAAAAACAATCCTATACAACAAAAGATCCTCTGGAGGAATCTCCATACCTGATCTCAAGCTGTACTACAGAGCAACAGTAATTAAAACAGCATGGTACTGGCAAAGCAATAGACTGGTGGATCAATGGAATTGAATTGAAGACTCAGAGATGAATCCACACACATTTGCTCACTTGATTTTTGACAAAGAAGCCAAATCTATTCAATGGAAAAAGGATAGCATCTTCAACAAATGGTGCTGGTCTAACTGAATGTCTACATGTAGAAAAATGCAATTAGACCCTTATTTGTCACCATGCACAAAACGCAAGTCCAAGTGGATTAAAGACCTCAACTTAAAACCAGAGACATTAATTCAGTTAGAGGAAAAAGTGGGGAAGAGCCTGGGACACATAGGCACAGGAAACAACTTCCTGAACAGTACACCAACAGCCCAGGCCTTAATGTCAACAATTAATAAATGGGACCTCATGAGGCTGAGAAGCTTCTGTAAGGCAGGAGACACTGTCAAGAGAACAAAACGACAGCCTACAGAATAGGAAAAGATCTTCACCAACCCTTCATCTGACAAAGGTTTAATATCCAAAATATATAAAGAACTCAAGAAATTAAACACCACAAAACCAAACAACCCAATTGTGAAATGGGGCTTGGAACTTAACAGAGAATTCTCAACAGAGGAATATCAAATGGCTAAGAAACACTTAAAGAAATGCTCACCCTCATTAGTCATCAGAGAAATGCAAATCAAAATGACACTGAGATTCCCTCTTACACCCATCAGAATGGCTAAGATCAAAAACTCAAATGACACCACATGTTGGCGAGGATGTGGAGAGAGAGGAATACTCCTTCATTGCTGGTGGGAATGCAAACTAGTACCACCACTTTGGAAAGCTATCTGGCGCTTTCTCAGAAAAATGGGAATAGGGCTTCCTCAAGACCCTGCCATCCCACTCCTTGGAATATACCCAGAAAATGCCCTACCACATAACAGGGACATATGCTCAACCATGTTCATAGCTGCTCTATACATAATAGCCAGAACATGGAAACAGCCTAAGTGTCCCTCAGTAGAAGAATGGACTAAGAAACTGGTATATTTACACGATGGAATACTACTCAGCTATTAAAAACGAGGAATTCCTGAAATTTGTGGACAAATGGATTGATTTAGAAATTATCATAATGAGTGAGTTCACCCAGAAGCAAAAAGAGACAAATGGTATATACTCACTTATATCAAAACACTAGTCCAAGGGATACGTACCATGAAAATCTTTACTTACCAAGAAAGTGGGTCAGAGGAGAGGACATCCTATTGAGACTTTAGGCAAGAGTAGCATGGAAGAAAGAAGAAATAGTAGGACCCACAGGGTCCTGGAAACCTACAAGAAGAACTTTATGACAGGCAGATCTGGGTCCTGGGGTCCTCCTCAAACTAAGGCACCAGCCAAGGAGAATATAGGCAGTAAGCTTCGAACCCCTACCAAGACCTAGCCGACGAACATGATATTCTCCACCATTGAGTGGAGAATGAGATCTGACTCTCACATGAACTCTGGTGCCCCTTTTCTGACCATGTCCCCCGGATGGGGAGACCTGGTGGCACTCAGAGGAAGGATAGCTAGTTACCAAAAAGAGACTTGATATTCTGAGAGCATATATAGGGGGAGGAGGTCTCCCTCAGTCACAGACATAGGGGAGGGGAGAAGGGGAGAAATGGGACAGAGGGAAGAATGGGAGGAAACAGGGGAAGGGCTAACAATCGAGATGTAATACGAATAAATTAATAAAAAAAAATAAAAAAAGAGATACAGATAAGACATTTGTTAAGTCTAAAACAACAAGGGCTGAGCAATGTAAATAGCATGACATAGTAAAGCTATGACTTGAGAACTTGGAGCACCCCAAGGAAATTTGAAGTAAGTTATTCAATATTGAGATGCACACTTGCATGGTTTTCCCGTTGTCAGCAAAAGTGAATCTCATAACAGTTCAGCTCACTTATCTATCTGTAAGGAGAAAAAACCAGTATCAGACTGGTTCCAGACTTCATGTCAGTAGTAATTCAATTCTAGAAGACTGCAGGCACGTAGGAAACATGCCAGGGGGGAAGAAAACGAGACACCTGAATCCGATGTTGGCTACTAGAAACGCTGCAGACAGATACTCCCTATCAGGTAAGACTCTAGAAACTCTGGTTCTCTGGCTGCCTAGACAGTGTGTCTTCATTGAGGGATTCACACAGAGCATCCTAGTTCTTTTTTTCATATATTTCATCTTTTCTTGTGTGTGTGTGTGTGTGTGTGTGTGTGTGTGTGTTATGTATTCATATGCATGTATGTGCATGTGTTTGTGGATATATGTGCCTGAAGTTATGTTTAAGCTTGAAGCTGATGCTGCGAATCTTCCTCAACTCCTCTTATATCCTATTCTTTTGCTATAGAGCCAAACAAACCCAGAACTGGCAGATATGGGTAGTGTATCTAGCCACCTTGCTCAGAGACCTCATCTCTTACTTTGAAGCTGGAATTACAGATGGGCTGTTTGTTATACCCACCAAGCATTGATTAGGCTCTGTGGATTGCTAGCCACCTGCTTGTGTTGGGCCATGCTCCTGTTCCTCACACACACACACACACACACACACACACACACACACACACACACACGCATACATACACACACATACACACACAGAGGCATACACACACACACATGTTGAGTAGGCCTGTTAGTTATTAGTCACCAGGTTTCTACATTAGGGTGCTTAAATTGCCTGTTGGACATAGATATCTGCCTAACACAGGACTATGCTTCAAGTCCAGCCTTTATACACTTCGTTTGACTTATCTTCATCAAAACCATTAATTCCACTGCACACTTACTGGCTGGACATTCTCTCTCCTTATCACAGACATGTACACCCAGTGAATAATGTGCTGAGACGGTGAAAAGCAGGTATTGTCTTTGATATTATAATCTTCTGATGTGTATGTGTAGAAAAAAAATTTGCCATGGTATAAAGTTGCCATGTACTTACAATTAATAATGGTTAAGTATTACTAATGGCTAATATACGTTAACAAATAATGGTAAATGCTAAGAAAGTAAATGCTGAAGAGGAATAGGGATACATGGAAGAGGAATTTCCAAGTAGACGTGTCCAGAATGTTCTCAGGAAGTAGGGTCTGGAAAAACACGTAAGGTATATGGTGGCTGCTTCTCTAAAGAACTAAGGGAAAAAACACCCAAAGAGCTGGTTTTTGCTTTAGAAACAGGAGTAGTTTGTGTGAACCTCTTGAATTTGGGTATGAGCCCACCAAACCATGCATCTAAATGATGAATGTTTTAAATGACTCAGGGGAGGGGAGGAGAAAGGGATCAGCAGGAAGCTGTTAAACACAGAGATGACCTATCACCGAGCATGGCCTGTAATGTCTTGCTGACGAGCTGGTGTTACTTTGTTGAGTGGTCACAGTCTCTGTGGTACGACAGTAAGATAACTATAGGACTCCTCAAGAAAGCTAATGTACCAGTCTTCTGGCTGGGGTCCTGCTGGTGGCCTTTCCCCAAATCCCTTTCAACTGACATTTCTTGTCACACCAGGATGCTTATCAGAATGGGTCAGAAGCTCCATGCTGCCAAGAGGCCTGAATCTAGACCTATTCTGTAGTCGTAACAGACACCCCATGACCTATTCCAGGAATAGACAGTCTACGCCAGCCAGATATATGCATTTACCAACCAAAGTCTTGGTTTGCTCAAAACTGACTTTGCTGATTTGGCAGAAAACTCCTTCTTTCCCTTTAATTCAAAGGCTCTTGGGATTTGTCAAGGCAACAGCGGACATGAGAAATTCACCTGATTTGATACTTGGTAAAAATTAACACAAACACCCCTGCCACTTGCTACCTGTAGAACTTTGGGCAAGATGTTTAACTTTGACCATACTTTTCTCCTTCGCTCCCTTCCTTCTTCACTCTTCCCCCACCTCTTGCCTTCCCCCTCTCCTTCCCTCCCTCTCCTTTTCTGTAGTTCCTTCTTTTTCTAATTTCCTCTCTTCCTCATTCTCCCCTGCCTACCCCACCTCCCAGGCCCAGTGTCTGTCTCTTGGTCTTGCTATAAAGCCTGGTTTGGTCCTCAATTAGCCATCTTTGCATATGCTGGGATTGCAAGCATGAGCCATCAGACTCCACTCACTGCTTGCTTATTAAAAATAGAAGGCTCTGTTTGATTCTACATGAGGGAAAAATAAGAACAGTGCAGGCCTTTGCTGGCTGGTTGCATTCAGTTCTATGCCTGACCTCATTGTGATGGGGGTGGGGTGGGGTTAAGTCAAGGATGAGGTTGTCAGCTCTCACTGTAGAATTAGAGAGAAGCCTAGCTGGTCATGACCATCCCCTTCATCCTCTGCCTGATACTCTGATGATGGCTGGGCTTAACACATCTGCAATGTGGACCCCGGTGATCTATTTCTCTCTCAGACATTTCATTTTCCTCAAAGAGAGGAAACTTTTATGCACATTGTTCTCGTCCACGTATGTCTTTGGTGACCCACTCATTCCATAAGCATGATTCATCAATGACTTCAAGTAACCCAGAATATTCTTTTTGTGTAACATACAGCTGTGAAAGATACTTGTGTCAGGGGCAGCATCCAGGGAAGGCACAGATGGAAAACACAGGCTCATGCACTGCCAGGGACTCTGGGTAAAGCTCTTGTGGGTTTGCCAAAATTGTGTCAGACTCCAGAATGATGGAGCTTTACTGCATTTGGGGGCAGGGGTTAGTCTCTCTGACAAACTCTGTTAAAAATCTTAATGTGAATTATCAAATGTTGCCTGTCATTATAATAACAAGCCAGGAGTGGTTAGCTAGGCTGTTCTTGTGTTATTAACAATTGGTACTACTATTGGTAACTGATACCAGTTTATGCTAACTGAATACAAATCCTGAATTTTATGAACAATATTACAGGATTCATGGATCTTATCCCCAACACATTAATTTCAACAGCAAGCATTATTTCTTAACTACACACTCTAGGTCGGGTCCTGATGATGCTCGGCTGTTACAGCAGTAAAGACTACCAAGTGCATCTCCCTCCAGTTTAGATTGTGGTTGGAGAGTCAGACATGAATGCAGTAATCACACCAATTCCTACGTAATTAGAATCGCGGTAAGTACCATGCTAACATGAGAAGGGGCTTTAAACACAAATAACAGAGAAGCCTGATCCAGTTCACAGACTCAGAGTTAAGGGCGAGCCTCATGGAGCCACAGTGAAGCTCAGCCCACAGCGAAGAGCAAGAATCAGGCAAGGGGAGGAACAAAGTTTGTGTGTGTGTGTGTGTGTGTGTGTGTGTGTGTGTGTGTGAGAGAGAGAGAGAGAGAGAGAGAGAGAGAGAGAGAGAGAGAGAGAGACAGAGACAGAGACAGAGAGAGAGAGAGAGAGACAGAGAGAGACAGAGAGAGACAGAGAGAGAGAGGGTTTCGTTGAGACCTTGCTAAGGGTAAATTGCAGAGACAGTGCTGGTAAGTCTGAAACTTGAAGGAAAAGTGAGCTCATCTAAGGCTCAAGACTGAAAAAGTTGGCCATGCTGAAGGGACGGGAACTTGATGAAGATAAGGTCCACCAACTAACAAGGAAACGTCTGACCTCTTGGTTAACCCATTCATTATCTTATTGGCTCTGTGGGCTTCATTTAGGTGACAGACCTCACAGCTAATATATCTATGTTTAGGGACCTGCTTTTCCAGTCCCAGATGATTCATCCATACATCGACCCATTGATTCAACTGTTCATTCATTACCCCATCACCTAACCATCCCATCCACCCATCTTCTTATTTCCCCACCATTCATCAATATATCCATCCAACACACTTTCCTATCTACCCACTCACTCACTCACTCATCCACCCAGTTACCCATTATCCATCTGTCGGTATATTCATCCATCAATCCATCTGCCTATCTAACTATTATTCTGTTCCTGTATATCCAAGCCATATGTCCAGTCACTCGCTCTATCCATCCATCCAACCATCCATAAACCCAGCCACTCATTCATCCATCCAGCTGTATATCCATTCGTCTGCCCTTCCATCTGGCCACTTATCTACCCTTCCACCTATTCATTCTTTCTTCTTCTACCCATGCATTCATGTAGTGAATATTTATTTCATTCTCCAGGACAGCTTTGGACTGAATCCTGAAGTAATGTGGTGACCAGGATACCGCTCCTTCTTTCAAGAAGCTTACAAGCAAATAAGGAGGACAAATAGGGGGAGACAACACAGGAACTCTGAGGTTGGATGGGTGTGGGTACCTACTGGGTATTAACACAGCTCAAAGAAATAGAGCACAATCAGAAACATGTTGCACTGAGTCAGAGAGTGAAGATGATATGACATGACACCCAAGAAGCAACAGATCAGGAGATGGAGGGGACTGGTTCCAGGTGGCTGGGTCAAGGCCTGGGTGAGATGAAATGAAGGGTTAGCACTGAAGAGTCAAGCAGGTGCTTTACAGTATAACTGGGACGATTTTACTTGGGTACTTTAGCTTGGTCAATTACTTTTCTCTGTCTCTTTTCATGGCACTGAGTGGCTAGTTTTGGTTGGCTTTTGAACAGAGGAAGTATCTAGCCAAGGGGTCATATAGTTTGATAAGTTCTGAATCATGGCAGAGGTCATTATATAAAGAAGATGGAAGAAATAGAATTATATTAATTAAGTGCTTACTGTATTATACACACTCTGGTTTGGTTTTGGTTTTGTTTTTTTGTTTTGTTTTGTTGTTTTGTTTTTTTGTTTTTTGTTTTTGTTTTTGTTTTTGTTTTTGTTTTGAATTGCATGTTTCCCTGAAAGGAGGTGGGACTAACGAAACCTGTGCTGGAAGGTTGGAAGTCAGTGAGGAGGCCAAACATCTGGCAAGGTGGGGGTGCTCGGCCTTGGCTCAGGTCTGCCTGACTATGCCACTATTGTGTTGCAGCATGCCTCTGTTCTATGTCCCCCAAAACCAGACATTTCCAAATGCATGGACTAGTGATTTCCAGGACTGACTCCAAGAAACCCCAAATTATCCAATTGTCATGGGGGGGAAGGCAGCACTGCTAAGACTTCTTTCCAAGCAACTTAGGAGTTTGCAAGGGGATGGGACAGAGAAGTAGTTTACATACAAAGCATGTAAAAAGATGAACTGTTTCGTGTGCTTCAAACACAGGGGAAGATGCTTCAGCTCCCTTTATTAGAGAGGCATCACTGAGAACCCCATTTTACATAGAGGGCCATGAAAACCTAGATTATGTAGCTTATCCATGCTGTCCACTATGTGGGAACGTTAGGGTTTGAACCCAGGTAGTAACTCACCCATATTGTCTGTTGAGTCAAGGTAATACATCCATAGTTCACACTCGGAGGTGGGTTTGGGGTATGACTCTAAGTAGTAACTTCCCCATGCTGTGTACTAGGTGGTGGATTTGAGATTTAAATGTAGGCAGAAACTCACTCATGGTACATACTGGCTCTGTAGTATGCAGATGGATTTCGAGGCCAGGTACTCAACACCAAGCAGCCATTCTGAGTTGTGCAACCACTGTACACAGACATTTACCTACAACAGCACACCAGCTCCTCTCCTCAAAGGGGAATGCTTGGGAGGGACATAGGAGCTTCCGCAAGATGGCATAACCCATGGGCTGGAGAGATAGCTCAACCATTAAGGGTTAGGTTTACAACCAAAACCATGGCATAACACACAGAGTGCCTAGAAGGGACTCAGAAATCACAACATCCCTGCATATTCTGTGCATCCTACAAGAGTCAGGACCAAGAGCCTCAAAACCACAGCTGTCTCTGCTGTGGCCTCTGGCTACAACTTCCTTGCTCATCTTTATAGAATATGAAGCTCTCCTTTCTGTCTAAAAAAAAAAAAAAGTGATATCCTTTTAGTCTTTACTGTGGAAGGGGGGCACCCCTCCCAAACAAGCTTTCTGGAGCTCACTTCTATTTGTCATGGATTTTCTGAGCTTGAAGAACTCCAGTGTTTTGCTAAGTGACAGATATGTCTGTCCTCTCTCCCTCCCCCTTTCTTTCTCCCTTCTCTTTTTCTCCCTTTGTGTGCAATTTATGTAGAACATCTGGTTTCAAAAAGTGTCGCAATTTTAAAACATATTAGAATGCTCATGGGCTCCGAATATCAACAGCTGTCTATTGCGGTGAACCGCATGTCTGGGAGACAGACCCTCAAACCGAGTTCTTAAATAAACACCAAGCATCCCCAGCACATGACTCTTAAGTGGCAGCCATTTGTAAATTGAATATTTATGCTGGATGAAATGGGAAAGATTGTTTTCTTGGTCTGATTAGCAAAGCAGGGAGGGGATGTTCATGTTTTCATACCTAGATGTCTCCAGAGAGCTTTTTGGTTTGGACCCAGGGACCTCAATCAAATGGTTGGCGATGTCCATTGTCACTTCCTTTCTCAGCCTCTTCCTTTCTTCCTTCCTTGCTTTTTTCTTTTTCCTTCCTTCCTTCCTTCTCTCTTTCCTTCTGTTTTTTCCCTTCTTCCTCTTTTTTGTATATATTTGGGGAGGGGGAGACACATATGAGAAGGCTTGAGTATAGTGGGAGTTGGGTATCTTCCTTGATGGTTCTTTTATCTCACTCTGCAGGAGGGTCTCACAATCAATCCCATATATTGCTGATAAGGCTTGTTTCACTAGTCTCAGCTCCACAGAGCTCCTATCTCCACCTTCGAAGGCCAGAGTTACAGACAGGTCACCATGCCTGCCTCACATTTGTGTGGGTTCTGGGCATCTGAACTGTGTTTATACAGCACATGCTCCCGAGCCCCTCTCTGCCGTATCACTCCTTCTTTATAAGGACTCCAGAAACTAAATGACACTTGACCAGTCTTTTGCTCCCCTGACTGATTCCTGAAATGAATTCATTTTGTACACGTGGCTTATCTACTTGTGTGTACATACATTTGTATGTGTACGTATGTTTGTGTGTCTGAGAGTGCTGTGTGCATGTGTGTATATAAACTTCCTATATTCCTGCCTTATACAGGCACTGTTCCATACATTCAGTAAAGCTAAATCCTACTAATTCAAGACCTGAAGGTTGTTAGCATTCCTAGCTTACATATGGGCAAGCTGGGACACAGAGAAGTTACATCACCATCACTGAGACAGTCACAGCCTGGACTGGACCTGATAGTAGGCTAATGTCCTGTGTCACTTAGGCCATGAAGATGACCACAAGCCTTGGGGAACATCAGAAGAGACCATGCATTTGCTAAACAGAATTAGGAGTTTTCATTTAACATATCTTTATGGACTCTAAAGGAGGGAGATTTGAAAAGAGTTAGAGAAAGCTCTTCAGCTTTTGACACTGAGGGTTTGGGAGTTACAAAGAACTTCAGATGAGTGTCTTAGGGGTACAATCATCCAGTGAATCCCTGGGGAAAATTCTTGTAGATTTGTGTCAACACAAGACACAGATATTCAGCACTCCTCTACCTTATATGGGGCCGAACAGGGCCATCATGTCAACAGGAAGGCAGAAAAGTAGGAAGTGTTTAACTGTAAGAAAGAGGGTCTACAGGAGTGGTAAGAAGATAGAAGACAGACAGACAGACAGACAGACAGAGACACAGACACAGAGAGAGACAGACAGAGACAGAGATAGAGAGAATGCATAATAGACGACTAACATACAAATATGAAATTCTAAAACATTTTAAAACACTAAGATTAAAGCAACAACAACAAAAACATTAAGGAAAAAATGGTATATAAAGCAGCCCAGAAATTTCCACAGAGGTATAATAAAGCTGACATGGAAGAAACCAAAGACAAGGACTTGAAATAAGCCCAGCAAAGACGTTTTCCGCTGGGGCACGGGGCATTTAACTAAAAACAAGCCACATCGAAGGGATTATCTTTGTATTAAAACAACAATGGAAGGAAAACAAGGACAGATGCTGGAGGGTTTTTTTTAAATTCATATTTCTAAATCTTATAATGTATTAGTAGCTGCATCAGCTATAAAATCAGCGGCTCCAGTTTCTTTTGTGTGGCCCCCTTTAATTTCATGCTATCACCATCCCCTCTGACCCTCCCCAGCCGCCCCCTAGTTGTCTTTCCTTCTTCCTAAGCTGTTTGGGGTTCCAGTGTTTATGAGTTTTCTAAGCCTGATAAGGCTTGTGAAAGAAGGCTTGTAACACAAACAGGGCCCACAAAAGCTGCCTGCGGGTCCTTTACATCGGCATTGTCTCTGTGGTACAGTTAGATGGTAGTGACAGATTGGGATAATATTATCAAAAAAAAAAAAAAAAGTGAAGGAAAAAATCTGGCCTCATTACTCAGTTTGCTGTACACTCACTTTTTCTTTCACTATTATTGTTATTATTTTTTTTTAATAGCAGGGGCTAAAGCTTCTAATTTCCTCAGGCCTAACCTGGCCTTTTTAATTTTTTTTCCCAAGGAGGTTGTGAGTACCAAGCTCAATTCTGAATTTGCATTTACATAATATAATTTTTACCATCAATTAATTGATCACATTTAAATTCCTAAAAGGATCCCATGAGTAATAACTACCCCCGGGTGCTATAAAAACTTAATTTCCCGACACAAAGGCCACTCTGACTTTCAAACAGCTGAGTTGAGTTTCCCATTTAAGTCAAAGTGGAAACAATAATTTAAAAAGTTTACTTTTAAATTTTTTTATTTGTGTATGTTTTTTCCTTCAAATGACCATCCCAACGGCTAGGGGTGTGTCTTTGTTGATAGAATGCTTCTCAACAACCTGTAAAACTGGGCATGCTGGTGTACAGGTATAGTCACAGCCCTCAGGAATTGGAGGGAGAGGGATTGTGAGTTCAAAGCCATCCTCAACTACAGGCTGGAGGCTAGCTAGCTTTGACTACATGTGACCTTGCTGAGAGAGTGGGGCGGGGAGGGGGGTGGAGGCAAAGGGAAGGAAGGAAGAAGGGAGTGCAAAGATGGCCAAATTGAAGATGATTTCAGAGTTGTGTGCGAGTTGAAGAATAGAGGTTAGCCTTATATTTGTGCAGCCAGGAAATCCAAAAGGAACAGCCCACAGAGAGATCCGTGTCTGGAAGGTTCTATGTCTTATCTGGGTTATCTGTGCATGTTACCATATGAGGCCATTTTTCTTGTTGCACAGTTAATGGCCATTCATCTACAGACACACTGTGACTAGTCAGGTGACCCAGGTGACCCAACATGTAGATACTGAGATCTTAGAAGACAATGAACTCAACAGAGTTCAATAAGGAATTTGTACAACACGATGAACTAGAGAGAAATACAGCTTCTGAAATAGGAAACTTTGATTCGGTGACTTCTGTATACCATTAACTGGCTGAGGGCCTTGGCCAGGTTACTCAACTCTTCCCCAGAAGCTAATGCCTGTCTTCAGAGAGGTAGCTACAAAGTAGTTAGACTGTGGGTGTTAGAGTATTTGTGAAGCCTGGGTGATCTTTCTGGATGAAAGGATATGCACTGGGGGAAATGCTTCCTGGTACTCACTTGTTGAAAATGTTCCTGCTATGAGTGTAACGAGGAAGCGCAGGCTCCTCTGTTCTTGCATCCTCCTGAAGTTAGCTCGATTGCTGTATGATTGGTTATTTCACCCCTGGCTGTAGATCAGTGGCCAAAAATGGCTCAGACACTGACTCAGACAGTACAAACCAGTATTCATTATAATGAAAGACACAAATCTGTAAATGCATGGGTCTAGAATCTGGAACAGGGTGGATCTGAGCTTTCGCATATCTTGTATGATGTTAGTGCTGTCACAGAATCTGAGGTCACCCTGGAGATGGGTCTCTGAATGTGAGGTGTTGTCATGAATGCTTTGACTGATGGGGGAAGACCCATCTTAATTATGTGTGGGACTCTTCCTATGCTGGGATCCTGGGATTTCTTTCTCCTGTACAGATTTGATATGATGAGCTGCTCCCAGCTCCTGCAGGCTTGACCTCCTAGACACAATGGGAGGTCTTTGAACTGTGAAGTGGCATAAACTTCAAGTTGTTTTGGTCAGGGTATTTCATTCCAGCACCAGAAAAGAAACTTAAGACACTCTACACCACCATTGTATGTTTGCATTGTTATTCGGTATCAAAACCATGAACTGTACAGGGTCAGGATGGGGTTTATCCACACTGGGCCTTTCTCCTCTCCCTCCACACAAACACCTAGCACTGGGTGGCTATCGCTGGTGCTCACTAAATGTTTCGTGAATGAATGGACAAATGGCGGGAGGATCATAAAACCAAATGAAGTGGAATTTAATTCCACAGCCTGCAAATCAAAATCAGGCTGCAAACGGAGGTCATTTTCAGAGAGATAGCTCAGCATCACGTGCAGTTAATCAGAACACAGCAATTTGTTTTCCATAAGCACAAGACAGGCTATGTATTTTTTTTCCACTTGCCCCCTAAATAGCATCCTCTTCAACTAATTTCAAAACCAAATGGGATGCTTGAAACACCCAATCAAATGCTGATGTGGGTTGGCTGTGGCTAATTCACAAAGGCTGACTCTTCAGAGCCATGACCAAATCAGGCATGGCCAAAGATTTAGTGGAATTGAAGGGGCGTCCTTGTGGTTTTAAAATTGCCCCCAAATTTCCAGCAAATTGTTCTGGCCAGGGTGCCTTGAACAGGACAGCCTCAAAGGCAGCTCTTCTCTGCATGGACCCAACTTGAAACTGTCACTTGGGAAGCAGGGGACCCAGCTTAAAAACCTCATCTGTTTACCATTTTCATAACCCAATCAATTTAATCTGAGCAAAGTCCAAAGTAGAACTGTGTCTAACTTTAGCTTCCCTATAATTCTTTGGTCTTGGGGCAAATGCATTCTCTTCATCCAGTTGGAAATTGACTGAGTTGACACAGCCTGAGATTGCCCCATTTTGGAGACTGTGGGAAGGCACAGGACAGAATATAGAGACAAAACAGGTTACACAGGGGTAAAACGTGAGCTCTGTTGCCTATCCCTTAGCTGTGTGACACTGGACAAGTGACTCCGCATCTCAGTGCATTGATACTGCATAGATTCACTTGAGATCATAGTTACAGTGCCTGCCTCAAAGGATTACTATGAAAATTGTATGGATTTCTTGAGAGGAGCCTGCAACATTCTCTAGCAGGTAGCGAACCCTGGAAGGATCCACTCATGCATACAAAGACGACACTGCCTACAATATTATTAAGACGACAAATTGCTTTTAAATATAAAATTGAAGCCCAAACACTCTTGGATGTCTGCTACAAAGCTATTTCTAAAATGATGAGGGCTGTGATTTCCCAGGAGTATATGATGGTGTTTCGGAGTGCACGCAGAGCCAAGGGGAAAAGCAAGCAAGCAAGCAAACGGGAAAAGCCTAATCCACGCATCTTCTTAGAGTTAAAATTTTTCATTTGCTGGCTTGAAGAAAGACAAATGAAGGAAAAAAAAAAAAAGCCAGCAGGCTGCTTGTTGTATTAATATGAGCAGCCATATTACGGAATGAAGTGGATATTTCATGAATTTTCTGGTGACAGGGGCCTTTAATCAAGACTTCATGTTGGCCTTTCTGTTGCAGGCTCATCTGTGCCCCATCCTCACAACTCAGCAACAGATGTGGAATCCAGAGGTGTCAAGGCAGAGCCTCACTGGGTTCTCAACCAAAGCACAGGGCTAATTAATGCCCCTCAGACTCTACAGGAATGCCACAGTCATGGGTTGATAAAACACAACTAAAACAAATCACCAGCAACTTAGAGGCAAACAAAGTGCAGGCTCCACTTAGAAAGGACCAGATTGAGCACACTTAAAATACTATGTCAAATTCCTCTACAAATGTCCAAATCTCAGTCTCTCCTCTCTCCTCTCCTCCTCTCCTCTCCTCTCCTCTCCTCTCCTCTCCTCTCCTCTCCTCTTCTCTTCTCTCTCTCTCTCTCTCTCTCTCTCTCTCTCTCTCTCTCTCTCTCTCTCTCTCTCTCTCTCTCTCTCTCCATCCCTCTTTTCATTTAGCTGAAAACTGGTCAGAAGCTGTTGGCAGCCCAAGTCCTCCTTGATAGCTGCCCTGGTGACAGGAGGATGGACCTCTGAGGCCTTGCCAGCTAAGAAATACAGTCTGCATAGCTGCATAGTTCCTTCCAACATCTCCCTAATTAATTCCAACCGTTTCAGAGAATCAGGCCGGCTAAGAGCCCAGCAATGAACTCCCAGCTGGTGGTGTAGACAGGGTGTGGAGCCTGCAACACCCTGTCTACACCAAGTCCTGGGGGGTCCTTGGTGTCTCTGAGGTCTCAAATCATGGCATCTGAGAGATACAACTTGCTGATGTCATCGATCAGAATGAGGATGGGTGGGGAACTAGAGTGGTTAAGGCTATGGTGTAGGGAATACCAAACCAATGGGGCCACATCTTCTGTACTTCCCAATAGATGATGAATCTTATCCTATTAGAAAACTCCAGAGGCTCAGGCATGACTTGCGTGTATATCAACAGGTGGATTGTAGTGTGAACTGTTCCTCAAAGACGTTTGTGTTAAGAGGTTTGATCTGCCTCCAACAGAATGATAGAGACAGGAGAGCCTTTAGCAGTGAAGGCCAGTGGCTGGCAGTCGTGCCATTGAATGTGTGCCTCTAATGGCAACATGTGGATCATGCCTTCGGCCTCTCACACTCATTCTTTGCCTCCGGGCCACCATCAGGTGAAAGGTCCTCCTCTACCACAAAATAGTGCCATGGTGAATAATGCTGCCACAGACTCTGAAAACACACACACACACACACACACACACACACACACACACACACACACACACACACAAAACAGAGCCATAGACTGAGTCTGAAACTCTGAGCTAAAATAAAACTTTCTTCTTCTTAAGCTGGCAATCTCTGATGTCTTATCAGAGTAATGAAAAATTTCCCAACTCCTAAGGATATTTCAGTAATGTCACCAATCCACCAGTCTATAGCCTCCCAGCTTTACGGTTGACTCAGAGAAGAAACTGAGCTAAACATCTACAAACTACGGCTCTGGGCAGCCCTCTAAGCAGCTCCCATTACTTTTGTTTGACACAGAATGAAGCCTGGTCTTGGTTTTTAACTCCTGGCCAGTCTCACTTGTACCTCTTCAATTCCAGAGAAAAAGGGGCTCCTGTCCTCAGTACTTGGCATGGTAATGTTTGATTATCTCAGTCTGTCTTCTCATTGATTCTGGAAGCATCCCAGTCTGGCCAGGACTGCTTCTCTGTGCTGGTATACCTTGGGAGACAGGAGGACTGGTGAGTACAGGCCCACCTGCTATGAGGTAGTGTCTACTGGGACTGACATCTCCACCCAAGTTCAGAAGAAATGTAATGATGGGCTTCCAGAGGGACGAAGGTGAGAGACGGTATTACCAAACCCAAGATCCAGAGCTACAATTGCCAGGTTCTTGGGGAGCTACTTGGAATGCCAAGAGCCATCTCAGAGACATGGTGGTTTTTAAAACCTGCCCACCTGGCCAGGTTGTTTTGACTCAGAATGTTGACATGGAGACAATAGGCTGAGGAGACAGTGGAACAGGCACTGCTCTTTGCCTGTCTGGCGAGTACCCCAGTTGTCTTTTCTAAGAGCCTCAGACTAAGAGCTCAAACACAACAATATGGAAGAACCAACATTTCCACATAGTATAAGGAAAGCATTAATCATCTCATTTAAAACAATGCCATGGAATGTGCATGTCATCACCCATTCTACTTACTAGCTATGACACAGCTGAGGAAACTGAGGCCGAGAGAAATCTCAAGTGACAGACACAATGATCTGAACCCCAAGCTTGGGTTTCTAATGAGTATGCAGCATTATCTGCATTCAATCCTCAGACCCAGGGGTTGGTCTGGATATGTTTAAGAAAACCAGAGAGCTGGGGAGAAGGCTCAGTTGGTAATATCCTTCCTTCCTTGCTTTGCAAGTACTAGGACCTGAGGGCCTGAGGTTTAGCTTCCAAACCAGTGTAAAAAAAGACCAGGCAGAGCAGCACATGCTTGTAACCCCACTGCTGTGGAGACATGCGCAGGAGGATCCCTAGGGCTAGCCTGGCCTACTTGGTGAGCTCCAGGTCAGGGAGAAATTCTGTCTCAAGAGAAAGGCAGATGTCACCCAAGGAACAACACCCAAATGTGTCCACTATAGCTTGCACATGAACCTATGCACGTGTGTCCATGCATGCATACAATGGCACAGAGAGGGAGGGAGGGAGAGAGAGAGAGACAGAGACAGAGACAGAGACAGAGAGACAGACAGAGAGAGACAGAGAGACAGAGAGAGGGACAGAGAGAGAGAGAGAGAGAGAGAGAGAGAGAGAGAGAGAGAGAGAGAGAGAGAGTGTCAGAGATGGGGCAGAGAGAGAAGGGAAAAGGGAATCCAAGCCTAACATTTCCCTTTCATTGTTACTGGTCCAGCATCAAATCACCATACTTGGGAGGGTCATAAAGATGGAGGGGAAAGGCTAGCTGACAACAGAAAGTGACAGTTGGTGGCCCTCATTCTTTCACGTCAAGATTAATCCATACCAAAACTGTCCACAGAAGAACAGACACATGGACTAAAGTCTGTATCTTCACTGGTGTTATGGACCACTCAATCATCTGGCCCTGAAATCTACCCTCCTCCTTCTTGATGCCTGTGTCAGGCAAAATCATGCATTTCCCATGGCTTAAGTAGGTTTATTTTCACTATTTATTTCTAAATGCATGCAGACTGAGGTGGCCAAGATCAGAAGCAGCAGAGATAATGAATGCTGGTCTGTGGCACCAGAGACCCTACACTTGGCCACTGTACCTTTTCTTCCTTCCTTCTTTATTTTATTTTTTATATGTATGTGTGCATGCACATGCATGCACATGTATGCTAGTGTCTATATAAGTGGGGGATGTACATGTATGTCTGTGCACATACATGTGGAGGCCAGAGGACAGGGTTCATTGATTAGGCTAAGCTGGCTTCCCAGTGAGTCTTAGGAATCTGCTTACCCTTGCTTCCTCCACATTGCTCCCTGCCATGCCCAGCTATGGGTACTGGAATCTGTGGTCCTCATGCTTGCACGGCAAGCACTTTATGTCTGGAACCATATAATCATCTCTAGACCTTTTCTCAGGTCAGGTCTGGAGCACAGCAAGATGCAGAATTGGGGTATATGATTGGTCTTTTTCCTGCTCCTAGTGAAAGGGTCTACCCACACATGGCACTTTCCTTGTTATGAAGCCCTGCCCCAGCCCTCCACCCCTTTACACAGGTACACAGGTCTGTCTATGACCCTACTTCCCACTGTCCTACCAACTCCTTAAAGTTATTCCCTCTTTCTCATTTCTCTTATCCTTAGTATCACATCGGTCCTACTTTCCACCTCCCTCCTTGTCCAGGCACCCAGTGGATGCCTGGCACAAAGCAGGGCCTTCAGTAGATGTCTGTGGGATGCATGAATGGAGAAGTAAATGGACTTCGTGAAGCCACACGCTGCTAATTTGGAATCTGTGATACGTTGGAGACAGAATATTTATTGAGCAGAAGTTTGGAAAAACATACTCTGACTTTGGCTTTTCCCACTTCTGTAGTTCATTACTAAGGAATGTGAGGCTCTAATCCTCTCCCCTCATAACTTTCCACATTTTATAATATGTAGAATAATTAAGATACAAGTAACTGCCTTTCTTTTAAAGGGACAGCTAACTTCCATTGTAATCGAACTTCTCCACTAATTGGGGAAATTTTCTACATTATAGAGCCTCCATCCATGCCTTACCTCAAGATTTTCTTACTGAGAAAATCATTTTTAGTTACACACACACACACACACACACACACACACACACACACACACACACACCGTACTAGATAACTTCTGTCAATTTGACACAAACAAGAGTCATTTGGGAAGTGATAACTTAAACTGAAGAACTGCCTCCATTATATTGGCCTATAGAAATGTCTATGGGACACTTTCTTGACTAATAATTGATGTGCGAGGGCACAGCACAGCGGACAGTGCCACTCTTGGGAATGTGGACCTGGGTTGTATTAGAAATCAGGATGAGCAAGCCATGGGAAGCAAGCCAGGAAGCTCCAGTTCTTGCTTTGGTTTCCCTTGGTGACAGCCTGGGATGTGGAAGTCTAAGCCAAACAAACCCTTTTATTCCCAAGTTACTCTTGGCTGTGGTATTTATGACAGCAATAGAGAGCAAGATAGTACATACGTGCGCGCGCGCACACACACACACACACACACACACACACACACACACACACACACAAACACTTTTGCTTTCTTAGTTGGAACAACATAATAGAAGGTTATGTAGTGGGTTCGTACACCCTCTGTCACTTTAGGGGAGGCATGGTAACTGAAGCATCATGGTGGCTTACACTGGTGTGAGCTTGAGGAAGCTGCTTGTTAACATGACACTAACCAGAAACCATGGTGTGAAGGGGGCTGGGCTATAAATCTTATGGCCCACCTTCCAGCAAACAGCTTCTGCCAGCCAGGCCCCATATCCATACAAGTGCTACAACCTTTTATAACACCACCACAAGCGTTCAGATCCACCCTAGCAGTCATCTTTTTGGAAGAATTTTCCAAGATCCATCTAGACAACCGGACATAGTGGAACAAGGTCCAGGCCCCCGACTTTTACAAGCCTTCTCAAAGAAGCTGTAGCTGTTTAGTTTTGAGACCTTCTGACCCAACAGCCACAGGTCAGGGAGGCTTTGTTGCAATCCTCATCTGCTACTTAGCAGTGTATGAGTCATCTTCGTGCCCTCACTCCCTCTGTTTGTAAAATGTGGATAAATGGTGTTGCTAAGGATTTTATGAGTCTGTATATGTCAAGTTCTCAACACTGCTGGGAACACATCACTTTTTCTTTCATTCCTGTTCCTAAGGGTGGGAGGAACTGAAATGAGGAGACTGGGAGAAGCCCGGGTGTTTTCAGTAGGATTGACTTGGGAGGCAACAGGAGGCCAACACAAGAGTCGAGTCTGGGAAGTTCACAGGACCCATTTATCCAGACAATGGGAGCTTGGACCCTTCCCAAGGCTGAAGGCTGGAGACTGGAAGTGAATGAGATGAGCATGTCTCCAAAGACAGGATGGGGTGGGAATAGTGTTTGCTGAAACCAATATCACACAAAGAGATATTATGGGTGGAGCAAACAGGTCATGCTCATTTCAGGAAGCACATCTGTTCTGAAAAACAAACATTCAAGCCTGAAGACATCAACAGCAGTAGAAAAGGAAATAGCATGGTCTTCAGGCTCCCGCCATCTTTTCTTGATCTGAAGACAGACTCTCTTTGGAAAGTGTTTTTTTCTTTCTGGTTGACTATATAATCCTTTCCCTAAGACCCCGGAGTCCCTTGGTTCACAGAATGCCCTCCAGTCCTCTGACACACTGACTTGCTTTTAAGCTGCCATGGAAATGCTGTAACTAAGGACACAGAGGACTAGATATACAGAACAACAGTAGCTGATGCCTGCCAAAGGCTTCTTCCTTCATGCCAGGCATGAGCTATGCATTTATTTATTTATTCTGTACAGATGGATATTTTGCCTGTATGCATTTCTATGGTACCACATGCATGCTCAGTACTAGTGGAGGCTCAAAAAGAGCATCAGATCCTCTGGACCTAGAGTTACAGAGGGTTTCAAGTGACATCTGGGTGGCTGGGAATTGAGCAGAGGTCCTCTGGAAGACTAGCAAGTACTCTTAATTACTGAGCTATCTCTCCACCCATCCACCCCACCCCAAGCTGTGCAGTCATAAATTACACATTATTGGCTGTTTCTTGAAACTTCGGGTGTGTGTGGGGGGGGGGGGGAAGGTTTATTTTCTTTTCCATTTTACATATAAGAAACCAAATGTTACAAATGATTAAACAAAATATCAAACCTTCTAAGCTTGTACTAAGCCTTCCATGATAGACTGAGTGAGAAGTGGGGTCTAGAGATACAGGGGTTACAGGGGCTTTTCCCAGTCACTCACAGCTAGGAAGGACCCCAGGCAGGGCCGGAGGGCCTTTCTACCAATGCCCCTTATAGGAGCCCCACAAAACATATGTACTTTCGCTTACAGCAAACCACAATGCAAAAAGAGTTTTGTGACAGATGGCTAAAGCCTCTTAAAAAAATAACAATAATAAAGTAAAGAAATGGGTTTTTAAGGCTACTGGTAACACTGACTGAAAGGTTCTGGAATTTAAAATTTGTCTTAGCTGATTTACACAATCACCACAGCCATGTTTATATAGAAAAGTATGGCACATGCTTTGATTGCCACAACCAATAAATCTGTACAGCACACACACACCCCCTTTGACATAAATCCTCTTCCTCCATGGCTGTTTAGTATGCAAGGCACATCGGAACATTAGCAGTGCAAAAGGGTAAATAATCTGGGAATTGATCTGGCGTGTGTGGCTTTTTACCTCAAGTTTCTGCTTATGGCTGAAGGTCTTAAGCTATACAAGCCTCTGTTGAGCCCCATCTTTTGTTTAAGCGGAACCTACTGTGTGTGTTTGTGCGGCTCTTCCAAAGTCAAACGAAAGGGAACACACGGGGCTAAGCCTCAGCTTGGCACTGTGGACATGTGGCCCATTCACTCTGGGTACAGATGTTTTCAATCTGCACAGTTTGTCTTTCCTATCCATACGCAATGAAACAGCCTCTGCTTAGCCTGGGAGACGTGCCAGTGAGAGGAGCCACATACTTAACCCTTCACAGACATAGTCTCTACGCGCTATGAGTCAGGAAGCTGGGGTGCCTACTGGAGATGTGTCCCAGAGCTTTCAGAGCTACTCCTGCTCAGAGGCAATGGATGTGCCTGGAAACAAATAGCTCCTCCCCCTCCGCTCCCACTGTCACGCCTCCGACTGTACCTCCAGGCCCTTGACAATTCCTTTATGCTACATCTATGGAAAGAGAGAGAGCGAAAAATGGAAGGAGAATGCCATTCCCTGGCTCTCTGGGTGTTTTGACCAATCCTATATCAGGTGTAGCAGTGGCCTTATGAAGGGGAAACTGGCTACACCTGAGTCCCCAGCTGTAGCATCCCCCCCAAAAAAGGCAAGAGAAAAGGTTGGCTGCTTCTGCCAACATTTCAAGCTCTGAGTGGGTGAGTGTGTCCTTCCCCAAGCTGGTTTAGTTTCAGAGTAACTGGCACAGTCTCCTTAGCACTAAGCCTTGGGAAAGAATATATCTGCTCCTTCACCTAATGCGTCTATCTCCAAGCTGACTGTAGCCAAAGTCCCCACACGGGCACATTTTTTTTGTTTGTTTGTTTTTAAGACAGGGTTTCTCTGTGTAGCCTTGACTGTCCTGGACTCACTTTGTAGACCAGGCTGGCCTCGAACTCAAAGCAATTCGCCTGCCTCTGCCTCCCGAGTGCTGGGATTAAAGGCATGCGCCACCAAATCTGGCTAACTCACAGCCACTTTCTAACTACTGAGTGTCCTAGGGTGAGTCTTTTAGCCCCCTGGAGTCCCCAGCTTCCACTGTAAATACACAATGCCACTGACCTAAAGATACTGCTTGAACATCCATATGGTGCCATACTAGAAGCTCCTCCTGTGCATAGCCCACACTTGTATTACCACAAGAACTTCTCCTTTGCTGTTTACTATTAAAATGTTCTTCGCTGGCTTTATAAATTCAGATAAGATTCAAAATAGCGAATCTTGTACAATGTAAATGTCAGTTATTACATAAAGAATTTTTGTGACGTCCAGATGACCCCTTAACCCTTCCTTTCTCTCTCCTGTCTTTCCTTCCTCTTCCTTCTTTTCTTCCTCCTCCTCCTCCCCCCCCCCATCTGTGTATGTCTGCCTTGACTGCTCACACGACCCACTGGTTTATTTTTCCTTAACTGGGACTTGAACTCAGAGCCTCTCACATACTGAGAAAGCATTACGCATTCTACTACTAAGCGGCATGCAACCCCATGCCATCTTGCTTTGTGTTTTGTTTTGTTTCTTTGAGACAGGGTCTCTCACTGCCTGGAACTGGCTGAATGTGTGAGACTCAAGGAACTGCCTGCTTCTGCCTTCCCCATTTCTGGGTTTATAAGCACGTGCTACTGCTCCATCATCATCATCGTCATCGTCATCATCATCATCATCATCGTCATCATCATCGTCATTATTTTGATTTCCATTCTAGAGAAGACTGAACTCAAACATTTACTGACTAAGCTCATAGAATCTAATTTTTTATTAGTTTTTAAAATGTATGTTCAGTCCTGATATTTGGCGGGAGAGATGGGATTCCTTCTATCTCTTTCAGACTTTCACAATTGACTCTCCCTCAACATAGCAAGACACGCCTTGCATGAAGTTCACTGCAGCGCAGTGACTAGACACAGGAGCCTATTAGCAGAAGCAAACAAGCCTAGGTCCCAGGACTGGTAACGGGCACCATGACCCCAAGCATTAGGACTGAACATATATTTTAAAACTAATAAAAATAATATACATATATAATTAAATTGGAGAACAATACATCTTGGCTTTGATATAATACTTCATCTCTGTCCATACATACATACATATATAGATGTATTTATATAAAATCTGCTTATGCGTACTATATATATATACATATATACATACTATCTATGCTGTTTTTGCATTTTGTTGATCTATTTTCACCAAACAAAACAGTTTGCTCCATCCTATTTATGTTAGTGGCTTCTCTTTTTAAATATGTATTTAGAAGCATACAGAATGATACACACAACTATAAAGGAGTGTTTAAAAGGACACAAATGGCTGTAGAATACTGCCTCACCTTGAGGGTGCTGTATCTGCGCAGCTCCCTTACCCGGGCTCTTGTTTCTCTGCAACTTGCTGCTCCCTTGAAGTCTACATTGAGCATTCTCAGTTTTGCTTTAAAATTATCCATCCCATTTTGGTTTCCTTTAACTACGCTTTGTACATAGTACATAGTACATTTAAAACTCTGTGTGTGTGTGTGTGTGTGTGTGTGTGTGTGTGTGTGTGTGTGTGAGAGAGAGAGAGAGAAAGAGAGAGAGAGAAACAGACAGACAGACAGACAGAGAGACAGAGACAGACAGAGACAGAGACAGAGACAGAGAGACCAGTGTTTTAGTTTTGTTAAAGTTTGCCAATACTTTAGGTTAGCTAAGGACACTCAATTTTCCTCATATTTCTCAAGATCATGCATGTGGGTGTGTCTGTATGTTTTTCAGCGGCTCGTATGTATTCCCTACAGCGCACAGTTTCTTCCATGTTTTCGTTCTTCTGTTGATAGACAGCAAGGCTGTTCGCCACGCTCTGGGCTTATGTATTTGTTTTGCTTTGGCAATATGATTGTATGGGCGACTTCAGCATCTCTGTACTTAATGTGCACTACAGAAAAGAGGAGGGAAAGGCTCATTTTGGTTCATGGTTTCAGAAGGATTACTGTCCATCATAGAACAGTTCATGGCAGCAAGAGCCTGTGGCACATGCTCCCCAAATCACATAAACCAGGAAGCAGAGAGGGAGATGGGATCTAGGGGCTAGGCAGAAGCCTCAGAGCTTCACCTCTTAAAGACCTCATAGCCTCCCCAAATAGTGCCAGTGTCTGGGAAAGAGTGATGCAAAGCTGTATCTGAGGGGTCGTGTCAGACCCAAGCCACCACAACAGCCAATAGGACATTTATGTCCATAGGGCTTTGGCGGTGGAGGAGCCTCAGCTAGGGTATCTCTCAGATCCTTACACTTCAGTCATCATGCTTGCAGAAAAGCCTGAGTATCGCCTCTGCCAAACAGGCTTCATAGCGGGTAATTATTAAAAACACAACAGTCATTACAATAAATTACAGCTTTAACACCTGCTTTGGAGATCCGAGATGAAAGGCACTTCATGGAGGCAAATATTGTGACAGGTGAGCGATGTAATTAATGTTCGAATCTTACGCAATGTCACGCAGTCTTTTTTTTTTTTTTTTTTTTTTTTTTTTTTAACAGTTACGGAATGCTGGATCGCAGGTGTTCCCAGCACATCCCCCATGAAGCAGTGCAGGGCTGGGTTCCATTTTGCACTCAGCCCCTCACACCCTGGGTCTCCCAGAGCTCAGGCCCTCCACTGAAAAATGACGTGGTCAGCATGCCCCTCCTAAGCATTGTGGGTTATCATTAGACGTGGTGAAAGCCAGGATTTGAATCCTGATATCTAGGAGTTTTCAGCTCATAGCACCTACTTAATCCTTCCAGTATCATTTCCTTCTTTATAAAATGGGATAATTATAGCATCACCCTAGGAGGAGATATTGTGGATTAAGTTAGATAGTAGCACAACGCTTGACACACTGTCCATTTTTCTTTACACAGAAGCCATTATCAACACTGCCAATAACGAGCAGTTGGACCCCTGTGAAGCTGCCTGCTTGGGGTTGTCTTGTGAACCATCTTCTCCAGGCTGGAGACAGAACATCAATGTTGTTATAAATGGAACTATCCTCTTTTTATGAAGGCCAAACGGATCTTCCCCAAGCTCAGAGCGAGTGCTTAGGTGCTCTGGCTTGGGCTGGGAGATGCTCAGTTGGTAAAGTGCTTGCTGCACAAGCACCGAGACCTAATTGGACTCCTAGAAACCACATTTTAAAGGGGTGCTGTGGCTCATGGTCATGCTTGTAATCCTAGGGCCACTGAGTGTGAGACAGGAAGGTCCCTGGAGTTCACTAGCCAGGTTCCCTAGCCAAAGGAGTCATCTCCTAGCCAATAAGCCTCACAGAACAAGGTGGAAGGTGACTGAAGGGGATGCTAGAGGTTGACCTCTGGCTGGCTTCCACAGATATCTATGCAGGTGTGTGTGCATCCTCTCTCCCTCTCTCTGTCTCTCTCTCTGTGTCTGTGTCTGTCTGTCTGTCTGTCTGTCTGTCTGTCTCTGTCTCTGTCCCTGTCCCTGTTCCTCTCCCTCTCCCTTTCTCTCCAGAATGACCTGCCTGCCTTAATCCTAGGTCTGGTACTCTAGGAATCGATATGGGCTGTATTTTGAACAGCAGGCACGTGTCTTGCAGAATAGCTCAAAGTAAGCATGTGGCTCACATGTTTCACTGAGAAACACTCCCATGACGCATGAAGAAGACAGACAGAGGATAAAACAACCAGAACCTAAAGAACCCACCCCAAAAAAAAAAAAAAAAAAACACACAAAATGAAAATTCTACATGCAGATGTGTCTGTCTTCAGAGCCACTTAGTGACTTGAGACATTCCTTCCAAGGGTGAGTGCACATGGGAGGGCTTCTGGGAAGCCACACAGCATAGTTATGTGTTCAGAATGAATGGCCACTCTTGGCTTATTTCAAATAGGTCCCAAATGGGGACCTCTAAGCAGCCACATTGTTCAGCATGGATACTGGGTGGCTTAAACCAAAATTCAGACCATCTTCTCTGCGTCAATACTTCAAATCTCATGACAGTGGGAGAAGATAAGAGCACGTGGAAACTTGACCCAGAGAATGAGGTCAACCCGGGACATCTCGGCTCCCACAGGAAGGGCACACAGCATTCTAGAACATGGCCAGTACTGGCAGACTCTTATCTGAGGGCACACCCAGTGTTGCAAAGCCCTTCTGCTCTCATTAGACTCCCAGGTTCTTACAGCAACACTGAAGGGAGATGGGACTAATTCAGCGGACAAATGTGGAAACCGAGGCCTGAAAGGAGCTTGGGTGCCTCCTGGGGTCCTAAGAGGAACCTCAAGTGTCCTGACCTGTGCCAGGTGATGCATCATTATTTCAGACAATGGGTGAATGCACAGACATGAACACTGGAATATATTAGCACGAAAGCCCAGAAATAGGGGTGTGGTGGGGGTGATGCTGGGCACCAGTGATGTTAAAGTCACCGCTCTTGGGGCAAGGGATAGGCATATTCTGTTTGTCTTTGTTCATTTTTCATGTGTAGTATACACAAGCATAGTTTTGCATACATGTGTAGTGTAGGCACATACACTTGTGTTCATCTGCACGTGGAGGACCAAAGCTCTATATTGGAAATCACCTTGCAGCATTTTTTTACCTTATATTTTTGACAGTCTTTCAGTCAAAAACCAGAGCTCGTCAGTAAGGCTAGTCTTGCTAGCCAGAGCTTGCTCTGCAGAGTCCCCTGTCTCCACAGACAGGACTGAAAACATAAGGAGGCTGTCATACACACCCACCTTTCATATGGGTTTCTGGGGATTCGAAGCCCAGTTCTGATGCTTGTGTGGCAAGCATTTTCACTGTTCAGCTACCTTTTCCTACTTCCAAGAGCTGTCTTAGTCAGTTTCATTGGGCACAGTGTTCAGACCCCAAGTAGTTCTGCCTTATCAGTAGTCACTAACTGTGCTGCACGGATCTAGGTTAGGGTCCCAAGATCCCACCCAAGAGGCAGAGAGGCAGGCTGGGACACTGGCATTCAGGCTCTTATATTTACTTTTAGATCACCCAAGGAAACTATGGTGGAGAAACACAATGCAGTAAATAGAAGAGCCAGTCTCATCAGCTGTCCCTGATGAGATCAGTTGTCCCTGGGTGTGTGGCCGATAACAAGCTCACAAATGGCAGGAACTTTTGTCCTTTCTGCTGTTGGTCTTTGGTGACAGGGGCTCCGTATTTAAGCTGAGCCTAGCCTCACACTTAACGATCCTCTTGTCTCAGCCTCGGGGGTGCAAAGGTCTCAGGCATGAGCTACCTTGCCTTGCTTGTAGGCCCTCTCCCTGTCTCTCTTTGTGTCAGCAGTAAGGAGCTCCATGCTCAACAGTGAGTGCACACATTTTCGTTTCTTCCAAAGCTGTCAGGTCAAATCGATTTTCAGTCATTTGAACCCGGGTAGTTTTAGTCAACCTGATCCCCCAGGTGAAAAGCAAGTTTATCAAAGACGTTATTTATCTAGCGTTTCTTGCCACAGTAACACAACCTGTGAGCAGCTCTGGGGAAAATGAATGACCGGCTCCAGAGGATGTTAGGGACAATAATAATAATTACTGTTTATGAGGCATTATTACCTTCCTTGACTGTATGTTCCTTTTATATTTCTCCAATAATCCTTTGAGGTAGATAATAGCTCAACAGTTCTTCTCCTGGGTGCTCTCATTAAATTCTAACAATGTATGGTGTATGTATGACTATCCCAATTATTTAGCAAATGAAACAGAAGCTCAAATGATCACATGTAACTTGCCCAAAGTCACAGAAGCAGCGACGGAGCTGGGATTCTAATTCAGGCATAGGAGTCTCAGGCATGATTCTTCAGGGCTGCCACTCCAAAACCAGTCAGTCACAAGACTGCTGCTATGCAGGCGCCACGTAACTTATCACTCTGCCACAGTTGCCTTTGGGATGCTGACTCAGAACTAGGTAGCAGGTACAGTCTTGGGATCTATACTGAAGAAGCTAAAAAAAAAATATTGAGAAGACCAAGAAAGGATTCAAATATCCTGCAAGCAGAGCACTCTGCTCTGGCTGCTGTAGAGTCCAGCAGTGTCACCTGAAGTCACATGTGTCCTTGCATAGACTTCTGCCTTCCTGTAGACTCAGTTTCAATATCTGTGTAAAGAGAAGCTTCATGGATAGAAGTTTAAAAATAAGATAAAATCCTACTAAAAAGACAGTTGGATGTTAAGTACTGTAATGCGAGTTGAACTTGGCCCCTTGCCTGTAGTGGGGCCTCAATGAATACTGGCTCTTGAAGCAAGCTCCCCTTTCTTGTTAGCACTGTAATCACATCGCCAGGCTCAGATGTAGCTTAATATACAGCGCACCTACCTGGCATATCACAAGGTTCTGGGTCAGATTCCCTGCATGCCATAAACTGAGGACAGTGGTGCATGTCTGTCAATCCATCTGATAAGCTGAGGCAGAAGGATTAGAGAGTTCAAGCTCATGCTTGGCTACATAGCAAGTTTGAGGCCAGGCTGGGATACAGGAGACGCTGGCCCCCAGTATATTTTTCATTGCTGTGAGCAGAATGGGCAAACTGCAGCCTGCCTGCCTGGTGACTGTGACCTTCCCACATTATGACCCAGTGTCTGTGGTCTTTTCTGGGTTCTGCGCATGGTTCTCATGATGAGTTGCTCTTGGCAGAGGGCTGTCCCATAAGAGGCCCACGACCCTGTGTGTTTGCAACTTCTCTGGGAGACACCAGTGTTCTGAGGGGGGAGGGTACAGCTTTGGTTTCCACCTCCCAGCAGAGAGGTACAGAGGAATTGGAGTCTGAAGACCAGCCCAGTTAACTTACTTTAAAATGCTTAAAACGCGCACGCGAGCGCACGTGTGTGTGTGTGTGTGTGTATGTTTCTGTGTGTGTGTCTGTGTTCATGTGGGTATATGTGTGTCTATGAGAGTGTGGGTGTGAGTCTCTGTCTGTGTGCTTGTATGTCAGTGTGCATCTGTGTTTTGTCTGTGGGCATGTTCTGTGTGTGTATGTGTGTGTGTGCTTGTATGTCTCTGTGTGTGTTTGTGTGCATGTTCTGTGTGTGCTTGTATGTCTGTGTGTGTGTTTGTGTGCATGTTCTGTGTGTGCTTGTTTGTCTGTGTGTGTGTGTTTGTCTGTGTGCATGTTCTATGTGTGTGTTTGTCTGTGTGCATGTTCTATGTGTGTATGCATGTGTGCTTGTTTGTCTCTGTGTGTGTGTGTGTCTGTGTGCATGTTCTATGTGTGTATGCATGTGTGCTTGTTTGTCTCTGTGTGTGTGTGTCTGTGTGCATGTTCTATGTGTATATGTGGGGGCGGGTTGTGTCAGAAGACACCTTGCAGGAACAGGTTTTTCCTTCCATCCTTCTGGTCATCAGGCTTGGCAGCAGGCTTCTTTGGCCACTGAGCCATCCTGCAGATCACACCAAAAGGCTTAATACAAGACAAGGCTGCCTGGCACCCTGAGCAATTCAGAAAGGAGCAGAGGCTACTGAGGCTCACAGTCTCTCTTTGAGGGTCCAATCAAAGGGAGATACACCAGTTTGCAAGCAAGCTTAGCGCCAAGGGCTGAGTCCTCGCTGCAGCAGCTTTCTCCCTTATTCTCCCAGCCCTTCTCTCAGCCCCACTCTTCTCTTGCCTCCTGTCTCTCTTGTTTTCACCATCTCTCTTCCCTCCTGCAGGCAGCAAGGTTGTTCTGAGGGCAGACTCAGAACATGGTGACCAATGCCTGGGGACACATTTAGCTGTGACACTCGAAGGAAGGAATACTCCTGGCTTCTAGAACAGTGAGGTCCTGAGAACAGTTGAGTATTCAAAAAATCACAGACAGTGGTTCGAAGCCCAAAGACTCATCTAGGCCAGGCCGGGGCATTTAACAATATCCTGGGTGTGTGACGTGTGAAATGGTTAAAGGCCAGTCTTCATTTGATATGGACTCTGGGAGAATTTGACCTCTCTTAGCCCTAGCCTCTTAACCTTCTTAGCATGAATTTGCTTGACATCAACAGTTCTCAACTTGAGGGTTGTGACCCCTTTGGGAGTCACATACCAGTTATCCTGCATATCAGATATTTATAGTACGAGTGATAACTGTAGCAAAATTACAGTTAGAAGTAGCAACAAAAAAAAAAAAAGTTAATGTTGGGGGGGGGGTCACCACAACAAGAGGAACAGCATTAAAGGATTGCAAGATTAAAAAGGTTGAGAACCACTGTTCTAGATTGTCACGGGGACACAACCAGGTATGCTGCTGGCAACCTCTGGGATTCTATTTTTTTGTTTGTTTGTTTTGTTTTTGTTTTTCTTGTAGCTTCTTGTAGCCCCCCAAAGAGGACTTGAGCAAAGCACTGGATCAGGTTAGCATTTGTTGCATGTGTTCTAAATTTTGCCTTCACAGACTCAAGCGACCAAGCCCAGCCCTTAGCCCTGGGCCATCCTCTGCTAGCCCTAGGCTGGCATCGTTGTCAGGATCGGCACACCTTGCCTCCATTGCCCAAGGGCTGGCAAGGGATCAAAGCACTCTGGTTAGAGCAACATTTGGCAGCAAGATGTATATCAGCAGAATGGTCCTGGCCTGAGCACAATACAAGTGCATCCTCCCAGAGGCGTGGCGTCTGTAGCCTCTAAGGCTCCTGTCTGCGCCCAGCCCCACCTTGTTCTCTTCCAACCTGGCCGACTCCCTTCCCATCCTCCTGTCTCCCTTCCTGTATCCTTTAGAACCCAGCATCCTAACCCTGTAAGTCAGGTGTGTTGAACCTGGGATAGAGTCTCACCAGCAGCAATAACAGATGACATAGCCAGCATTTAGAGAGCAGGTATGGAGCCCCGAGCTTTATATATATGGCCTCTTCTTCTCTCTGCAACCCTCTCCTAAGGTGGATTCTATTCCTACTGCCCCACTTCTCAGCTATTCCAATCATTACCGAGGGCTTTGGCATTATAAGACTTTCTGTGAGTTCAGTTAGAATCCAGAGCATCCTTTTAAGGGGGCACAAATCTCATTCGCAGTGTTACTGTTGGAGAAACTGAGGCACAAAGAGATTATCTTATGGATTAAGACCCAAATATCTACTTCTAATGTCAAAGTGCTTAGCCATTATACAAACTTCCAAACTTATCCAAGGTCACCAACACAGGACATGTTACAGAGGAACAGTAGGTGCCATGATTATTGACATAGTCACTGTCGTGGAATGCACGAAGAACATTCTAGGACCTGGCAGACAATCTAGATGTGATCTTCAAAAGGTAGTGTGAAGAGGGACCAGTCACCTGGACATCCAGCTGAGATCTGCGTAAGAGTAAAGCTTCATCTCAAGGACCCGAGCTAATTCAGCCCTGACCAGCTTTCACCACCCACCCAAAGACAACATGACATTCCATTAGCCAACCTTTCTTCTTACTCGGATTCCCAAACTGCAGACAAACCTACTGGCATGGGTGCAGAGGCGCTTGGGAGCTGATGGCCCTTCTGGAAAGGTTAGAGCACGTGTCGTCACCTTACTGCAGAACCCAGATCCCACTCAAAGTACCAGAGCTTCTAGAGAGACACGCTCCTCATGGAGGCTCATGGCAGGGGACACTTAATTCAATTGCAAAACACCCTAAAATTCTGCACTTAGACGTCTTCCTCCCAAGCTTTTTGGCTCTTGGGAAGTGTTTCGGCATCTGTGGAAAGCTGGAATGGACAGTTCCATTTTGGTCCTGAAAGCAGCAGTTGCCCCTCTGCAGGCTTGGGGACAGGTGCGTGCTTGTGACAACCAAGAAGAAGGAAGCTCCTTTCACCCTTCTTGGGTGGTGGCAGAGCCAGAGCTGGAACTAGAGTTACACCATGTTTTTGTGAGTGCCTGCATCTTAAAGATTGTAATTACTCATGTGCTTCAGACATCAGGGGCTGAGTAGGCATGTAGCTCTCTCTTTCCGTTGTCTTTCTTCCCTGCCTGTGCCAGTGAACCTGGGGGTGCCTAGCTCCCCTTCTCCTGGTGGCTTGGCAAGTGTCTGCTACTCACACAGTTAAGCAGCCTCAGACGTGCCCATGTGGGCTCCACCTTGCCACACACCCGTGTTGGTTTCCAGGACAGTGGTTGTGTAAGGAGCCATACATGTGAATAGGCGCCAGGGAGACAGCCAACAGCTTCCCTCCCTGAGAAGAGGGGTGGGGAGGCCACAGGCAACTTTAGTTCTGGAGCGAAGTGATATGAACACGATGTCTGAGTTGCCTCAGCCACCTCATGGCAGATAGAGCCCCATGAGGAAGGACTTCTATGGTAGATGCCTTCTAGGTCCTGATACGTAATGCTCCCTCCATTGGATTTGAGTGTTTATGGCCTCAGGAGAGCAAAGCACCATGCATACCACAGCACCTTGAAAACCAGCTTCACACCACTCTGAGCTCAAAGAAAAGGATGAGGTGACTGCTGAGGGAGTGCAAAAAACTGTAGCTCTTACTGCAGCCTTCTTGGGGGCTCTCACTCAGTACCAGAGAGAGCTTCCGGTGTCTCCTTAAAGCTTCCACCATTCCTACTTTTCAGCCATAGCTTTTCCTCTCTTCAGCCAGCTCATGCACATCTCCTGTCACCTGAGTTTGGGTCCCTTCAACTGTCACAACCTGGTTGGCAACGCAGCAGGGATCACACTGGGAGGCGCGCAATCTTCTTAGCACACTGTAGATCAAAAGCCAGGCCTGGGAGCTGAAAAGATGGCGCTGTTGGTGGAGCTCATGCTATGCAAAGCATGTGGATTTGAGTTGGAGCCACAGCCTGTGTGGATAAATCCAGGCATGAGGGCATGCACCTAGTGATCACAGCGCTGGGGAGACAGGGGTAAGGAGATACCGGGCCTTCAGGGCCAACCAAGCTAGACGAATCAGCAAGTTCCAGGTTCAGTTGAGAGACCACGTGTCAAAAATTAAGGTGGAAAGTGACAATAGAAGACTTCCATTGTCAACTTGTAACCTACATACACACAGGTACACATACATACACAAACACACACACAATCTTGCCACCTTCTAAATAAGCACATTTTTATCTTGTTTATTTAAACATTTATGAATATTTTAATTACAGTGCTGATGTAAAAGTGGTATCCATGTACCCACTCACCCCATCAGACTATGCAAGTATGCAGTTAATATTCTCCTTTGACTACTCCATAGCCCTTCACCCCGCCACCCTCCCTCCATCACACAGCAGCAGGTAAAGCCTCACATCCCATTTCTATTCTCTCTGACTCTGAAACATTTCCACACATACCTAATGTCACTTGGCCTGTGTCCACATGAGCACAGTAGCAATGAGCACAGACCTGGAAGCCAGACAGCCTGGCTCTAAACTCCAACTCTGCACTGACTAGCCAGGTCACCTGCGGCAAGTTGCTCAACTTTCTCTGCCACAGTCAAATAAAGAAGACAGTAATAAATCAGCCTTAACTACAACAGTTGTATGTAAGGCATTTAATTGTCAGAAACAGTCCCTGGAAAAAATTAATGCTTAATAAATACAAGCTATTATTATGGCTCATGAACACTAAATAGGATAATTTTTTTATGTTTTCAAAGACCTGTCTATATGATAACTTAACATCTACATAAATGTGTCCTCATATTCTCTCTCTCTCTCTCTCTCTCTCTCTCTCTCTCTCTGTCCCCTCCCTCCCTCCCTTCTTCTCTCTCTGTGTAATTTTTTCATTCACAGTATCCATTTTAAAATATTTTGCATTTATTTTAGTTGCTGTAGTGATGTAAAGA
Source organism: Acomys russatus (assembly GCF_903995435.1). Taxonomy (NCBI): domain Eukaryota; kingdom Metazoa; phylum Chordata; class Mammalia; order Rodentia; family Muridae; genus Acomys; species Acomys russatus. Next base: position 40,408,476 of record NC_067162.1, read on the forward strand.
AGTATATTGTTGTTTTAATTTACATAGCCCGAATTTCTCATTGTTAGGTGTATTTGTAAGGATAAATATATAATTTCCAAAATTTAAAGTGTCAAAGCAACTTTTAAGATAAAGAAAAAACAAAGAGGCTGGGCTGTATTATAATAATCCTAATACTTATAAGTTTATGCAATGACATCTATTCAATAGAACCTTCTAGAATACTGGAACTATTCCAGGCCTGTACTCCTCACTATGAGAGCCACTAGTCCTATGTGCTTCCTAAGCACTTGAAATATGACTAATAGGACAAGGAGCTGAATTTATTCTTTAATTGAAATGTAAATAGCTACATATAATTCTGAGCATCCAACAGGCAAACCAGGCTTAGGGGTGAAAAGACAGAGCAACAAACACAAAGAAAACAGAATGGTGTCATGAAGACACCCTAACAATGGCAGTATGACCAAGGAGATGTGGTATCTGCGAGGGCAGTGATGGACACATTTGCAAATGTTTCACTCTCCTCTTCGCCTCTTCTTTGAACTCCATTTATCATTTGTCTTTCCAGATTCCCCAGGTGGGTTGCACATCTTTTCTCTCTAAATATTTCATGATTATTTGAACACACACACACACACACACACACACACACACACACACACACACACACACACACAGTTTCTTTAAGTTGGTAGGGTTTTGTAATGAACAATTTGTTTAAAGGTTTACATGTTAAAGCTCCAAGGATTTTTGTCTTTTGTGTTCTCTTTAATGACTTTTTAATTTTACTACATTCATTCTTTGACGTTGATATACATGTACACAGTGCCATCTGATTGTTCTTGCCTCACTGTGTCCCTTTTCACAGCATTCCTATCAAATCCCTCTCCTTCCTGGAATCCCTTTCTATATCTGTGTGTTTCTGTTTTGTTTTGAGACCTGGTGGGTTTAGCCAGGGCCACTGCTGTGGCAGTTTGTTTGCAGATCTCCACTGGAGCCTCTTAGGCTCCCCCATGTTTACATAACTGATGGCGGTGAGTCCTTACTTCCCAGTCTCTATCAATGGCACTAGTTCCAGAGGATGTCGCCAAGGCCTCTTGAACCCCTCCTCTACCCTCTGATGTCCTTGGGCACCTGCACTAAAGTGCAAATACCACATGCAGCAAACAAACACACACTCACACACACACACATGCATGGAAGCACACACAGTTAAAACATAATAAAAAAATAAACCTTATAAAAGAAAGAATGACTACTTAGGGTTTTGTCACGTTTCATATCCATTAATTTTTTAAAATTATGATTGGGGTTAATTTTATTTTTACTCAATCATTATTATAATTTTACTTGTTTATTTAAAAATATTTTGTGTATCTGTCACATGTACATATGGATTCATATATGTTGTGACTAAGTTTTAAACACAGTGAAAATATCTAACCTTTTACAATTTTTATTAAATGATTTGCGTTAAATTATTCTTCTGGTGTAATTAGTGCCATTAATAGGTGGTTACAGGATATTTCCCAGTCCTTGTAAAATTCACTCCCTTAATATCACTGATACCTCCTTTGTACGAGCATTTTGTGGATATTTTGCTAGTGTATTTTTATCTCCTGAATTTTTAACTCCCTCCACAAACTCTGTACCCCATGAGAGCCTCTGGGATGAGAGTGGTCACGTGGCCAAATCTCGGTGGATATTTACTTTTTTCATGCAGTCCTATTTTAAAGGAAGGCACATGAGCTCTGCATGTGTGATTCTCTGCCAGCAGTCAGGTGGCAAAAGTCCAACTGTACTCACCACTGAGGGCCTAGTTCCTGGTGGGCCTGGTTAGTGCTTGGATGGGAGGAATTGGCATCCCTTCCTTACTGGTGGTCCAAACGTTGTTCACTCCTCATCTACTATAGGAATCTGGGATTCCCATCTGTAATCTTAGTGACGGGCCTCTCCTTGGTATTCTTAGAGCAACAATGTCTACATTATCGATAAGATGCAAACCCTTACTGGATGGACTGTGTTAAATTATTCTTTTTCCTATTTAGATGGAACACAGTGAGCACCCAGTTATATATAGACTGCCATAAACAGGGACAGTGCCCCCCACCCCTTGCCCCCTGCTGAAGTAACCCTGTGCTAGTAAGACTTGAGGTTCTCCCAGGTGAAGAGTATACTTTACTTTCTAGAATAGAGAGTGTGGTAGGCACCATGGAAGAGCATTGCTGGGGGTAGCATCTGTTCCCTTTGAACTTGGCTGTGGGTTTGAGAAAGCAACAGGCAATTTGATCCCTTCAGAGATGACAGATAGATCATTGTGCCTATTTCCTTCCACCAAAGGGCTGATACACATCCTGCTACCTCAGCCAATAGTACCTCCCACCTCCCAGTTCAGTGACATACATGCATGGCCACATATATAGATACACATACAACTTGTGCATGCATACATGTTGGCACAAGTAGTGCATACAGAGCACAAATCCTCAGCATCTCTAGGAAGGGGCTCCCCTGGGTGAGATGTCTCACACTTCTAGGTTAATCTTTCTACCGTGCAACTGAACCTTTTCCCTCTAGCTGAATAAAGCTTGTACCTAGTTTGTCCTTAAGCATCTACTCGTGTGATTATCTACTAGAGTTGTGTCTTTACCTCTAGGTTATAAGCTCCATGGGTCAGAGACTATTTTAATTTTTTTTTATTTGCTCTAGTAAGTACTTAAAAGCTGCTCAGTAGGCATTGGATATTAATGAAAAGCCCTTTGTGATTCTTGTGTTGGGAAGACTTCTGTTCCTTCCAACAATGCCTGGGATCGCAATAATGAAGCCATCTCCACCCGCAATAGCAGGCAGAGGACCATGACTACATAGGGATATTACATAATTATCTCTCTTGCACCAGGTAATAAGACACACAAAGCCAACTTCATAAAGCTAGTTATATCTCATCTTGGGCATCAGCTGGCATTACCAAACCTGGCCAACCACTTTAGATGCCAGACTTAACCAAATGTCCTCCAATTAGCTCCAACCCAGATTCTTTCTTCTTGAGTGACAGTGACACGTGCATTGGTCAGAAGATAATAGCTGGTTATCCAATGGGCAAATTAGGCTTGCTGCCCTCTTCTCTGCTCTGTTCTTTAGCACAGAACGAGGCGGCACCGCAGAGGATTGTGGGCTCCAGTGAAAGCACACGGGCCTCCAAACCAACATCTTCCACGTGGGTGTTGGCCCAAAGCCCAAGACTACTTCATGGAGCCACCATCTGCTCATCTGCAATATGGGGACAAGCCCCTCCCAAGAAGAAGGGCTCTGTAGATAGCGTGATGTAACGAGCCTGGGGAGCTCAGCAGATTCTTGTAATGAGTAGGTATCTCTAATTGTTAGCAGCACAGCCATTAATTCATGCACCCGCGGTATCGCTCTGCAGCCGAGGATGTGAAGTTATGTGATTGTGATAGTAATGCCCATCAATGTTCCCTCTCATCTGACTCACTACCACTCTGGGCTTGCTGAGATCTTCCTGCTGGCCAAACACAGTTAGATGTGATCAGGCATCTGCTCACACGGAAGTCATAAGAGGTTCTCTGTGTGTTTCTACCCATCTGTCTGGAACTCTTAGCCACTGGGACGGAGAGAACAGTCCTTAGCCAGGTGTTTCCTCTGCTTCCTGGGCCCTAACCAGGAAGTGAGATGAAGCTACAGAAAGCAAAAAGCTACAACCAATGGCCATTTTTGACACTATCACAAGCCACTCAGATGTGTAGGGTAGTTTAAGATGTCATCCCTGAAAACCTTCTGGTGATGACACAATGGAACCCACATACCATGTCACGTAGGCATCACATGACATGCAAGCCCTAACAGTTGCATGACTTAGCCCAGCACACCTGTATCTCTTTGCAGGCATATGTGTGCTGTGTGTATGTACATAGGTATGTTCATCTGTGTGTGAGGGAACTTGTGCATGAAGTTGCATGTGCACTTATGTACCTGTTTGTGTGTGTGTGTGAATTTTATGTCTAGTGTCTTCCTCTATTGCTCTGTACTTGTATTTTTTGAGGCAAGGTCTCTGGCTAAGCCCAGAGCTCTCCCATGCTAGCTAGTTCAGCTGAACACTTTGACTGGGGAATCCCCTGTCTCTTCTCCTGAGTGCTGGGATTACAGGCGGCTGTCATATCTGCGCATGTCTTATGTGGGCTCTGGAGACCCAAGGTCAGGTCCTTGAGCTTGTGGAGTAAGTACTTTATGCCCAGATTCCCCCTTTTGGGAGGCAGGGACTCATCTTGTAGTCCAGTCTGCCCTTGAACTAGCTACATACCGTAGGCTGGGGCCATACAAGTGGCAACTCTCCCCGCTTCAGCCTCCTGAGGCCTGAGCTTCTCTGCGGTCAATCCAATGGCTATGTGTCCTCAACAATCTGGAAGTCCTGGGCTTGACAGTCCAGCAGAGGCATCCAGTTCTGTGGACTGCGTGTGTCCTCTGAAAACTAAGGCATGCCACAGTCTGTCGGGGAATGGTGGACCCACCTAAAACATGAGGTTGTTTCGCAATTTTCTTTTCTTTTTTAAATTAAAAAAAAAAAATAACTCAACCCTGCAGCATGAACTCCATAGATGCCAGTGAAGCATCCCCGCTACAGGGAACAACTCGGGCTGAGGTATGGCTAGACAGTGTTGCCATGCAACAAAGTATGAGAACCCTACCTCAGCAGACCAAGGTTGGATCAAGTTTCTTATGTCAGATTAAAACATTTATATATTTAGAGGGAATTACAACTTTCACTCCCTAAAAGACACACACACACACACACACACACACACACACACGCACACACACACACACACTCCTTAGAAACCCTTTAATGCTTATTATGCTTATAATTTCCTTAGTACGTACATGTCCCATTAAAAAGAAAAATGGCATTAAAATAATTTTAAAGGTTTTTGGCTTAAGCCGACTGACATAGGAAATTCCCCTGCTTGGAATCAAGGGCTCATTATCTTGGCCTTGCTTGCATTAAGGAAGGACTCCTGTGGAGATCTGATCTCTGATTGGGCTCCAGCTGAGAATGGCCATGCTGAAATTAACGTGGCGCCATGGACCTTCCAATAACTGCGCTCTCCGTGGCTCTTTGCCTTGCAAGTCTCTTAAGGGTCCTTTGGAAGGGAATCTGACAAATTCTTCCCATACTTGCTCTATTTGGGGACTGTCCATGCATGTTTCTGGGGCATTCCTGGCTTTTAAATTGTTTTTTAATCTTTTATACATAAACACACCGATATTCTAGTTCAATGACAGTATAAAAGTCCAAAGTAGAATTGAATGTAGTAGCAAATTAATCCGGAAGCCCAGCATTCCTACAGGGAGATGGGAGGTGGGGACAAGCAATTACTCAGGAAGTCAGGTGCCAGCTAGCCTGGCACACACTACAGAGAAAACGAGACCCCATCTCTAACATGTTGGAACTTGAGGATCAATTGTATACAAGAGGCATCTGCTGTACATACATGGTAGCACACACAAGCCCACACTCCTGCATACATATGTGCCATATACAAGCGCGATGCACACATACACCAATTTAAAATAAGCATTACTATGGATTGAGTACAAGCTATCACAGGAGAATGTGATCACTCATTTCTAGTGCTTACATTTGTGCCTCTGTGTCCCTCTTGTCTCTGTTCTGCCTAGGAGGAGCATCAGAAACAGGAAACTAAGACATGGCTTCACTGGCCACTTGTCAAGAAGCTGCCAAACACAAAAGATTTTCAGTCACTGCCAAGCAGGATCTAGATTTGAACCAAGGTCCTGGGAAGAAAGTCTCTGTAGCCCAGGACCAAATTATCCCTCAAGCTGTCTGCTTCACCAGCTAACATTCTTTCCAATCAGATTCCTTTATTTATTTTTATTTATTTATTTACTTATTTAGTCATTGAATCTGTCAACAAATCCCCGAAGGGTGAAATTAATTTGAAATTCACAGTTGGGCCGACACACTCAGAAGCGAGCTCTTCAGACACAGAAGCCAATATCTTAGGCCTCCATCCACTTGGGAGGGAAAAATAGCCATGCTTGCCTTTTGGGGAGGGAGTGACAGCAGATAACAAGAGATAGGCAGACGAGTGCCATAAGAATATAAGTATTTTGAATTCTAGTTTTCTTTCTTTTTGCAGATTTATTTTCTTATTTATTTATGTGTATGTCTCTCTGTCTCTGTGTGTGTGTGTGCATGCGTGTGTACACACACATACTCACATAGTGTAAGGGGTCATGAAGGAAGGCGTCAGATCCCCTGGGGCTGGAGTTACTGGCAGGTGTGTGACACCTGGGGCTGGAGTTACAGGCAGGTGTGTGACACCTGGGCTGGAGTTACAGGCAGGTGTGTGACACCTGGGCTGGAGTTGCAGGCAGGTGTTTGACACCTGGGCTGGAGTTACTGGCAGGTGTGTGACACCTGGGGCTGGAGTTACTGGCAGGTGTGTGACACCTGGGGCTGGAGTTGCAGGCAGGTGTGTGACACCTGGGGTGGAGTCGCAGGCAGGTGTGTGACACCTGGGGTGGAGTCGCAGGCAGGTGTGTGACACCTTGACGTGGGTGCTGAGAACAAAACTCTGGTTCTCTGCAGGAGCAGTGAACAGTAACAACCACTGAGACACCTCTCCATCCTCCACACCGCTGGTTTTCTTACAGTTTGGGCTGGCTTACTTATCATCTTGGTGTCTGGACCTATCGGAGATTCAGAGCTGAATCGTGCCAATGAGAGTTTGCCTTCCTCCAGCCAGGTTTTCTGGGAGTTTGAGCTTGGTGGTGTGTGGGTTCCTGAGCACTGCAGGCCTCTGTCATGTACTAATGTGTCTTTCTTCCACTCATGAAACCACCTCCAGTAGCAGACGCCTCCTGTACCAGGGAGCTCTTTATCTCCCACTTTGCGTCCCACCAACATCTGCGTAGTTCAAACCTTACTGGAACCCCACTATATTTTCTCCAGCTCTGGTGAGGGTGAATATGGGTGACCAAGTCTATGAAGTAACTATAGTGCAGGAATTTAAGTGCAGCACACTCTCTGAACCCGATGGAAGGGAAGTGGGTGGAAAGCGAGGGGAATGGACTCGGTTCATATGTCAGCAGTCAGTGACAGACTGCCAGAGAGAGACCTCTTTGCCTTGCCCTGAACCCCCAGTGTCAGTTTCCCCAAGCTTTCTTCACATAGGGAAGGAGTAGAGAGTGTCAGCAGCCTTCCGCGGGAGGTGAGATGGGTAGGACGTGATCAGGCTTTGAAAGCAGTCAAAACAGGCATAAGCCGACAAAGACACTATGTCGATGTTTTAAGCATGAAAAAGAACCTTTTATGTATTTTCAACTCCTGCACCACACCGCCCTGTATCTGCTACACGCCTTGTGGAAAGGGAATGCTCTACAGTCAGAGATTTAGAATTGACGTCTGGGTTTCCTATCCAACTGTGTGACCTTGAACTGAGGCTTTCTTTCAGATTTTCTGCTTCTTCCTGTGTTATCATGCCAGTCAACCGGCCAAGACATAAGGTGGTCCTGTGGGTTAAATGTGATACTAAATAGACCTCCTGTTGTCACTGCCAGTTGACAAGCACTAAGAAAAAGACGGCTGCCATATTACAGTGCCATCGCCTTTGTCACTGTTCCCATAAACAAGCTACCTCACAAAGCCACCCTGCCTTTGTGTTGTAGGAAATGCTACAGTGACCAAGCAGAGCTTTGCCCAGTGACTGGTCTCTGGTCTCCTCTGCCCAGTGACTTTCTCTTGGAATCTCAGAGAAGGTCAGAGGGCCAGGATCTTACTTTGCTTTTTTCCCTCTTATTCTTTTTAGTTAATGTGTATGGTATTTTGTATACCATGCATGTCTGTGCACAATGTATGAGCAGTGTCCTCAGAACCCAGATGTTGACTCTCTTGGGACTAGGGTTACAGACGGCAGTGAACTGTTGTGTAAGTACCAGGAATCAAACCCACTCTGAGCCATCTCTCCAACCCTCAGGGTCGGTCTTACTCTTACTGGGTAGGAGGTGCTTAATAACTATCCCTCAGTGCTTTGGTTTGGTGGTGTTGTTTTTGTTTTTGTGGTTGTTCTCTGTGTTTATATTTATGGAGGTCCCAATTAGACAGTACCAATTACCCACATCAACCATTTATACAACTCATGTATACACTGTAACATAGTTAGCTCTCTTGGCTCTCCACAAGACTTACCCACTTCCCTAATAAATCTACTCAGAGCGTCACTGAGTAAATTACTTCCACCCAAGTCTTTGTTTCCAGGTGTATTCTTGGGACCTCCACACAGAGCTCTCCACCCAGAGACACCTGAGAACACCATTTATTTGTTCCTCTGTCCTTAAGTCACTACTGCATTTCAACTCTGCTCCTGGGCCTAGGCGCTCTGCTCATATCTTAAAACCCCATGTTTTCTCTGCTCAATGTGTATGATAAATAAGGGTTATTTCTCCTGCCCACAGAGACTTCTTCTTGTTCCTTTGTTCTGCTATGCTGGACCTTAGGTGATCTATTGAAAAATATATCCTTGCAACATCCATGGGTCTGTTTTTTTATGTACAAAGCATCCTCTATGTTAAGTCAGACCATCCCTGACATATCTCTTAACTCAGTAAAAATCTATACAGTTAATTTATATAATGAGATAGGAGAGAGTTGATTTTATTAACAGAAATATAAGCTAACCAACTGATGCTCTCTATTCATAGAACACTCAGGGGCAAAATAATTTTCCAAATATTTTCTCCTTTGGATTAAGCTATGAGCAAGAAACAAAACAATGGCCCAGAAAAAGTGAATGAGGTTAATCAGGTTTGTAATTTAAGATGAGTGAGTTTAATGATGCACAAATTAGTAATATTTTATGTACTAAGATTGACACCTTTCTTAATGTCATTGCTTAAGAAATACACTTTGCTATGACCTCACAGTTAGTATTTTAAGATGATTATGCATTTTTTGGCATGTGTAATTGTGACCTGGGTAATTAGGGCACAATCAGCCAGTTAGTTTCTTTCCTTGGGGGCTCGATGAGGCTGAAGTATTTGTGTAGATGATGCTTTGAAGGAGGACTTGACTTTTCCTCATTTGATGAGTGCAGGAGTGACGAATCACCAATCTGTAAGAGAAGGCATTGCTGTGCAATAATTCGTATATGATGTGATCTAACATTTAAGGGATCCTTGGCTACCCCGTTCCCATCCCAGCCAATAGGTAGGAGGGCTAGCTTTGTTATTGCACCCTAGTGTTTGTGAGATAAACTGTGTATGCCCTCAGTAGTCAGTGGACCTGTCTGTTATCACAGACCATCCTCACAACATCATTGTGATCTACAAGAAACAGATTCATGTCCTCTCGCAAAAAAAAAAAAAAAAAAAAAAAAAAAAAAAAAAAAAAGAAAAAAAAAAGAAACTGGAAATGACAAAGGGTAACTCTTATTGGTTAGTAAACAGCCGTGTCTTCCATTCCCAGACTAGCATATTTCTGCTAAAAAGAGTCCTTAGGAAATGCAGACTCCAGATAGAGGGTTGTGGTTTATGCCTGTGAGTTCAGTATTCAGCATGATGAGAAGCAGGAGGATTTCCAGTTTGAGACCAACCTGGGCTAGAGAGCAAGTTCAAGGTCAGCTGGCCTACATAGCAAGAGCCTGACTCAGAGCAAACCACGACAAATGCACACTCCATTTCTCCTTCCTCCACTCCTGCCCTAAATCACCCAGTCAGTGATCCACCCACACCAGATGCCCTGAGTTCCAGATACACCGTCTACAGGGACACTTCAGACCTGGGATTGGCTTAGGGATTTCTGGTTTGCTTGTTGTTGTTGTTTTAAGTATCAAGTCGGGCATTGTAATTCTGATGCCAGAAGTCCTCAGACCGCATTGGCAGAATATTTAGTTGTTTCAACACATTTTCTTCCAGAATTGAGTTCAGTGAGGACAGACCTTTGGAATGAAGGAAGCTTCCTAAATGCAGGCATGAGGAACTTTGGGTAATTATCATTAGAGATGATAATAATAGTTGTTAAAGTCCTGTCACAGGCATCGGCCATGGTTAGCTCAGTGGATTCTTACATAAAGGCCGCATGGCCACTGTGAGGCAAGTGTGTGGCCTGATCCTCTCAGAGAAGTGAATGAACTTTAAGAGGCACCTCACATAAAACATAACAAAGAGTAGCTGGGGGCACGGCTCTGGAGTATTGCTCTTGTCTACCACAGGCCATGGCTGGAGTTCCATCCCTAGCACTGTGAAGCTTCCTATGCTAAGGTCTTGAACTTCAAAGCCATGATGTAAGGGATTGAATAGGGTAAGAGGGCTTGGAGCCTCAAGCCCATTTCTTTTGTTTTTAAGATTTATTTTGATTAGTTTTTTGGGTGTGTGTGTGTGTGTGTGTGTGTGTGTGTGTGTGTGTGTGTGTACGTGTGTAAGTGTGCATGAATGCAGTGCCTGAAGAAGAGAGGATGCCAGATCCCCTGTAGCTGGAGTTATAGGATGTGCTGGGAACTGAACTTGAGTCCTTTGCCAGTGACATATGTGTTCTTAACCATTGAGATAGCTCTCCAGTTTTCATTAAAAACAAAAACAAAAACCTTGGGTGTGTTTGTTGTGGTGTGTGTGTATAGGGAAAGGGCAAGGGTGGGAACCATATGCATGGCTATGTGCGTTGGTCCTCACCTTCCACCATATCTTCACTATAGCATACCAGACTGTATGAGATCTTTCTGGAATCTTCCCGCTTCTGACTCCCATCTCCACAAGGGAGCCCTGGGATTCAGAGGAATGCGCTATTTGCATTTGGATTTTGACTGGGTTCTGGAGATGCCAACTCAGGTCTCCAGGCTTAGCTGGCAAGTGCTGAGCCATCTCCCCATCCCCAAACTCATCTCTAATTGGCATTAATCTCCTAAAACCAGAGTCCGTCTCACATAAACACCTCCCACTAGACTCCACCCCCTAACACTGACAGTGGGGATCCAGTTTCCACCCAGGCTGTCCAGGGACACACAGCTCCATCTTTATCTGTTGTCTTCTTTCCTCGTTGCTCTTCACAGAATAGGCACAGGTGATGTGGTCTGAAGATGTCTGGCTTCACCTCTGTTAGACGCCGCCCCTCCTGTCTAGACTCCTCCCTGCCCAGCTGGTTCTGGTCACACCCACTCCAGCTCCGTTCAAATAACCAAGGGCCCAGTGTGACAGAATGCATTCTCAGAGGGCACAGACCTTCAACATGAATGTTTGCTTATCCACTTTTTTTTTTTGGGGGGGGGGTGACGTCGCTCAGCTAGAAACATTATTCGCATTCAGAAAACTAACTCCAAACCCTGGTTATTTCCATACTGGCTATTTGTACTTGGTTCCCTTTGTCCCTGAGTAGTGCCTGCATCCTGCCTTGTGCTGTCACCCACTGAGCGAAGAGAGCAAGCTAAGGCTTCTCCTCAAAAGTCAACTAGCACAGTCAATGATATGTAAATGGCCCCTCCCCCACCACTGATTATGAGTGGTTGTGTTTTGATTTCCCAAGCTTTCTGCAAATGGGCCTGAATTGGACCTGGTTTCCCATCATCATCACTTCTAGAACTCTTTGCTACTGCTGTTTTAATGGGAAGCTGTCTATTTGTATGTTAATCGTCTCCTCCCATGTTATTGGGGTTGCCGATGGAAATGCACAAATCACATACTTCCCTATTTTCAAGGTTTATATTAACCTGGATTTTTTTTTTTTTTTTTTTTTTTTTTTTTTTTTATGTGTGTGTATGCCCACATGAAACCACTTCAACCTCTTCTGCTTAAAAAGAAAAAGTCTAAGCATCTTCCTGGGAAGCAGAAATGTACCCAGCTCTCCTGCTCAGTGAAAGCACAGTGCCCAGGTAATTCCACAGCTGGGTCTGTGGGTTTGGAAGTCAGTTTGCCGCTCTGGGTAAGCCATTCATTCATTTCTCGAGCTACTCAAGCATCTGACTGAGAGAGTCACCTGTGTCAGGTGAAGCCATCCTGCCTGGCAGATGAAGTCATTAAAAGCGGCCAAACACTCAGTGCTTGGCTGAAGAGATGGTTCCACTGGTAAAGTGTTTGCTTCCTGAGTAAACATAGGGGCCTGAGTTTCGGATCACCAGCACTTTGTAAAAGCACAGATATCGCAAAGCATGCTGCCACCCCGGAGTGGAGAGAACCTGAGCTCACTGACCAGCTACCCAGCTGCATCCATGAGCTCCAGGTTCAGTGAGACACCTTGCCTCAAAAGTTAAGATGGAAAACAGTACAGAGGCAGACACTGGTGTCTACTCCAGTGTCTATACACTTATGCACACACATGCACACATACATACTTCTATAGGAACATGTACATAGCATACACCAAACAACAATAACACCAACACACACACACACACACACAAACACACACACACACACAAACACACATACACACACACACACACGCCACTTTTGAAGCCAGGCTCTGAGAGAATTTAGGGTAGCTAGGTAGCACACAGCCAGGCACTACTTCTGTAATTTTCACTGCTAAATTAATGAGAGCAAGAGTTAGTAATGTTTCATAGTACGCATGCGGTGATGCACAGCACACAGTAGGGTCTCAATATCTGATCATAAGAACCCAGCGACTTGCAAGCCACCCAGCCCTCTGCCTCTGTCGTCCCACCCACAGGCCAGGGACACTTGTCCTCTTTACCTTGTCCCGTCTCCTCACTGCCCAGAACATTTTTATGAATGTAATGGGTGCTTAACAAATGGTCGTAAAATAAACGACGAGAGGGGTTCATTAATTACTGAACAACTGTAGTGCTTCAGGACTTGGGCCAAACCCAGAGATGTTTAGAAGTCAAAATCTGTCCTTGTTCCAGAGAGTTCTTGACCTTGGAGGTAAAGGTAGAGGTTAGCAGAGACAGTCACGTGACATCCAGAGTTACCCACAGCAAGTGCTAAAATGCAGCCCTCTCATCGTGGCCCAGACGTACAGTCACATATCAAATCGTGGGGAAAGTCCTGGATCATTTCTAGGGAGTATCTCAGATAACTAATGGGCGTTCTTGTTTGGAACCCAGCGGAGGCATGTGCAGACAGCGGGCTTTGGGCTATTTAATTGCTGTGACAGCCACAGTCGGGGTGGGAGGATCCACAGCAGTCCCTCTCAGAAAGTACACACTGTAGGTAAAGCCAGAGTGAGAAAGTGAATTCACTGCCACCTCAAGTGTGAGGATTTGCCCAAGGCAGTGACGGACCCAAAACCCAACAAAACCGACTGCTCCAGAAACAGGATGAAGAAGAGACCTGAATCAGGGCAGGGAACGCCAACCTAAGAAACTTGGATTTTGTTTTAAAAACTTGCTTTGAATTCTGTATACGTGAGAGAGGAAGTATGTGCTTTTAAGTGCAGATGTCCATAGGGTCCAGAGGGACATCAGATTCCCTGGAACTGATTGACAGATAGTTGTGAACTGCCCACAAGGGTGCTGGAAACTGAACTCTGGTCCTCTGCAAGAGCAGCCTATGCTTGTAATCCCTAAGCCATTTCTCCATCCTACTATTTGTGCTTTTAAAACCTATTTGCTTTATATTGTATCTGGATCATTTCCCACCCAGCTCCCCGCTGTGTCGTCTAAACAATGCTGGAGACATTGGACTCACCTTTCAAGTGTGTTAGAATGTTTGGGTCCAGAAAAAGAAAAAAAAAAAAATTGGATAAATGTGGGGAAAAAAAAAAAAAAAACCCAAGCACTCAGGATTTGTCACCATAGCCCCAGTTCTTACTCTCTATGTTCTAGAATCTTCCAATTGGTCCAAAATATATAAGAAGCTACATGTACAGTGGGAGGCCATAATAAAAAAGAAACATTAAAAGCACCATTTTCTTATTAGTTGGTTGAGGAAGCTAAGCCCAGATGACTCCACATCATATTTTGACTTGAAAGCCTCTTGGCCCAAAATAACACATATGAGGAGGTTCATCCCAAAAGTCTAGCACAGGAGCAGCTTCCTTGGGTCAGTTTTCTGGTGACTCAGCTGATGGCTACCTCACAGTGCAACCAATAGTAATGAGGGCCAGCTGCAGCTTCTCACAGGACTTGGCCAGGAGCTCCTGGATGCCAATTCTCAGCTTGGCCGCAATGCCACCTCCTTCTGATGGAAGTCCCCAGGGAGAAAAACTAGACACGCACCCCCTTTATTGATGAGGGCCTGATTCAGCCTCAGATGGGACACACCGTAGTGTTCAAGGGAAATGGGAGCCTGTTGTGACAGAACCCTTACACTCAGTTCTGAGTCACTGTTGCAGGTCCTTCCTCAGTCACCTTCTCCTTCAGTCCCCTCCCGATTTAACCATGCCCACTTCTGGGAAGGCATTAGCTGAGTGTCCAGACACAAGAATGAAGTATCAGCCCAGGAGCACTTAACTGACCCTAACCTGTCAAGCACAATCTCGGCTCTAACGACTAGTGACACTTAAGTGCCTACAGATACACAGACATGAACAAATATGTGACTGGGAACTGGAAGAGGACAGACTATGTGACTAACTTGTTACCGTTTCCCCAGCACCATCCAAGTTTGAAAACTGGTAGTTCTTGGTCTTGGGAAGTCCCTCAACTCTGAGGGAGCAGAAGCTCACTAAAGAGCTATGGGTGTATGGGAGGATAACAGGCTAAGCTAATGGTTAAGGTCTTAGTCCAGTTGGTAAAGTGCTTGCCCGACCAGTATGAGGCCCTGCATTCACAACTCAAGGATAGTCTGAGTCCCATACGAAGGTGAAGACCAGCCTGAGCTATGTAGTGAGAGCCTCTCTTAAAGCAGCATACATATGCACACATGCACACAAATGTAGACATGTGTGCACACAGACATTTACTGGGGGTCCATCTTACCTATGACCAGCATCTCAGAGGAATCATGAGATTAACTTCAGAGTCACAGAGAATCACAAAAGAACTAAGGGTTTGGGTTTCATTAGTGTCATAACTCATAAACATATGGCTTTTTTCCACCATAGCTCAGTGCTGGCTTTCAGACCTCGGTTTTTTAGACAGGGTCTCTCCCTAAATCAAGCGTTTGCATTTTCAGTCAGATTAGCTGGCCAGTAAAGCTCCAGGAGCCCCCATGTGTCTGAGCTGCCCCAGCACTGGGCTTACAGATATGTGCACTTGTGCACTGAACTTCAGTGTAGGCGCTGGGTTTCTGAGCTCAGGTCCCCATGTTTGCATAGCAAGTAACCTATCTGCAGAGCCTTTTCTGCAACTTTCTCCTTTCTGTCAGCTTTTGACTGAGATGGTGACTGTGGCTTCTTAACCTTTCTCAGGCTGGGTGGACTTGAACTGAGGTTCTTCGATCTAGATCCTGTGATGCACATGAGGTGGGAAAGAATGGCGACGTTCCTACCTGGCCCATGGCCGAGTTCAACCTCCAGGAAAGCCTCACTCTCGGACTCTTCCGCTTTAAGAAATACTGCCTTGTGCTTTGTCTACACTGACTCAACCATTCCCCAAATCTACCTTTTAAAGTAAGTCTTGAGATTAAGCCATAGACAGGTAAGAAAAATGAGCCTCTGCACAGAGAAGGGGCTGCCTCGGCGGTACCTGAATCAGAGGCAGGGGAGCAGGAGCCATCCCGAATCAAGTTAGTGAGAATTAAACTAAGATGGGAATCACCAAAGTCAGTACAAGGAAGCAGGAGAAGCTTAGCTGAGTCAGTGGTCCCACCTATACCAACATTTCTGCTTCCTTGCACTGACCTTGGCTCACAACAGTTGGTTTCTGCCAGTGGGCAGTCACTGCCACTACCCCCACCTGAAACAAACACACTCCAGTAAACCCGGAGTCCTTTCTGTATCAGAAAAACAATGAGAATCATTATGTCACAGGATGAATTGTAATTCTTAAAAGATGGGTTCAAGTCTCCACCCCTAGAAGGCATCTCAGACTATGGCTTTATTTGAAAATAAAGTTGCTTCTGTTATAATTAGGTAAAATGCAATCATACTGATGCGGGGTGGGCCCTTCAGCCTAAATGATTAGCGCCCTTTTTAGAAGACTGGAGCAGAGTCACTCAGGGAGAATGGTGCTGAAGACAGCAATGAGGATGGAAAATACCTCTGTAAGTGACAAAGGACACCTAGCCAACAGCACATCCTTGCAGAGTCCCTGAGAACTTGTGCTCACAGCCTCCAGAACTGCAATGATCTGTTCCTTCCAGGTGGTTGTGTTCAGCCACTGTCTGTGGGTACGATTGTAGCAACCTGAGAAACAGATTTGCAAAAGTGGGATTGCCACACGAAGTAAAGGATGGCCAAGATAAACTTAAATTTCAAATAAAATTTGAAAAAAAGATTCAGTGTAAGCACATCTCGTGACATGTGTAGCACATACACGTAACTTAAGGTTCTATATTTGTGTTTGTAAATTACTGGAAACTCTATTCTATTTCACATAGTATCAACAACAGCTTTTAGAAATATTAGCTGTTGTCAAGATGTTCCAATAAGACCAGCTCAGTGGTGATGTCTCTAATGCCAGCTCTCAGGAAGGCAGAGGCAGGCAGAGCTCTGTGAGTTCGAGGCTAGCCTGGTCTACAAATCAAGTCCAGGATAGCCAAGGCTACACAGAAAAACTTTTTCTCTGGGGGAAAAACAGGTAATGTGTAGATTCTACGCATACAGGCTACAGCCATTTTAAAAATTTTTCTTAGGCAACCAAGAAGTTTTAGAGTGATGATATTCATTTTAATATAGATTGATATCAGAGCAATATCATCTGAAAAATAGAAATGAAACCCGGTCACCTTGCAATGGCAGGACCATGGAGACCCGTTCTGATTCCATGGGACTCTGAGGTTCCAGTCTCATCATATGCAGGCTGCTACATGTGCGTACCTAAGTGTGGTGTAGAAGCTGCGTGTCTGGGCAGGCCCAGCTACCTTGGAAAGCCACCCTATCACTGCAGCCTGTTCCCTCCTTAACTGCCAGTGTGTGCGTCTCCCTACTGCTCCCATCCACCCCTCCTGCTGGGGCCACAGACTGATTGTGACAAACTCTGTTGATTTTATTAGCCAAGCAGATGTTGCTGATATCTGGGAGATACACGCATCACTCTTTCAGTGTGGGAATCGGACTGTTTCCTTTTCCTCTCCCTCCTTCTCCACAGCTTCCGTCCGAAGTGGTGGGCTTCCTGCCATTCTTTTAGGAAATTGTGCTCTTCCCGAAAGCTGTGTGGGGCCTTGGGGTAACATGATCTTAGCAGGCAGGCAAAGATATTCTGGCGTGAATTTTTTATGATGCAGCCTGTTGGGAAGGGTGAGTTCTGAATGTGTTGAAAAGGAGGAGAGCAAAAGGAACAAATTTCTGGTGTGTGTGTGTGTGTGTGTGTGTGTGTGTGTGTGTGTGTGCGCGCGCGCGTGCTTGTGTAGCTATAAGTAATATGTTATATATGCAAAGTCCCAATAGGTACAGGGTAAATCCTAGTATTTATGGCTAATTCATCAACTCCACCAAAATTTAGTGAGAACTTGTGGCCCACCAGGAACTGGCAACCTCAAGCTGAACAAGATGACAAACCCTGTTACCCTAAAGGAGCTAGACAGTATAACAGATAAACAAATATGTAAAAACCTTAATGTTATTTGGATTAATTATTGGGAAGGATGTGACAGCGGCCAAGGAAGCCATGGAGCTAAAGAAGGTGTCTCTTGCATGGGAGCATGGACAGGGGTTCCAGGGAAAGATAAAGAGAAAGCTAAGGGCAGTCCATGGTGAGCCCCAGTCTTTCCTGAAAAGGAGGGATGTGCCATGATCTGTGTTCCAGGAACCACATTCTAGCAGTCTCTGGACGCTTTTAGGGATTGCCCAGAGATCTGTGCTCCAAATAGGTATCACATGAAACGGAAGAATGGCTGTTCTACATCCAGACCCTTTGGGTTAGAATGTGGATGCTCTGTTTCTGAATCTAGAATGCTTCTCCTGGTCAAATGGACTTCTCTCTGTGTCCATAGGGCCACTCTACTTAATGAGAAGTTCTCGCTTCCGTTTCTAGAATGTTTCTATTTCTTCGGATGAATTACTCTCTTCTGCACGTAAACTAAACTAACTTCATTCTCTGGCATCTAGAATGCGTCTGGGCATCTTAATAAATTACGTCCTCTCTTCTGCATTTAGAGTGGTCCTAGCTACTTGCCACTCTTGGAAGGGGTTGTGAAAACAGGTCCGCAAGTTGTTTTCTGCACTCTGACCTGACTGAGTAGCAACAGAGGGGGACACCTCTGAGTTTTAGAGATTGTGCTGAGAACTAAGGTGATGGCAGCCTAGGTCTGTGATATATAGAGAAAGATGGCTGCCACAAACAAAGGCACTGGATTTGGGCTACCTAAACTACATCCCTGTTTCTCCAACCACCAGTGGAGATCACGCTGTCTTCTGGGAAGGTTTGTAGCTATAGGTATCAATGTGTACAATCGCTCCGTTTAGTGCCTGAGTTTACATATAGCTGCTCCTCTTTATTTTTATTCTTTTCCAGTCTGAGAGTGAAGCACGCCAACCCAGCAGGCAAATGTCTGTTGAAATTGCGTACCTCCAAGTTTTTCAGGGAGAACCATATGAAAGCAATTCTGACTCCTGACCCCCTTAGGTGCCACTGTCTCCCTACCAGTAATAAGCATGCTATGCACTGTGCTATTGATGTGAAACTCTAAACCCATGCCAGAGAGGATGTTGAGTAACTGTGGTGGTGGATTTTGGGGTTTGAAGTCCTGTTCAGGTCTGTACCTCTCAACTGCCACCTACATTGTGAAAGACTAATTTGTGTCCCTGGCTTTATCAATTTTAAGAGTGTCCACATTGTCCCAAAGTCACTTGACAATGCTACATTCCAATAGCTGGGAACTGTATATACTGTTGTATGGCCAAAGCAGTCAGTAGCACTCACTTGCTATTAACTGCTGCTAACCGCCTTTTATACACAGTGCAACTGGCTAGTATTCCATCTCTTGCCAATTCCTTGACTCTCAGGTTTGGAGGACTGACCCGTGTTTATTTTGCTTTGTTTGGGGGCTGTTGTATGGTGACAAATGTTCAACAGAATAAAGCAAAATTCAAACTCAAAACCAGACTTCTGAATCTAGAATGCTTCTCGTGGTTAGATGCGCTTCTGCCGAATTATGGACTCAAGCGAGGCCCCTCAGCTCATGGGCTTTCCTGGTTATGTGCAGAAGGACACGAACACTCAAGAAGCGACAGAGGTACACATCAACTCTGTCCTGCTTGCCCCCTCCCATTTCCCCATTCATCCCTTAGCACCCCCACATCTTTGCGTATCATTATGGTAGATTTCCTTGCACCTCACCCATTTCAATGGTTCCTCGGCCTAGGGCTGATAGGAGAGGTCATGTTTGAGGTGTGAGGACTCCATACTCTCCAGAGCTATTGCTGCTTCCCAGACCAGGTGGTCAACAGGATCAGATGCAGTTCATGGGCCTGACTTGGCTTTATGAGTCCGAGGTTCTTGAGAGCCATCAAGGGAGACTTAATCTACTGAAATGCTCTCTGCTCTGGGGTCCCAGATGGTGACGAGGCCAAAGCAAAGGTGTCAGACTATGTGTGGTCTTTAAATAGCCTTTTTATGATTGTCACAGGAGCTGAGCCTGGGGCCTGGACCCATTCCAGTTGGTAATTGATAATTCCAAGTGGTAATTACGTGCTCCGGGTGGTTTCGGTTGGCATTCTGAACATCCTGTCCTCAAATGGGGAGAGGTGTTCCTGGTCTCATGCCAGAGGTGGCTCCATTTCAAGCCCCATAAAGTTTCTAAATACCTTTGGAATGCTGCAGGAAGAAAGATGCTGCCCTCAGTTAAACACACAGGCTTCACAAAAGAAAACCCATCACTCTCTGATAATGACAATTTTTCCTGGCCCTTATGTTTCTTGTTAAAGGAAAAATGTCAATTAATAAGGAATACACAGATGTTGGCCTTTCCAGGAACTGACACACACGGTCATGGCTAAACAAGGTATTTGCTTATAAACCATTGTAGTCACTCGCGGACACAATTCTTTCAGATTGCCTTGATAACTCTTTCCTTTACCTCTTTGTTTTTTCCTTTTTTTTTTGGCAAATAATTAATACATATTCCTGGATGGTAACCTGATCACTCATAACCCCATAGACCTATTTATAAAACCCCGAGTTTGTGAATGATCCTGTTTGAATGGATACTGGCCAGTGTTTTATGATAAAAGACGATAGGAACACAGTTGTAGCTTTTCTCTACCTATTCACTGAGAGGATTTCTAAATCCGAATTTAGTTAAACAGCTAATATGCCAGTCACGGAGGTGAGCACAGTTGAGACCTGTGTGTGACAGCCTTCAAGTATAGTGGCCAACTCACAACTGTCCACATTTTCTGGGGACACACCCAGTACTTAGCCATTTTGAGCAATCACTTATGCATGGAGTTCCCTGTCACCCTTTAAGAAATATGCATCAATGTCTGCAGAAAATGACTCAAAATACAGCTTTTTTGTTTGTTTGTTTGTTTTGTTTTGTTTTGTTTTGTTTTTGTTTTTGAGACAGGGTTTCTCTGTCCTGGACTAACTTTGTAGACCTGTCTCTATAGCGATCCACATGCCTCTGCCTTCCCAGTGCTGGGATTAAAGGCATGTGCCCACCACTCGGCTCGTAACTTCTCACTAAGCAATTGGAGCCTGGGTTCAGATGAGTGCTTTGGATACTAGCCATGCTATGATGGTTTGTCTAAGAAATGTTCCCACAGAATCTTGTGTTTGAACTCTTTTTTTTTTTTTTTTTTTTTTTGGTTTTTGGTTTTTCGAGACAGGGTTTCTCTGTGTAGCCTTGGCCATCCTGGACTCACTTTGTAGACCAGGCTGGCCTCGAACTCACATCGATCCGCCTGCCTCTGCCTCCCGAGTGCTGGGATTAAAGGCATGCACCACCACGCCCGGCATTGTGTTTGAACTCTTGCTCGCCAACTGCTGGTGCTGTTTTGCATAACTGTTGAACCTGCTGAGTTGTGTCCTAAATACGGGAAGTGGGCTCCTCAGATTTACAGCTACTTCCTGCCTAGCCCTGCTGTGCTTCCTGTCCCTTTTGAGAAGCGAGGAGGATAGGGATCTCCCGCTGCACTTCCAGGAAGTTGCGTGATGCCACGATTGTTCCTACAATGTATCCCCTGAAACCTTGAGCCAAGATAAAGCCTTCCTCTCTGAGGCCGCTTTTGCTAGACCGTCTGTCACGGCGAAGGGGGACATGACTGATGAGTTTGCTTAGAGTCTCTCAAATGGTTACAGTTAAAAAAAAAAAAAAAAAAAAAAAGGCAGGGTCCTCGTCTATCTTCTCCATGAGTACTGTCCTTGGCGCTTCTCCACCTGATCTCTCCAGCACAGTCGCTGGACCCCTCACACGGCAGTTCAGCGTTCCAGGATGAAGATACGACGTAGAAGCCACATGTTTCTAAAGAAGAGCACTGAGTTCATCTCCCCATACTATGTAGCAAAGGGTGAGTGTGTGAGTCCACCAGAAAGGATTGTATGAGAGAATGCTGGGACATGTGGTCCACTGGCCCACCCTTGAGGAAGAGTAGACAACTTGTACCCCAGGTTGCTTGTGCCAACGTTCAGCAGAGATTTGTCACCTCAGCTCATTGCACTGAGACCTGAGACGCCCCTTCTCCTTCTGCTCCGCATGTTGAATTTTGATATACTGACTTTCTTCCCAGCACCGCACTGACCATTGCTCTAGTTCTTCTTCTCTGAAAGCTCATGTGGCCTTCCTTGCCACCTAAATCTGATGTGAAGTCCTTGCAACATCAAGGTTAACACCATACAGTAACTGCAACAAATGGAAAATGGCATGCACAATACAGTTCCCTTTGTTTACAGACAGAAATAATGAAATATGTATATAAAGAAAATGTGTGAGTCAATACACACTGATAAGTGGTGGTTACCCATTGCCTCTGGAAAAATTTGGGTACTGGGAAGGGATGTCAGATAGTCTTTTTAGTTTATACTTTTCCACATTAAAAAAAAAAATGCAATCAGTTTGCATTTCTTTCATGATGACGGAGAACTTAAAAATTTAACCCACATTTAAAAATCATTTGCTAGATTTTTGTTTATGAATTAGGGTCCATTGTTAGGAACAATGATTTTAAAAGTGGTAAAATGTGGACTTTAGAAGAATCTGTTAGCTAATCTGAACATGTAGTGAAAGAGTCTCTCTCTCTCTCTCTCTCTCTCTCTCTCTCTCTCTCTCTCACACACACACACACACACACACACACACACACACATACACACACACACACACACAAAGAGAGAAACAGAGACAGAGACAGAGAGAGAAGCTTGCATGTACCCTGTGAATACCGTAAAGCCATCATTACATGTCATTAAGGAGAAGTGTTCAAGAGAACTCAAACACTGGACAAAGTTTGCAGAATGTCTGTAATATCCAAACTGGCACCAAGAAGTTAGGATTCTCAATTTCAAAATGAAAGAAGATTCTGTTTAGCCCCTTCCTCTCTTGTGAAGAACCTTTCTCTAGAGACAGGACCCCCCCCGTGTCCCCCCCCACCCCATAAATCTAGCTCTTGCAGCCACTCTTGCAGGATCCATCCTTGGTGTACAAAATTGTCTCTCACCTGTCCATCAAACCAACTCCCAGAATGCCTTTCTCTCTGAATGGGCAGGAAGCGACCCAGGGATCATTCCCAGATTGCAGATATTTTTGAGAATAGATTCTTGCCTGTGATGGCAGACTGTGTCAAGGAGGATTTCAGGGCTAATCAATGCTAAGGGTCTCAGCTCAATACACACAAGGTTGGCAGGGAGAGAAGCACACCTTATGTGCGGAAAATGTGTGTACAATCCCTTTCCGCCTTATTTTCCAAGTCAGGTTCTCACAGTGCACCTGAAGCTCTTTGCATCATCCACTGACCCCCCATAATCAGCCTGCCTCTGCCCGAAGAGTAGAGGTCACTGATGCCTGTAACTTCACCTAGCTATTTATTTATTTATTTAATTTTATTCAGATTACATCTCAATTGTTTCCCCCTCACTTTTATCTTCCTATTCCTCCCTCCTTCCCTCTTTCACCCTATTCCCCTCCCCCAGGTCTGTGACAGAAGGGGACCTTCTTCCCAACCATATGGTCTCAGCCTATCAAGTCTCATCCTGGTAGCCTGCTTATCTTTCTTTGAGTGCCACCAGGCCTCCCCACTGAGGGGAAGTACTCAAATATGGGGCACCAGAGCTCATGTCAGAGTTAGTTCCCTCCCTGCTTGCCACACAACTGTGGAGAATCTGCTGTCCATTGGCCAGATCTGAATAGGGGTTCTAGGTTTACTGCATGCATTGTCCTTGGTTGGTACAGTAGTTTGAGCAGAACACCCCTTGGTCCAGATCCACCAGCCTTGATGGTCTTTTTGTAGGCTTCTAGGAACCTCTGGATCCTTCTATTTCCCCATTTTCCCATACTTCTCCTACCCAAAGTCCCAACAGGAAGTCCCCACATCTATCCCAATCCCCTGCTAAGTGAAGACTTTCATGGCATCCCATTTGGGCTAGTGTCCAATTATAAGTGAATATATACCATGTGTATCTTTCTGGGTCTGGGTTAAGTTACTCAGGATGATCATTTCTAGTTCCATCCGTTTGCCTGAAAATTTCAGGATTTTCTTGTTTTTAATAGCTGCGTAGTATTCCATAGTGTAAATGTACCACAGTTTCTTTATCCATTCTTCGATGAGGGATATCTAGATTGTTTCCAGGTTCTGGCTCTTATGAATAAGGCTGCTATGAACATTGTTAAACATATGTCCTTGTTGTGTGGTGGAGCATCTTTTGGGAATATTCCATGAAGTGGAAGACCTGGGTCTTGAGGAAGCCCTATTCCCAGTTTTCTGAGAAAGCGCCAGATTGATTTCCAAAGTGGTTATACAAGTTTGCACTCCCACCAGCAATGAAGGAGTGATCCTCTTTCTCCACATCCTTGCCAGCATGTGTTGTCACTTGAGTTTCTGATCTTAGCCATTCTGATGGGTGTAAAATGGAATCTCATGGTCATTTTGATTTGCATTTCTCTGATAACTAAGGACGTTGAGCATTTCTTTAAGTGTTTCTCATCCATTCGATATTCCTCTATTGAGAATTCTCTGTTTAATTCTGAGCCCAATTTCTTAATTGGGTTATTTGGTTTGGTGGTGTTTAATTTCTTGAGCTCTTTATATAATTTGGATATTAGACCTTTGTCAGATGCAGGGTTGGTGAAGATCTTTTCCCAGTCTGTAAGCTGTTGCTTTGTTCTGCTGACAGTGTCTTCTGCCTTACAGAAGTTTCTCAGCCTCATGAGGTCCCATTTATTAATTTTTTATCTTAAGGCCTGGGCTGTTGGAGTGCTGTTCAGGGAGTTGTCTCCTGCGCCAATGAGTTCCGGGCTCTTCCCTACTTTTTCTTCTAACAGATTTGGTGTCTCTGGTCATGGACTGGGAGGATTAACATAGTAAAAATGGCCATCTTACCAAAAGCAACCTACAGATTCAGTGCAATCCCTATCAAAATACCTACACAATTCTTTAAAGACATTGAAAAATCAATTCTCAGCTTCATATGGAAAACCAAAAACCCAGAATAGCTAAAACAATACTGTACAATAAAAAAATCCTCCAGAGGAATCTCCATACCTGATCTCAAGCTGTACTATAGAGCAACAGTAATTAAAACAGCATGGTACTGGCATAACAATAGGCTGGTTGATCAATGGAATTGAATTGATGACCCAGAAATAAATCCACACACATATGGACACTTGGTTTTTGACAAAGAAGCCAAATCTACTCAATGGAAAAAGGACAGCATCTTCAACAAATGGTGCTGGTCTAACTGGATGTCTACATGTAGAAAAATGCAAGTAGATCCATATTTATCACCATGCACAAAACTCAACTCCAAGTGAATTAAAGACCTCACCATAAAACTAGAGACACTAAATCTGTTCACCTAGCTTTTTACATGGGTGTTAGGGATCTGAAGTTCAGTCCTTGCTTGTGCAGCAATCACTTTTACTCACTGAGCTATTTTCCCAGCCGTCTAGATTGTAGTTTCTTAATTAATATTTTTGCCATCAGCACTGGTAACTAAATGTTAACCTGGGAGAAAGCGTTGAGACCACATGATGCATAAAGTCCAGCACTGTGGTTAATAATCACTTACTCCCTCACATGTTAAAGGGAAACAATTTGAGAGAAAGATCCATTTATACCTTTTAAAATGGGAAGATCAAATTATATGTATATATACAGATACATATATATGAATTAAAATAAAGGAGTCATATAAATAAGTGTGGCATTGGACATGTTCTCCTTTGAATTCACATCGGAAACACTTGCTGAACTTCCATCAGGAGTTGAAGATAGATTATGTGGATGCTCTAAATCCAGAGCCTGCACAGTGAACATCATCACAGTTTAGAGAAGACATAGACCAAGTAATTACAATGTGAGATTCACCTCTGCACAGTCCTTTAGATGCTGGGCCTCAGAGCAGGCAGTTTGGGGTGGGGGAGGGGCACTCTGGGAGAGGGAGGGTGCCCCATGAAGAGTTAACAGAGAGCAAAGCAAGGGGAGGATGGCAGGGTGAGGTGAGAAAGCCACTCTTTAGAAGGTCCCATAGAAGAGCAGTTCTGTGAGGCAGCAATCAAGATCTGAGAGGTTCTGAAGTCGCCCCCCCGCCCCCCGTTCTCCTCCTTAGTCCTTTTCATAGCAGGAGAAGGCTGCCCAGTCACTTCTGTGACTCTCAGAGGCCCCTGTGTGGTTACAGAAAATCTACTTTGCTGGGCTCGTTCCTAAGTTCTTTAGTGTGCATACATACACACACGCATGTTGAAGCCAGAGGACGGCCTCAGCTGTCCTTTACATGCCATCCATCGGACATGGTCTCTCATTGGCCTGGAACTTGCCATGTAGACTATGCTGGCTGTCCACCAGCCTTTCTCTGACATCCAGCCTTGGGATTACAAATGTGTACCGCCACGCCCAGCTTTTTTTTTTTTTTTTTTTTTTTAATGTGGATTCTGGGGATCTAATTCAGATCTTTGTGTCATCTCAACTCTCCAGTCCTCATCTTTGCTTTCTGACCCACAGGGGGCAGAGTGAGTTGGGTAGGGTGTGTATAAACCGCATTTTTAACATGTTTCCAGGCAACACCACTGATCTCATCTGGAGAACCCCATTACAGGGACCCTGGCCTTTCTGTTCACAGGTAAAGATTTCAAGTCCTTCATAGAACTGTTAAATAAAGATAGGATTGACTGAAAAAGAGTGTCCTGGTGGTGAGCAAACTTTTGGCACCGGCCTGCAGCACACCCTGAAAGTGTGGTCAAACCACTCCCCCGACTATCTCCCTTGTATCATCTACCCTGTGGCCAGGATGAGGGGACCCCACCCGGTGCGGTGCTATGCAGATTTTCGCAGACCTTAGAAACACACGTGGCCACAGAGATAGTCAGGGGCTTTGCAACATTCATCTAGATAACCGGGACTTGGCATCGGTTAAAAGGACTTCTACCTGCATTAATTACCCCAGCACGGGAGCAATTCAAGGAGGATCAAGCAGCATGTCGTGAGGCCTACTTGCCTGCAAGCACCTATCAGATTGGGAGGGTGTGGGTTCCAATTGTGACATTAAGTCCAACAGGATACACATCTCTTTGTTGCTGTTGCTGCTGCTGTTAGTATCCTAAACTGAGTCTCTTCATCTTTGAAGTGGGGATGAGGTCCCTTGACTGTCTCAGACCTGGATGCCCAGTTGCTGCATATGGAATGCTAATTAGGATGGGATAAGTACAATTAAAGGGTCAGAGATGACTGCTAACACCTGCCCAGCAGGGAAGCAAAACCAGTTTCCCAACTCAAGAGAGAGTAACCTAGAAACAGCAATCAGTCCTGAAAAGCTTGTTTGCCAATGTCAAGTCTCAGCTGTTGCTAGAGTCCACCTTGTTACAGTAGGAATTTGCTGTCTTATTTTTCCACTCTCCCTGAAGGCACCTTGTAAATGTGCCCTATGTCCACGGTATATCCTGAGCCCTGTATAACAGACAGGGAACATGGTGGGTGAAGAGGTCAGGGTTGGCTGCTTCCTCTTTTGGGTTCTGTTAGATTGTGAGAAAT
The DNA here is from genome assembly GCF_903995435.1 of Acomys russatus. Lineage (NCBI taxonomy): Eukaryota > Metazoa > Chordata > Mammalia > Rodentia > Muridae > Acomys > Acomys russatus. Next base: position 40,435,669 of record NC_067162.1, read on the forward strand.
TCCTGAAAATGTGTTACATCAGGTTTGCAAGGATCCCAGTTTTGTGTTCTCTGAGACATTGGTTTCCTTCCGTCATGGGCATATGAGAAGGCTGTCACTCTAGCCATTTCAGGTAGAAGGAGGATGGGCAGACAGACGGGCCAGGCCTGTCCTATTTTCTTCTAGGAAAATGAACCCATTCGTCAGAGGACTCTCCCTCTCCTAGAAGCACTCCCGTCCAATCTCATTGACAGTTGTAGCCCATAATTACCACAGTTGCCAGGGGAGCTGGGCTAGCAAGCTTGTACACAGGGGCTGATGCGGACAACATGAAAATGTGAATGAGGAGAAATGAAAGAGCAGCTTGTGCCCAGGGGTGTCCCACATCCAAGCAGCAGCCGTGTTTAGCGCTGCACGGGATTCGATCGCAAATCCTCTTTGCTACTTAGAATGGCTCAGTTTGCCTGCGCAGGCTTTCTGAATGCCATTGTTCACATAATCTTAGCAGCAACCCTCCCTCATGCCTCCAGGAACATTTGTGAGGGCTCAGTGACATCACACGTGGAGTCCCCAGCAGTGCCAGACACAGGGCAAGTGAGGCAAGCATCTGTGCAGAACATGCACTCAGGTTAGCAGTAGGGGTGACTACATGCCTCCTCTGAGTCCACGTGCCTCTGGGCCCTGGAACAGGGAACTGTGTTTTTCCAAGAGCTCTGCTGGACACCCAGGAAAAACACCTGATGTCCCTATGGTCTGGTGAGCCCAGGGCCTCTTGGGTCCTTTGTGTTCCCAGGACTTTGCTCATCTCTGTGGACAGATCTGAAAAACCTCTAGGGTGATCACATCATGGCTGACCTTTAGCCTCAAGAGCATAAACCCTTCTAGTGTCTTGTTTTTCTCAGTCAGAGTCCATGTCTCTGGCTGCCATCTCACGTGGGCTGGCTCACTGCTAACTGCTGTCCCAGAACGAGGAAGGGCAGGAACTAATGACCCCCAATTGATATGTAACTTGCCCTAATATTGACCCTGCCCCCCCCCCTGGTTAGTGATTCTCATGGCAAGGTAAATGATTGGTCTATGTTGCCTTTCACCCCATTTGACTCTTCCTGGGTCTGAACCCCTGTTCCGAACCATGACATACAGGAGCAGCCCTCTGTGTGGTACACCAGGCAAAAAAACACACTTCTGATGCTTGGTGGACATGGTGGCCAACTTTACAATGTGTTTCCTGAATCCCTAAGGCAGTCTAGCTGCCTTTCATTAGACGCAACTACAGCACTATGGCCACACCTTCTCGGAACTGCACCACTGTCACACTCAAGTACTGGTAATGATAACTGAAACTGATATTCATTGGACACCCAAGCGCGTGTTAGACTAGAGGGGTTCGCTTCACTTGCTTCTCAATTATTAACTCCCACACATCTGCTAAGCTATATACACAGCCCTGTGGTTACAACAACAGAGTCCCTGCCCTTCGTAGGGTGACAGGCTATCATTAGGCCTAGGTCATCAGAGATGTGAGAATACTAATCATTATTAGAACAAATACTGTTAGTATCTACTACATAGTGAGGGCATACTTCAACACCCACCACCATTTTCATCTTGTGTGTACGTTCGCTTTGGTGACTGAAGATGAGAGTTAAAGTAATGTATCCAAGGTCACACTGCTGGTGCAAGGCATGGGTAGAAGTGGAAATCCCTCCTGGCTGACTCCTGAGCTCACTGTCTTAATGTCAGAGCTGGGCTGTATCCAGCCAAATCCCATTTCTGCCTCTTAACCCCCTGCAGATGCAGGCAAGGGCCTGTTTTCCTGACTCTGTTTCTTGATCTGTAAATTGAGTTCTAAATTACCCCTTTCGAAGGGTGCTCATGGGAAGTGATGAGCTGAGTATGTGAAGTGATTGGGACAGTCAACCCAGTGTACCAACAGATCACCTTGGATGCTCTGTGAGGGCCTGTGAGTTTACCCTCTGTGCTATAAGAACACTGAATGGAGCCCACGAGGGCTGGACAGGAGACAGCAAGGCCGAAGCTGGATGAGTAAACAAGGGCCTTACAGATCAGAAGGAGGAACTTAGTTGAGGCCCTTTTCATAAGATGGCCCCAGAGTCTGGCAGGCATGGGCAGCACAGAGTGACACACTACGAGTCTAGGACAATGGGGAGACAACTGTGGAGGAGTGGAGGAAGCAGAAGCCAGGGGCTCTGCAGAGCAGGGTGAGTGCTTCTCTAAGGGTGGTGGGGGATGCTAGAGAACAAGAAGCAGGCAAGGGACTCACTCCCCACCTAAGAACAGAAAGTTCTAGAACCACAGCAGGCCCACACTTTAAAAAATATTTCTTGTTGACAAATAAGCTACCATTTCTTCCTCTTTCCCTTTCTTTTCCTCCTTCCCCCATTTTTCTCCCTTTTCCCTTCTCTTCTCTACCATTTCCTCTCTTCTTCCTCCTCCTTTCCCTCCCCTTGGCCCTCCTCCTCTTCTCCCTCTGCCCTCCCTCCTTCCCTTGTCCTCTCTCAAAGAGAAGTTTCCAAAGAGAGTCCAGCTTATGACTTCTACCTTCTACCCCCTTCCTCAGCGATTCCAAGCCCTGTGTTGGCCCAAGGGGCCTGAGGAAGGTTCTAAGCTTCCAATGAGCTTCCCATCTATAGGGAAATACAGTGTTACCCATGACTATATGTCACACTGATGTCCCAGGCTATAGTTGACATCACCCATGGGTGTATGTCATGGCTGAAGGACAAGATCACAAGCTATCATGGATTTGGTATTGTATCAGCTCCGAAGCCTGTCTGAACAGTCTTTGGTGAACTATAGAGCCAGCTCTGACAAACTAAGAGTTGAGTTGAACAACGCCTGAGAATCAGAGACCTGCCCCACCAAAAGCCACATCTAAAGAACAGGTTGCTGTTGAGAGGACTGACCCTCCAAGACCTCTTGACAGATGTTTCTGTTCTCAAGAGAGCACCTAAAGTGCAGAGTGGAAAACGGAGTTGATCGGTCTTAGCCTGCCCCAAAGGCTTCCTGCCAGCCCCAGGGAAGAGAGCCTGCCTCCACAGTTTCCCAGATCCATGTGGGCTTTCACAAAGGATCTTTTGAGGATAAACAAATGTAGAATTGAGAAAATAAGGAAAGAGCTGGCATGTGAAGCATGTGAATATTTAGAAAATGCTAGGGCGGAGAGACAGAGAGCTCTGTTCTGTTGGAGGTTGAGTGGCTGATGGCCTGGGATAGGGGAAAAGGGAAGGAAAAACCATCTTGGTGGGGACGGAGCCATACGGCTTCAGGGCTGACTGCTTCCTAGCGCCTACACAGGCCATACACATTAAAGGACAAATGAGGAGACGGACACCTCCTTAGGCCAGACCCTAGCTAATGCCGTACCATGAAGGCTCCACTGTAGTGGATAGTATGGACTTGAGACTTAAGACTATATCATCTCAGTGACTGGCTTCTAACCTTGCCTCCAACACATTTACCTAGATGCACTCTAAAGTTACTGAAAAGTCCATTTTGTTTGTCTCCTTCATTCCCAGGAGACAGGTTTGAGTTCTCGCCACACAGAAGGAACATGTAATAACATCTGGAAACAGTATTGGCTGTCCCAAGTGGGCTAGGGGAAACAGATGCTACCAGCATCAATGGGTCCAGCCATGAATCCTGCTGACACATCACTCAGGATGGTCCCCATGTCTATGGCTGCTCCAGTGCACCCAGGGCTAACAGCACTTCCTGTGCTTGTCATGTCACCTCATACATGCTGAGATGGTGCCAACAGTATCTGCACCAATAGGTATAAACAGCATATCAATTGCATTGTCCCACCCTCTACCTTTCAACACCTTCATGCCTAATTGGAAAACCACTGCTTTTATGGCCAGATCTGGTGTGCATTTTTCCAGAGTGCGTTTTTCACAGAGGCCTTCAGAGGTGGAAGTGGCATTGTTCACCTAGGCTTGAGCGTGAATAGGCTCCCAGTGTCCTTGAAAACTCCCATGCGTTAGCCCACTCCTCACTAATTCTGCTTCCTGGGACAGAGGCCAAGTACTGCTGTGGCTATTTCTACCTCCACTGAGACAACGGTTACCATGTATCTGGCACTTCACATACATTATTTTAATTTAATATTTTCTATAACCCAGCAATTAGGTCTTATGACTGCCCAGATGGCCAAGGCTCAGAAAATATGAAGCAACTTGGCTCAAATTAAAGGGCTCTAGAGAAAGAAAGACAGTAGCCAGATTTAATCTCATCTCCGCTTGCCTCTGAAGGAACATTCTAGGCTCCCATCATGGCCTGCTGGGTCTGGATAGAGATTCACCATGAGGCAGTTGCCACAATCTGGCCCTATGAATGCTGGGCCTGTTCACTCCAAGTCTCTGGCGTTGGGAATGGCCCTTACATCTGCAGTTGGGCACACAGGTTTCAGGCATTGTTGTAATGGTTAAGCCTCTGAGGCAGGTGTGATGGTGACACCTTTAATCCTGGCACTGGATGGGCTGAAGAAAGAGGCCATGGCAAGTACAAAGCCAGTCTCTTGTAAACAAACAAGGAAAAAAGAAAGACATGAAAAAAGATGTATGCCTTTAATCATTTGTCATTTACTCAAAAGATATTAAAACCTCATTTTCTCAAACCCTGATGGGTTCCCTCCCCCACTTAGTGGCAGAATCTATGCTTCTACAATCCATAACTCAAATGTAATCTTGGGAGAAATGTTGAAATGATAAACAGGTTCCTGCTGATGTGTGTTTATTTAATGCTGCTGCTGCTGTTGACAGGGGAAATAGGCCTGTGGTGGATGCAGTTTTGAACGAGATATCTGCTGCATGGAGGGACTTTGAAAGACATTTTTCTTCTGGGGACAACATGTGGCCCATGTACCTCTGTTCTCAAAGTTCCTTAAAAACACATTGGCCTTTCCCCCTTCCTTTCTGAGTCGGTTGTCCATTGCCTGTTTATCTGTTCATTTGAAAGATCACAATTTGATAGTAGAATATTTCTCAAATATAAGCCTATGTTGCTGCCTAAGGTAACTTTTCCATTGGGAGTGTGATGGGAATGTAAGCAGAGAACAGGGTGAGAGGTCACATTCTTCACAGCAGATGCTTTTGTGTTCTCTCTCTCTCTCTCTCTCTCTCTCTCTCTCTCTCACACACACACACACACACACACACACACACACACAGGAGTACACACATATATGTGCACTCATGTGTGAAGATGCACCTGTGGGTTTAGGTTCACTGTTTTGTATAGTCTAGATCTACACTTAGTCATCTGGTTGTATTTATTAAGTTAATAAAGTATACAGTGAGCCACAGTGATAGAGAAAAATTAACCAGCAGATAGATGATACACAGCAGAACATCATCTTGGTAGTTTGAAAGAGAGTGGCACCCACCCATAGGCTCATATATTTGAATGTTTGGTCCCTAGCTGGTGGATTAATCGAGAAGGATTAGGAAGTGTGGCCTTGTGAGAGTAGATGTGTTCCAAGAGTTGAGCTTTGAGGTTTCAAAAGCCCATGCCAGGCCCAGTTTCTTTCTGTGATTGTAGATCAGGAGTAAGCTTTCAGCTATCGCTCCAGCACCATGCTTGCCTGCCTGCTGCCAGGCTTCCCGCCATGACGGAAACATACTGACCCTCTGAAACTATAAGCAAGCTCCCCGTTCAATGCTTCCTTTTATAAGAGGCTTTGGTCATGCTGTGTCTTCACAGAGACCAAGAACAGTGACCACAATGATTATCAAATCAGATGTTCAAAGTTCCCAGCAGAAATCACCTGGAGGAAGCCCCTCTGAGGCAGATGGAGCTTCCAGTAGAGAGTCCCAAGCAGAGTACAGTGTGTCCTGCAACGAAGCCTCCAGGTCAAAGAACACATAAAAACAGAGAGAGAAGGCACTGTCAAATTGGGTGCACACAACAGCCACCAGAAGCCCACTCCGGAAGCTGAGGAGCTCAGATGACTTTTCTGATTGAGCTTTCTCACCGTGGCTGAGCTTCCAGCTTCTCCTTTCCACCACAGGTACCACTGTGTCATGGGACGAAGAGCCTGGCCTTTCACCTTGGGAAGGCGCATAACTCACCAGCAAAGTGCCACAAATAAGACACGGTGGACTCAGCCACTGATGAAGCATCTACGTCAACAACAACACCCGCACGGCTCAGGGAATGTTGTAAAAGAGGAGGCAGACCCAAGGCAGGAGCCAGAGGAGAGAGAGGAGTAGTCAGTCCTTCTGGACATGACATGACTATTCAGCTCATGAACTCAGCAGGGGCAGCTACCTGCACAAGACTCGCACAAGAATGAGCCATTCAACATTTCAGCATGGATGGCGGAGGAATCCCACCTCTAAGTTTGGGAGCTGTTGTCGGTTGATTGCTGTGGAGGGAGAGAAACCCACGATCCATTGGTGGTGTGGCCACCGAAAGGCTGTCCACACTCTAGTGGAAAGCCTCACACTGGGGCACATCTGGGCAGTACTAACTAGACTCAGTGAACGAGCTTAAAAAAGAAGACACAAATTTGGGGGCACATGGGGAGAGTTGGTGGGAACAGTGGTAGATATGACCATAGTCCATTACTTACGGGTAAGGAATTTTGAAAGAATAACTTTTGAAAGTATTTTTGAAAAAAAAAAACAATATTTCTCCATTTTGGGGAATTTGAGGATATTGAGGGGAAATGTAAATTTGCAAAAGGGAAACATCTCACCAACAACATAAAACTACAAATGCTTAATGTATATCTATTTATTTTAGTCTCTTTTTAATGTTTATTTTTAAATGAATCCATGGTTGCATTGTTTATAGGTTAGATGTCTGGTGTTAATTTTTGTTTTTTTAAATCTATCTTGACACACAGCATTCGACCAGTGGCAGCATGGGGCAACTCAAGTCCTCCTCCGATGCTGGGGATAAAACTGCAAACTGGCAGTCTCTCTCCACACCAAACGTGTGCACATCCTCCGGTCCACTCATTACACTGCTGATGTGCACTGCATGTACTCATTGGATTAGAGAAAGACATGGGTATGACAATCATGACAACACTGCCTAGTGGGCGCTCTTGGTGACATTGGGATGCTTAGCAAAAGTAGTGTGGCTACTTCTTCCTACCACATGGATAGCTTTTACAGACAAACTGCCCAGTGAACGAAGCTGGGGGAGAGATAATATATGGGCTACCGCCCTGTTTATAGCCTTCAAAACCAAACGAGGCTGAACCAAAGTATCAGAAGTAGTTTCTCTGGTGAGGAAGCACTGGAGAACTTGACACCATTGGGCTGGAACTACCTGAAGTTTCTTCCATCCAGGCACCCATTACTTAGTGGGATCAGTTTGTGAAATTTCAATGAGGTGGGTTTTTGTTGTTGTTGTTGTTTTGGTTTGGTTTGGTTTGGGTTTGGGTTTGTTTGTTTGTTTGTTTGTGACTCCTGCACTTTTCTGTGTGTCCGCTGCACTTCCTGAAAGCCTCCCTTAAAACCATCTGCTCTAGAGTTTTTTTTTTTTTTTTTTTGCAACAACTCCTCCCAGGTGAGCTCAGCCTCGTAGGTGCAGGATGCCGCGCCTGGTGAGTGGGCCACTGTGCACTGCTGTAGGTGTGTGTCCCCTGCTCCTGTCTGTTCTTCTCAGCACTCAGTTTTGGGTGACTAACTCTGCAGGGAACTGAAAAGGCAAGCGAGCCCAGATTGATTTTGTTAGAATCAAGGCTGATAAGCGGATCGAAGGGGTTTGGAAGCCCTGGTGGCACTCCAGGTGGCATAGGAAGGGCAGCTTTCGTCCCCACTCTTCCTGCTGGTTTCAGTATTTGTTTGTACAAAGTAAGTCCCCACTATCAGAGCTCTGAGAAATGTGGGTTTCCTAGACTCTTCAGTTAGTATGAATATTTGATCCTACTGCCGCCCCCACAACACACATCAGTGATCCTTCTTAAGAAAAAAAAATTGTTCCATTGAGAAACACTTTAAGTGAGGATTGATGCTTCCCACTTCGCATTGTCTCCTTGGGGACGGCTTTTCCAGCATGTCATGTTCAAGACCCAATTTCCCCTCTCAAGAAAAAAACAACTGCCTCCTGCTAAGCTCGGTGGGAGCTAAGAGGCAGATCCCCATGCACAACATGGGCAATTTCCTGTGCAAAATGGATATTTTTGCTCTGTATGCTAAGCCCAAGAAGTGGAAGGGCATATTGGAGTCCCGATAGGTCTTTAGCTGTAATGGCCAAACACGTGGTTACAAGCTAGAGAACTGTTCAGGGAGAGCTGCTCTGCTTCTTCAGAAAGAATTGTCAGCTCCCAGCAAGGAGGTTGGCTTCCAAGGCAGGAAAGGAATTGACAGAAATCTGCTGCAGGGATCCATATGCACTCTCACTGTAATGTTGGGGGGTGCTCTAGGGGCTCAGAGCTGTCCTTATATTGGCGATGGGACACCCCAGAGTCAAAGGCAAGCTGACAAGTGGGGGCCTCCCTCCAGAAATAGAAACGATTGATTTAAGACGTTCACTCTTACTTACACCCTGCTCACCCTAAGAAGAGCTTCAGAATCTAATGGCAGGTTCTGGGGCTATGGACAAATGTTCTAATTGTTCTTCATAACAGGCAGAAATGAAGTCAAGTACTTGAGGCAGATCTGTATTTTGCATAAAGGAGATAGAATCTTTTCTTGCTGGTGTTGCTGTTTGAAGCAGCCTCAAGTAATACAAAAGTGGCCTTGAACTCACGTTGCTGAGGACAATCTTGAACTTCTGATCCTCCTGCCTCCACCTCCTGCATGCTGGGACTATAGGGAGGCACGGCCACACATAGGTTCTAAGAAGCTGGGAAGGATACTCGGGGCTTGAGGCAGGATAGGCAAACACTCTGCAGCTGATGAGGGGTATTTCTACTGCATGAAAGTCACTCTGATCCATGTGACCTCACTACGTTAGCATGGCGGATGTCTGTCCTACGTGTGCAGCCACTGTCATATGCTCCTTGCTGTGACACCACAGCAAAAGAAGTCAAGGAAGAATGTTTCTTTTTCAAAAATGGATCAATTTTTTACTGTGAAGATGATTGCAACATCTGTCCAAGGAACAAAACCTGTTCCTTCCTGTGGTGGTTTGGAGAAAAAGTGGGACTCTTTAGGTGGTGCAAGGGAGAGGAAACAGAGGAGAAGTTGAGGGCACTAAGGGTATTATGAAGGCCCACCCCTCTCCTAGAGGTGGTCTCCAGGGCCTGACCAGATTGCCCACCTATACATGTGAGCAAATTTTACACCTACCAAAATCTCTCATTTATTTTTCACATAATTACAATTTTATCTAGTTTAATAAAAAATAATTATTCAAGAAGGTATATGCAATTATAACATAAACAGTTCTTGAAAGCTTTGGTCTTATTTATTGATTTATTTTTTAGTGAGTGAGTGTGTGTGCATTCCACACACTACAGCCTGTCTGTGTAGGTTCGAGGACAACATAATGGAGTTGATTTTTCTCCTTCCAATATGTGGGTCCCAGGGATAAAATTCAGAGTATCAGCCCCAGCAGCAGGTGCCTCTACCCACTGCTCTATGCTGCTGGCCCCTCAATGCTTTTATTTCCAACTGTGATCATTAAAAATCCACAAAATAAGCAACTGGATTATCAACAGGGGAATGGAAAACAAGCAACAGACAATAAATAGACTGGCTGTCCCACAGAACAGGATTTCTTATGGCTACTAAAACAAGCAAAGGATCACATGGCTAGGCATGAGGGAGCTGTGCGCAAGTGCTTGCTGCACAGGCGTGAAGACCTGAGTTTGATACCAACCACTCACCCAAAAAGCTACCTGTGGTACACATGCATATAATCCTAGCTCTAGGAAGGTGGTAAGAGAAGGATGCTTGGAGCTTACTGGACAGACAGTGTAAGGCTTGTGGACCATGCCTCAAGGGGAACTGGCAAGGGACTAGTGAGATGGAGTGTGTTCAACCCCAGAAATCTCAAATCTGAAATTTAAATTCTAGTCCTGAGAATGGAAAGTGTGGGACAAAGCTCTCACTTTGTTTCCATGCCTGCTTCACACCCACAAGGTGGCTACAGGTGGTCAGTCACATGAATCTGTTTCCTGTTGTCTTTTCCCATGCAAACCGAGCATTGCTAGCGTCCTAAGTCTCGGCCAATGAGATGCAGTCATCCTCAAAGCCCCACCTACTGCTTGAGGCTTATTAAGTTTATTTATTCACATGAAATAAGACGACGGGCACCACCCACTTCACCAAAGGACATTTGAAGCTGGCTGTTTATTCTGAGCTATAGCACTGGGAAAAGAAAGACCTTACTTCTCCCAGAATTCATCACTGGACCCTTGGACCTGGACTCAACTTCTGGCCAGGTATTCACTGCAGAACCTCCATGATCACTGCTAGAGCTGGCTAAACTCACCCTGCTGCCATGTGCTTCTGTGGTTCATCTATGCCTGCCGCGTACTGATCTGCAGGAAAGAGCTGCCTGCTGCTGTTCCCTAAGCAGCCACCTGACTTGCCCAAGTCATGCAGGGCCCTCATTGCCACCTAAGCAGTCTTGGGGCCCTGAGCTCCCTGCTGTCACCTGGCCTCGTGCTGGCAGCCCAGCTAAAAGAGCAATGACACTTAGTGCAGAGAAAGTCTCCTTTTCCCAGACCTCTGGCTGGCGATCATGTGACATGGACTAAGTTCTGTTCATCCTTTTCTGCCCGGAGACCCATGGTGCTCAAACCTTCTGGCTGGGAAATGCGCACTTCCAGCTAAGCGCCCAGTGGCATCAGGTGGCCCTTTTAGCTATTCAGTGATCCCAGGTCCCAATGAGAGACCCTGCTTCAAAAAACCATTATATATAAATATACAGCTCCTGAGAAACAGCATCCAAGGTTGACCTCTCACCTTCAAAGCATGCGCCCACATGCATGCATACACCTGCATGTACACAGTAAGAAATGCATCATTTAATAAATTAGTTAATGAATTACATTAGGCCTGGCACTTGAGATGGAGAAGTCGGAGGACCAGGGTTTGAGGCCTTCCTGGGATTACAATGCAACGCCGTCGCCTCAAAACCCAATCAACAACTACATGTGGAGAAAGAGAGATGTGATAGCCTGTGCTACATGGGAGAGTTGAAGGGGGAAGAAGACATTAGATATGATCAACATACATTGTATACACATGACATTTCAAAGAATAAATTTAAAATATTGTTTTTAAAATCATATAAACAAATAGGGTGGATTACTGAATTCTGAATGGGAAAGAATGTTCGTGAAAAAAGAGACATGAGACGTATTAGTGGAGAGTGGCAGGTGGAGCTATCTGTGCATATCTGGATATATTCATTAAATGTCGCTCCCTGAAATGAGAAACAGGGTAGTCTAGCATTGACCCACTCTGGGGTTGTGTTGATTTTTTTTTTTTTTTTTTTTTTTTTTTTTTGAGACAGGGTTTCTCTTTTAGTCATGGCTGTCCTGGACTTAGAGACCAGGCTGGCCTTGAACTCACAGAGATCCATCTGCCTCTGCCTCTGCCTTCTGAGCGCTGGGATTAAAGGTGTATGCCCCCATGCCCAGAGTGAATTTTTAAATCAAGTAAGTGAATAAAATAAACATGAAATGAAAGAAATTATAGCCCATTGCTTGTTGTTTTTTTGTTTTTTTGTTTTTTTTTTATTGAGGATTATTGCTCAACTTTCTTTTTGTTTGCTTTACCCCTGAGTGAAAGCAGCTAGCAATGAGAGCCTTACTATGGCACAGGCTCACTTTATCACACGGGCCTGAGGTTTTTCCATGGTGTTACTACATATAGAGTCGCTTTCACTCTGACTGTCAAAGTATCTTCCTTTGCTCTCATTGTTCATCAGCCTTGCCCAGGAGACAGTGATTGTGCCTAGAGGTGTCACAGTTAAGTGCACATTGCAGCAAGCAGCTGAACCAACTCTCCAGGTAACAATTAGACCCAAAATCACAAGAGTAACAGAGGCTCAGCAGGATTCCATCTACTTGTGGCTTAAAGAAGTCATTCATTGACAGACATATTTGTGAGACAGGAACTACTGAGGACTTGCTTACCCTGTCTTGGCAGAGTATAGAGAGTTTTGGGTGAATACTCAGGCAGCAAACTATCTCTGTCATCTTCTCATTTGGGGACCTGCTAACCCACACTCCCTGGATAGCCAGGTAATTAATTTTATTCCTTCTCAACTTTCTGATGGGGTTGAAGACCAGATAGTTTAGTTTTACAATTAAGCTTAGTTGTTTAGGGGTTAAGATGTTTTTAGGTGTAGATAGATGTTTTAAGTAGATAATGACGAGATATGATAGATATTGATTGACATTCAAAATTTTAGAGGCACCAAGACAGGAAAGATGTTTTCTTCAAGGCTGTCAAATACAAAGAGCCAAAACACTAAGAATGTAACATTTATATGATTCTTGATTGTTTCATGGTTCTTCTTGCTGTAGCTAGCTCATTGTATATATGTGTAATAATATAAATGTGTATGTAAAAAATAAAAAATATTTAATAAAAATGTCACTCATTGCATTCTATTCTTTGCTCTCTTAGGAATATTGGTGATTATTTATTTTATTGTAAGAGGGCAAGTTCAAAAACGGATGCCTTCTGGTTTCAAACTGGTCCACAGCTGTTTGACTTCCTCAGTGCATTCGTGCCGAGCTTCTGCATCTAGAAAAGAGTGGTCACAACGCTGGCTGGCTGCCCTTCTGGGGCTGTTGAAGAGCTAATGAATGTAACCCAGGAGATGTCTGGGTTACAGAAAACAGATGAATAAACGCTTGTAATAATGGTTACCATTAAATCTATTTTGTAATCTTTAGTGTACTAGAAGCCTCAGTTTCCCCATTTAGAAAATGGAGGAAGTAATTCATTTTCACAGGGGATTTATGATGTATATATGATATCACGGACATAATATCCTCATTAAATCTGACCTTCATGGGAGTAGAAATGATGTTTATGAACTGATCATTGGCTTGCATGAGGAGAAGAAGACCATCTGCTTAAGAGAGACCTGCAAGTTTATTTATGAGTAAGACAACAAGAGGAAGGAAAAGCACAGAGGACGAAGAGGGAAAGGACAGTCAGAGAACCCTCTGGAAGCTCAACAAAGCCACAAGAGTGGACAGATTGGGAGCTGATGTTTCACAACTAAAACTGAAAATCTGAGGGACACCAGTGATCTTGGAGCAACGGTCCTCTACACACAGGAGCAGCCTTGATGGGTAATAAATGCCCTGAGGAGAGACCCCAGAGCCCTCATCAGAACTGTGAACACAAGGACTCTGTCCAGACGTCTCTACAGAGAAGTGCATTGTGGGAAAGGAGTGCCACCAAGAAGACTGAAGGAGAAATTCATGGGCTGGACAGAGAAAACACCATCATGGCCTGTCCTCCCCCCCGCTAGAGTATCTGCATCACCTGCAGTGGATGCAACCTGCCATTTAGAGATCTTGTTATTCTGCATAGTTACTTTCCCACTCTCGCTCACAATCCTTCCAGTACAACCTAGACCTAGCATATAAAACCGTATTTGAGGGAAAATATCTTTACCCCTGAGGAAGAGCTATTTCCTTTTTCAGGAAAGGCTGTGGGAGATAATCATCAAGAGTGATGCTGGGGAGATAGGACTGTGAGGACCAGAGTTTGGGTTCTCAGAATCATGTGAATGCTAGGTGATCACACTCTGATTCCTGCCTCAAAACTTGGACAGGTGATGCCCGAGCAAGCTGGCTGGCAAGATCAAACATCAGAAGTTTTGGGTTTGATTTCCTGACTTAATAAGTTTGAAGAGTGAAAAATGGGTAATTTTTTTTTTTTACATCAACCTTGGGTCTTTCCAAATACACATATATACACATGCTTGTGTGCCCACACACATTTGAAATTTGCACATACACATGGATATCACACACATGTAGTCATGAATACAAATGTACATGCTTCCACACCACACACACACACACATATACACACACACACACACACATACACACACACACAATGGGAAAAGACTGCAGAGCTAAGGACTGCCTTTCTAGGACTTGAATCTGGCATCTGGAATTCTGGACACGTTTAGGACTTTTCTCATCTGAAAAATACAGAAAACGAAGTATTCTGTCTGTCCATTGGGCTTTAGTGTGGGCCAAGTAGGATCATTCCTTGGATTTACTCCATATAGTATATGGCTCTGTGAGCGCTCAGCGCGCAGGAATAAGCATTTTCTTCTTCATGGTCTTATCCTCAGGAGAAGACCCTCACTACCTCTTGTATGTGGAGAGGTGACTTTCAAAGTGTCAGCTCTGCAGCTAATTGGACCATGCCTTCTGTCTGGCTACGAGTCTTAATGACACGTCATTACACTTTCAGCTTCCCCATCTGTAAAATGGAGATAATAACACCCCTTGCAGGAGTTTTGAGGGGATTAAATGAGGTCAGGTCTCTGGAATGGCTGGCCTGGAGTCAGCACTCTGTAGAGGTGAGGACTATTTACCCCTTCCTCCTTAATATCTCAGCATTCTGACTCAAAGCAAGGATATCCTGATTCAGAGGGGTTCCCGTTCTAGTTTGTTTTCATTTATATTTTTAGTACTAGTAAATTTTGAAAAAGCATGATTACTTCAATATTGCACAAAATGTACTGGGTGATCAAGGTGAATTCTGAAGTAAATGTTTTGCGGTTTCAATTTGCATTGAACACATGGTTACAGTGTTGGTAGTTTACAAAAATCTTATTTATCTCATTTTTTTTTTCAGCCCAAAGTTATCTAGGAGAGAACAAAAGGTACAAACAGAGCTAAGGAGATAGCTCTTTGGATGAAGGGCTGTGCAAGCATGAGGACCTGAGTTCAAATCCCCAGTGTCCGTGTGAGAGTACAATTCAGTAGCATGAACCTGTTACCCCAACCCTGGAGAGGGTTGATGGGAGGATCCATAGAGCTCAGTGGCCAGCCAATCTAAACAAAATTATCTCCAGGAGATTTGGGGAATACTCTCTCTTAGGAATGGGGGTCGGGGAGAGAATACAATGTCAGTCTCTGGCCTTTACATATGCCTGAATGTGTGAGTACACACACACACACACACACACACACACACACACACACACACACACACACATACACACACACACACACAGACACACACACACATACCTGTGAATGCTTGAAATCTTAGTACTTACCTTGGTCATTTTGTATACATTAAGTGTTCAATAAAGGTTTGTTGAATAAGTAAATTAACCCATGAGATCCTAGTATGTCAACCATCTGTCTCTCCATTTTTTTCAAGCCCTCTTTGGTCCAGTCATTATACAAAGAAACATTTCCTGATGAGATCTGAGGGAAGACTGCCCTGGGTCAAGGGGCCTGCTGTGGAATGTTTACAAAGTCACCCTCCTTCTCTAGATTTGTCTTTGAATTTGAAAGCTGCAGGACTGGATTAAAGTATGTCCTTTAATCCCCTACTTTATTTTCTATTACTAGCTGGTAGCAGGGCCTGGTGGAGAGGCAGAGCTGGCCTTCATGGAAGACCACAAAAACCAATGTGTGAAATCTTCTGCAGTCATCCACCACATAGATGCGTCAAGTTTTCAAGCTTCCCCGTGACTCATCTGCAGGACAGCAATAACCAGAGCCTCTCGGGGTGACACAAGGATGCAATGAGGTATGGACCATCTCAAAGGTAGCATATAAGGCACACAGTGCTTGGTGACCATCATTTCCGGTATTTGGATGTCCTCCCTGGCTAGATATCTTTGTGCTGAAGGTGACAGTCACAGCTCCCTTCCTCTGTCCTCTCTTGAGCTCATCAAGAGCAACCTCCAGGAGGACAATGCTGATACAGTCAATAATATGAATTCAGTGTTTTGGGGATGTGCAGTTAGGTCACTCACAGTACACTGGCCCCTCTCCACGTGCTGCACGGATGCGGCATCTGACACCAGCCTGAAGGCTGCTCCTTCCTCCCTCAGAGCTGACTTTATTGATTCCCCTCATCCTGATGGGGGGGGCAGGGGAGGAAGGAGCAACAAGGAAATGTTAGCCAAGAGGGAAGTGGGGGCCACCGGGTCTCGTCTACACTCTCAGATGTGGGAGCGGCTGAAAGATTGGAAAGAGCCCAGGATTAACCTGCAGCCCTGGCTTTTTCTTCTGTTTTCCAATCAATTCCCAGATGGTGGCCATTTTTAATTCCCCATTTATCTTACTTGACCAGGGTCATGTCTGTTTGCAGGGCAAAGATGAGAGAAGTGGGAGATAAGTGGCTGATATCGCTGGTAATAAATGAATATGAGCTTTAAGTCCGGTGTAATTAAAAATGTATAACCTCACATTTCATTCCCCTTAAAAGTTAAGGGTCTTCCCCTGGATTCTTTTTTGAACCACTCTTCAGTTTGCTTTCCAGTCATTGTTGTTCTAAGAAAAAGAAAATGAAGACTCAACGGAAAATAACTTCTGCTTGGCAAAATCAAACCCTCACTGGCGAGGGGGGGACGCCAGGTCTCCTTCCTTTTTACAGGGCCACCAGAAAGAGAAAAGTGGCTCAGTCCACTTTGGATTGCCTCTGAAGATGTCACTCTCAGAGCCAAAGCCAGGGTTCTCTCCACTTGAACAAACAGACAAGACAAAGAAAGTAAACTGACGCCAACTTCACACAGGATGAGTAGCCTGGCCTGAGCCCTGAGCAGCCTGGTGGACTCCAGGGCCTGGGAAAGCCCATGTCAACTGGAACCTTCAGTCCACCTGACAATCAAACCACCACCACATACTAACAAAGGGCTGTGCAGGGCTGCCCAGGGAGATGCAGTTGAGAGCCTACATCACCTCAGAACTGACTCCATCCAAGAGGAAGCCTATGTTTGGGAAAGCAAGGAAATGTGAAGAAGCAACAGGAACTACCAGGAGGGGGCCTGCTGTGTTAGCATTTTCACTTAGCCCTTGTAGGAAAACAGGGAGTGGCACTACTTTTTCCATTTCACAGATGTGACTACAGAAGTTTTGAGACTATAAAACACACCTGACCATAAGACACACCCAGTTTTTAGAGCAGCAAACAAGAAAACCAGCAATTGGACCATAAGGTGCACCCTAATCCCCCCAAATTTTCAGGAGGGGGGAGTGTATCTTATGGTTTGAAAACATGGTATGCATGCTTTCTGAGTGAATGGCGTCAGATCTTGCTCAGGGCTGAGGAGCCTCTGCTCAGCCTCTAGCCCTCCTGCCTCTCTCTCTCCCTCAGTCACGCAGTTGGGAGCAGGCTGGAGATAAATTTAGGCTTTGAACAATAGGCATAGTGCTTCTTCAGGTAGGCCTGAGTTTATGCCCAATTTTCACTGGGAAAACTGTGATGGCTCTGCAGTGGCTGGGGTAGAGGCTGAACTGAGCAAGGTAACTAGCTCCACACCTTACTTTTCCATGCCATGAAGCAGCTTTGGAGTAGACGTGGCAGTGAAGCAGTTACTAACCATTTTGCTCGAGCAGGACTATTTACAAGTAGTAACCGGCTATCTGCTTCCTGTCATCTCCGTCATATATCTTAAGGCAGAGAGATTGGAAGCCCATTACAGTCTGATATCTAATCAATACACACCGTATTCCTACAGCAGGAAGTAAAAGAATAGGCCCTGGGGAGTCAGAGTTCAAATTACTCTACTGTCAATTCCAGATAGCGGCTAATGATAGGCTAAGCTAGGGTGGGGTGGGGGTGTGAGGCAGGGAAGGGTGTGGGGAGGAGGAAGAAGCAACCGTAGTTTCATAGTTTAATGGGATAGTTAATTCCAAGATAGGACATCTTTTCACTTTTGCCTCTTTTCAGAAGGACAGGGGTTCTCTCTCAGCAGGCAGGAAGACGGGCAGATCTACATCTGTGGCACAGGCCTCGCCTTCCGGCTCTAAAAAGCTTTCCCTCGCGCAGTGCCAAAATATATTTTAGACATACACCTGTGCCTCGTATAATTTATATATGTTTGAGTATGAAATAATGTACGTGGATATACTCCCTTATCACACACACAAAGGCTGGAGGCACTTAGAGGTGCTGAATAAACAGCTGGGGGTTTGCTCACTCAACAAATAGTTACTGGATGTCTACGTGCCAGTCCGCGTATGCAGCAGTGACTTACACGAACCTCTCAGCAGTCAGGGAATTCACTTGCTAGTTTGAAAGGGACCTTGTGGAAGTTTCCCAGTGTGGACAAAGGGGATGTGAAGAAACCACTCCGTGAAAGAGCACAGGAGCCACCAGCCCAGGGTCGATGCCCATCTCTCCCGCTACTAGCTCCGTGTCAGAAATGATTGATGCAAACTCTGTGAGGTTCAAAGACTCCAACCATAAAATAAGGATATCAACAGTACCACTTATGGCTTGGGTTCTCTTATGGGTAAATGAATAGACGGGTGTAAGTGAATGCGTTCATTTCAGCATCAGTTTGCGTTCATTCCTCAAAGAGCTGCAGGAGCCAAGGAGATGGTACAGTGGTTGCTGCACATGTGTAAAAACAAGGAGTATTACCGGAGATTACAAATAAAGGGTGTGCCATATGATTAGAAAGTATCCATTGGGATACACACACACACACACACACACACACACACACACACACACACACACACAATAGCAAGTAAAAGGGGAAGAGAAAGGGAGTAATAAAAAATAGGAGAGGGTAATGCGGTGCATGTGGTGAAAATGCACTGGATACATGTATGAAACCCATTGTTACATATAATTAACATATGCTAATGATGTTTAAAGAGTGTCACTTTATCAAGAAGATACGACAATGCTAAATGTGTGGAAGCCTAGGATATTTCAACTTCATGAGTCAAAGTACCACAGAACTTCCACAGTCCTATCTAGAGACTTCTATTTAGATCCATACCTTGGGAAGAACTGAGAGAAAACCTGGAAGAATACAGAACTTTCAACATCATCAGCCAATACCACACTCATGGACTGCTCCACTACTGTTCGCATGACACACACTCTTTTCTCAATGCCTGTAACATGTTACACAACATAAATTATATTCCATGACATAAAAGGTTTACTATATATAAGGCAATCAAAATCACATAAAACATATCTACTAACCACACCGAATTGAATGAGTAATCAATAATAGATGAATAAGCAGAAAATCCTTGGACATTTGAAAGTTGAACTATAATCATTGATAATTCATTAGTCAAATAAAAAGATCATAGGTTTTTGATAACATTTTGAAGGAAAAACTTGTATCAGAATCTGTGAGCTTAAGCGATACTCAAAAGGAAAATTACACATAAATTTTATTACCAAAAAGAAAGAAAAGAAAAAAGATTTTTCTAGAAAACATGAAAGTAGGAAGGAGTTCAAGAGTCCTTACCTCTAACTGGGGATCTGTGGAGAGTTGATGGCTCCTGAGAAAGGGAGCATCCAATTTCTTTAAGGGCATAGCCCCTGGTGAGTTGACCACACTCCAATGAATGGTACCAAGCCTAGCAGATAGAGGCAGGCAAGTTGTACCTGATGGGTTATAGAAGAAATAATGTCCATGAGGTTATGGATGGAGAGGTGGGAGGCTAGACCTGAAAAGAGTTGGGGGAAATGCTCATAATGCGCTGTATGAAATGCTAAAAAAAAATAGTTAATAAAATTCTAAATAAAAAAGAACTTTAAGTCGGTGATTTATCTTAATAAACTTGAAGACTGGGTTAAAGCAAAAGTGGCCGAAACAAGGAAAGGATGATGATGTGACTAATGGTCAGATCAATGGGCCAAAGAGCAGGTTCTTGATACCAAGTTCTAAGCAGCTGGCTAGTCTTCAGTTAGACTGAACACACACACATGTGCATGCACACACACATGCACGCACACGCACAGACAGAGACACAGACAACACACACTCACGGACACATATTTGTAGAGTCACATCGGTCCCTGTTAGGAACTGTAAAGTTCACTGAGTCAGGGCTATCCTCACTTATTTTTGGATTCCCAGTGTCTGACCCACAGCTCTATAACACAGAATCATGCTCCGCAGATCCATATGGAATCCATAAAAATCTGAAAAGTATTCCACTACACAAAAGCTGAGAGTAGCCCTTGTACCACCCCTGATGGCTTCCATGCTGCATAAAAGTCCACATGCCCTTGTGACACTGGGACCGGGACCAGCCACCTTCTTCGAAGACATACTTTGCCTTCTCTTGATGGGCATTCTGTATTTCCCTCACTTTGTGAGACCCTTTGGGGAACAAGCCTTCAAGTTCAACCCTTGTTGAAAAAACAGTCCAGAAAGAAGAACCGAAGAGAAAGCAGAATGAGAAGGCAGCCTTCATTACAGCTAAACTGTTGGCTTAACTTCCTAAAATACCGTTGAATTTTCTTGCTCATACAGCTGTGTTTATAGAAGGCAATATCATGTATGTAAATAAATTCAGATGCCGCATGAGTTATTTTAAAACAATCAGTCTAACACTAATCAGCTTACTCAGAGACATAATCTTACCCTAAAAAAGTGACAAATCAGTACACAGTGTGCACAGTCAGATACCCAGAGAATAAGTCCGATACAAATGCTAAAATGATGCTGCCCCATTAGAATTTGACTCTGGTCATTCCAGATGCAGAGGAGCAGACTGGAGCAACTGCCTCACCCACTCCCTTTCTGCTCCCAGAGGCCTGAGGGAGGCATTCTTTCTACAGCTCAAGCGTGGTGGGGTGGGGGCACACCTAGAGTCTCAGAAACAGACCAACAAGCAATGACAACCACAAAACCAAAACCAAAACCAAAAAGAGACGCGTGAAGCGCTTGCCACACAAGTGCGAGGGCCCAGGCTTGATCTCAAGAACCCAGGAAAAAGCCAGTTCTGATGGTGTGTGCTTGTAACCCCAGCCCTGGGGAGGCAGAGTTAAGAAGATCCCCAGGGGGCTCCTTGGCCCATCAGCTAAGCTGAATGACATGTGAGGTACAACTCCTGAAGTTGGCCCTTGGCTCCAATGACATGCACACAGAGTTGCACATGCATATATACACATTTGCACACATCTGTGCATGCATAGCTGCATATACACAGACACACATACATACAAGCCAAGGACCTAATTCTTATTGGAAGTCACACCTCATCTCACTGCTATGTTTGTGCTGTTTGCTTAATCCTTCTTCCCTTCCCATCACTGTTAGTACTAGCTTATGACTGAACTCCAGTTTCTGAAATGATTAGCAGTTCTAGTTCTATCAACACTAATACCACACCTATCACCATCACCACTCTACAATTCTTGTCCTATGCTGGCTCCTCCTCCTGCTCCTCCTTCTCCTCCTGCCCCTCCTTCTCCTTCTCACTCATACACGGGCCTCTGCTCTTTTTGAATTCTCTTCCTTCCCGCCTCTTCCATCTTCTCTTCTTCTTCCTCTTCTCCCTCCTCCTCTTGTAGAAGCTATAACCACAGCCATCCCACTACAATTAAAACTCATGCTTTATCAGTCACAATAACTATGTGAACTGAAGTGCCTACCAGGGAAAGGCAAATCTATGCTAAAGATTAGAACTTCAGAATTTCCAAAGAGTTAAAACGTCATAGAACCAGAGTTCAGTGGTCTTGGGCTGTCTTTAGTCACATGCATTGCCCACCTTGGTGCCTGACCCAATACTCTTTTGACTATCAGGAAGAATTACTGAATGTATTAACAGACGACTCTTCAAAGCCCCAAATGAAGAAGGTCATCAGCCAACATCTGAGGCTTAGTGAAGACTTCCCCATACGGTGCTGTAGTCCACCCACCGACTGTCCTCACCAGTGTATTTAGAAAGCATCTTGGGTTATGACTTTACTTCATTCTTTAGAAATGCATGCAATGACTTCAATATTGAAGTACATTGTTTGCTGAGACTCAAATCCATATTCAAGGAGCCAGGATCACTCATTTGGCTCCATAGAGTGATTCCTGCTTTTCATAGTACTAGGGCTTCAATCGTCACACCCCCGTGGACCTCCCCTGCTCCTCAACCCTCACCATCACCTTCACCATATAACTTCTGCTTTCACCATGACTGTGAGCACCATCGTCACATATGGCTGTCAGGCCCTTTCTCTTCTTCCTTGTTCTGACTACTGTCCTATACTACCATCTGTAAATGGCCTCCATGTTGTGAAGCCATGGGCAGTTCCCAGTCTTCAACTCCCTGGGACTATGGGAAGCATTTTATTCAGGTGGCCATTGTTTTGCCTTGTTACTTGACCTCCCTGGAGATCTTTCTATGGTTTCTTTGCTGAATGCTTCTCCTATAATGATGGCTATCACTCCATCATGGCCACCACCATCCTCTTCCGGCTCCTACACTAATACAAACACACGCAACTGATACCTCCCCTCATGTTGTAATAACCACCATCGCCATTACCATTAGCAGCATCATTTTTAACATCAGTCAAGATGTGTTTGTTTGTTGTTTGATTTTGGTTTTTCCAGACAGGGATTTTCTGTGTAGCCTTGGGTGCCGTGGACTCCCTTTGTAGACCAGGCTGGCCTCAAACTCAAGACACAATTTTTTTTTTTACAGCTCACAGCTATACAAATTCTGTGGTGCACATGAGTACATCACAGTACAGGGATGAAGCAGCAATGCCAAGGCTCCGGGAGTCACAGCATTTCTTTCTTGTTTATAGGCTTCTGCTCTCTCTGAGTTGTCATGTCTTCTCCAGCCATTTCAGCATGCATGATGAGTCTTTGATTTTCCTCTTTTTGTATGTCCTTCTAATATAGAGATGGGAAGTCCACCCACTGGGAAAGAACAACGAGGGGCCACGGAGTCTCTGGAGAACAGGAAGCTCACACAGGCAGACAGGCAAACAGGCAGGCATGCAGCTCACTTGCCCACCTTGGCCTTTGTCACTCAGCCTCCCACATCCACTTAATGAGTAATTCCATTCCTCAATATACCAAGCAATGACATTTCCAGGGGGCATTTTGCTATCACTTGGATGACCTCATCCTGGGCTCATAATAACACAAAGATCAGTGATGATGGGTAATACACCTTATCTTCACTCAGAATATTTCTCACTTGCACCCCATTTTTCTTGAACCCCACACATTTCTCTCCAACATGATTGTTTGACATGTTCTAAGAGGAGGCCAAAACAATTAGAGATGTGTCCTATGAGAGCATGAGGATATGGGACCGAATTCCCAGCACCTAAGTAAAAGGTGGGGTAGTACCATGTATGTCCAACTCCAACTCCACAGGGCTCGGAGCATGAAGATCTCTGGAACTCAGTGGTCATCCAATGTAAGCAATCAGTGAGCTTTGGCTTCAGTGAAATCACATGTCATAAAACAAGGTGGAGAATGATAGTGACTCAACACGGACTTCTGTTCTCCACATGCATGTGCATGCACATGTACATACACACACACACACACACACACACACACACACACACACACACACACACGGGGAGGGGGAGAAGGGGGGGAGATAAGCCATGCAGTATGCATACGATGCAGGCAAAGCACGCATCCAGTGTAGGGGACAACATTGAAAAGCCTTCATGTACACCCACACTCAGATACACACCAGGAAAAAGAGGAGGAGGAGGAGGAGAGTGGAAGAAGGAAGAAGAAGAAAAGAAAAAAATGAAAAGGAGACAAAGAAGAATCTAGTAAGAGACACTGAGATTAAGTGTCTCAGTGAAGTCAGAGAAGGATTTCAAAGGAGGATTATGGAGGGCAAGTAACGAGGAAGAAAAGGCCACACGAACAGAATTCTGTCTGGAGGTCCAGTGAAATGGAGACTAAGGCTGTTCTGTGTCCTTGCAATGTGGAGGCCATGATAAGAAGAGGTGGAATTAAGTGGTAGGTGTGAAAGCCCAAATTCAATGAGTTAGATAGAACAGGAAATAGAAAAGGAATGAACAGAGATGTGGGACAGCAGCGACAGGAAGATGAGCCACTGGGGCATTACTGATAGACATGGGTATTCTGGTGCCATGGTCCATTGGAGAATACTTGATGACGTAGAAAAGAAAAAGAGAAATGTCCTAATGAAGACAAGACTGGTGGCTTTCCTGTTTTTACTCCAATTCTGCTCTCACAACTTTCTCCACAACCTTTGGGTGGTGAAACTGAAGAGATTATAAACCTCTGGTATGGAGGAGGATGACAGATTGTCTTGTTGGGACCTTGAGCTAAAGATGACTATTGGATAAGCCTGCTGGGTAATGCTTCCAGACTCTTTATCTTGCTGTCTACAATTAAGCTTAGATTTGGATGCAGAAAAACCCACTGTCTCATAAAAAATACAGCCCCTGTTTGTTAGAGTCACCAAATCAATAAATTATGCACTGCGTTCTGACACAAGGGAAGTTAAGATGGGCGTATCATCCTATGTTGATCTACAAAAGTTTAGGTTTATTCTGCAGCTCTGCTTGGTCTGAGCTCTGTCAAGAAGGGTTGAGTTTCGAGCCACACACAGAAACCCAGAAATGTTGTGTTAAGTGATCTACCGTGATTGGGTCAGCTAAGCCTTTCTTTTTAATCTAAGCTCGATTTTAGTCTGAATTGACACATAGTAATTATACTGATCTGGGAGGCCTAATCCCTGTTCATATTGTGTGATGACGAAATCAGTGCACTTGGCATACCGGTCACCTACCGTTCGTTGTGATGAGAAGTTTGCCGAACAGGAGCTCACAAAGGGCTGACTTAAACACAGAGTTATCCAGAGGTAAAGAAAGAGACTAAGCCGCATCCCTCTGGGATCAGAGCTACTGAGCTAACCAAAGCAAGAGCTGAACTCTGACACAGCCAGATGCTTCCTCCCCGGGGCGGAGCTCCCCTCCCCTTTATCAAGAGTCAGCTCCGTGGACCTTGAGTCCACTGGGTGGATCCCACTGCCCCACTGAAAGTTCCACCCCTCCAGAGTCTATCCATTGTCCTCTACTTCGCCACCTGCATTTTCTTTTCTTTTTAAGCACATAAGGCAACTTGTCTCATCATCGTGAGCGAACACATGACTGATGTAACTTCAAAAATGGGAGGGGTTATTTTGGCTCACAGTTTGAGAGGTTACAGTCCATCATGGTTAGGAAGCTCAGTGTGGCAGACGGGTATGCTAGGGCTCTTCATATCTCCTCAAGAAGCAGAGAACAAAAGGAATTATGCCGTAACCCCCAACAATAGACCCCAAGTAGCCTATATCTGTCAGCTAGGCAGTAGTTACTGAGGCTTCCATAATGTCCCAAACAATGCCACAAGCTGGTGAGGAAGTGTTCAGGTACTTGAACCCTGTGCAGGACATGTCACATTCAAACCACAAGATGAAATATATGAGACACCATCTCTCCTTCATAGTAACCACATCTCCTAAGGACAAACTCTGAATCTTTGTTTCCTGAAAAGTAACTGCATGAATTAGACCACTTCAATTTACTGTACAAATTATGTTGAAGTTACCTAATCAATGAGGTTTAGAAAGAACTAGGGAAAACAATTTTCTAAGCCACAGACCAAAACTCATGTCCATATTTCTCTTATATTGAAAGAAAGCACGTAGGTGTGAATAGCCAGAGCTTGTCTCAAAGAGAAACAGGAGTGAGTTCTACCAAGTAGAAGGACCTGTACTAGACAGTGTTTGCTGTTAGGTGAAAGATCATTGAAAAAACAAAAAGGTCACAGGTAAACTGCCACCATGGGCAATAGTCAAGGTCCCAGGCATAGGAATATCTTGGTGCATGCTTTTTTGTTAAGTTAATAAGGCATATCAATTTCCATCTTTATGACATTACATCACTGAAAACCAAAGAATAGACAGAGAGTATATGGCTCCTCCTTTCATTCCTCTCTTGCTTCTAGATCCTCTCCCTCCCACCTTTCCTTTATTTTAACTGAGGCCAGTCTCTACTAATCTGACAGCAGTGGATCTGGATTCTCCAGATGGCTTCCTGTGGGATAGGCCACTTCTCTTTTCATTGGAGTGTTGCTCTGCTTTGCTTTCTGTTGCTGTGATAAAACACTCAGACCCAAAAGATACTTTGGCAAGAAAGGGTTGGTTTCATTTTACATCTCCAGATCCCAGTCCACTATTGAAAGAATTAAGGCAGAAATAGGACTGCTTGCTATTCGAGACAGCTTTAGTTCTGACCAGGAAATTTGCCCAGGACCAAGAAAGCAAAGCAGAAGCTATTGAGGGGCATGCTAGCTGTCTTGCTCAATGGCTCACTCATGCTCAGCTAGCTAGCTTGCTAACACAACCCAGGGTCACCTGCTGAGGGATGGTACTGCCCATGGTGGGCTCTCCTGCAATAATTACTAATCAAGACAATCCCCATAGACATACATACCCCCAGTTCAGACTGATGGTTAATTCCTCAAAAGAGGCTTTTCCCCTCAGATTAAACTAAGGGCTGTAAAGTTGACAACTGAAGATAACTGGGACAGGTACCGTGTGACATTGGTGTTAAGACTGAGTTCAAATTCTAAGTCTGTGTTAATGACAGGCCAGTGACTTAACCCTTTTGAGCTGTAGGCTTTGGTTCAAAAAACGGCAAAAAGATTGCAGGTATTTTAAAGGACTGTGAAAAGGAATGAAATACACAGTTCCAAACACATCAGGAAAAGGTTCAGGTCATTGATAACATACTGAGTTTAAACTTTGAGACATTTCTTCTGTACAGCCACTTTCTAACAACCTGAAAGTATTTAATTGATTTGAAAGGATTTATTTATTTTATTTGATTTGAAAGGATTTATTCATTAGTATTTATTCAATAGAATGTTTGTTAAATTTTGACATCCTTTCTTTCTAAATATATACTTCCTGTCAAACAGAATTTTATGTAATTTTTTAAAAAAGAAATGATCCAAAGTAGAGTAGCATTAGGCCACACAAACACATACAGTGGCTAGCTCTGTAGACATAGCATACTAAGTGCCAACAATAGTAATTTCCCTTAATTGTAAGAATTGCATATGGGTTTTCCTATTAATAACTTTCTAACTATGATGACAAAATTGCTTAAAGTTCTTAAAAGAGAGATGGATCGGTCAGAATTAGCAGGCCTTCCCAATCATCACTTCATGCCCTGTTCTTTTCACTGTAGCTCAGTCTATCTAGATCCCCTCACTGGGGATCAGTGTATTTTTTGAGGCCAGTGTCAGGGGCCCTGTAACACCTCCTGCCATGCACTGTCTGTGTGTCCTGACATTTTGTGTCTCACAATAATCAGGGCCTGAGTGGACTTCATCTGTCCCACTCACCTCACTGTGGTCTCATTTTTCTGCAGAGCTGAACTCTTCAGAATAAAACTGGTTGAAAATGTGAGCACCCCCAGGCATATTAGAAGACTCTTTGTTTAAATTCACTCCCACTCCATTTCTCTGCTAGGAGACTGGCCAGGCAGAAGGCGTGAGCAAAGCGAAAGAGCCCAGCAGCATATTTAAAATTCCATCAGCTGGGTATCTTTAATGCAATATGGTCATTTTTAATCTTGCTCTGCTTGATAAATACCTGCCTTGCAAGTAATTGTGAAGATTGTGTCTGTTTTTATTAGAACTTATTTGTCATTATTTGACAGTCGTTTCTAATCACATTTGTCATGTGTTGGGTTTCCTTTGTGAATACTGATGGGTCTTGAAATCAATCTTTATGTAGCCCCATTCATTCCTTGCACACACACAGTGTGCCTGCCATCTAGGATAGCACTCTTCTGGTCATTCAGAAATGAAATTATGAAGAGCGAGTGGGAGGTTTATTTGCAGATGCTGACACTAGAATTATGGGGAAGGATTTGGAATTCTAAAGGCAGAATTCTGGGCAGTGAGTTCTAGCAACTGTGCACTTGGGAGGTTTAGATGTTGATTCATGTGTTTATTAATGAATAATTGCACCTTCTAAAGGGTTTTTGGGAAATTTCAGTATGACAGAGTATGAAAGAGACTTGGGAAATTTCTACTATGTGTATGACAGAGACTTGGGACATCATAGCACCTGTAATATTCTTCTCATGAGACTACAAATCCCAAGAAAGCTGCCCAATCAAAAGGCCATGCAATGATTACTCTTTATTGTCAACTTGATTGAACTTAGACTCTCCTTGGAAACACTTCTTGGAGTATCTATGAGTGCATTTCAGAAAGCTTTAACAACCAAGGAGAGCCCTTCCCTGATGGTGAGAGACACCATCCTTTTGGCTGATTTTTTTTTTTTAATGAGAAAGTGATCAGAACACTAGCATTCATGCCTTTCTGTTTCCAGAATGTGCGTGCAATGCGAGAAGCTACCTCCAGCTCCTGTTACTACAACTTCTTCATGATGGTGAGCTGTACTCTGAAACCTGAGCTAAGGTGAACCCTTCTCTTTTGTGTTACAGCACAGGACAAGAAAGGAATCGTCCATTAGTGTGGTCACTGTGCTTCAGCCTCCCAGCCTTTGCGAGGTAGAAGAATATAAACAAGGTCTCTCTATTAGCACTTCCTTCCTTTTCATTAATTAATTAATTAATTCACATCTCAATCATAGCCTCCCTCCTTCTCCTCACAGGATCCCTCTCACACCCCTCCTCCATTACCCTCTTCCCTTGTCCTCAGAGAACTGGAAGACCCCATGGGTACTAATTTGATGTACCCCATGGCACACCAAGTCTCAGCAGGACTAAGCACATCCTTTCCCACTGAGGCCAGACATGATGGCAGCCCAGCTTGGGGGAAGAGATCCAAAGGTAGGCAATGAGTCAGAGCCAGCCCCGCTCCAGTTGCTGGGGGAACCAAATGAAGACCAAGATGCACATCTGCTACATATGTGCATGGGCCTAGGCCCAGACCATGCATGTTCTTTGGTTGGTGGTTCAGTCTCTGTAAGCCCCATGGGCCTAGCTTAGTTGACCCTGTAGATCTTCTTGTGGTGTCCTTGACCTTTCTGGCTCCCTCAATTTCTCCCCCACACTCTTCCACAAGACTCCCCAGCTCTGCCTATGTCTGGCTGTGGGACTCTGCATCTGTTTTCATGAGCTTCTGGATGAAACCTCTCAGAAGACAGTTATGCTAGGCTCCTGTCTGCAAACATAGCAGAGTATCATCAATAGTGTCAGGGGTTGGCTCTCTTCTATGGGATGGATCTCAAATTGGGCCAGTCATTGGTTGGCCATTCCCTTAATATCTACTCCATCTTTATCCCTGCAATTAGCATAGATAAGACAAGTTTTAGGTCAAAGGTTTTGTGAGTGGGTTAGTGTTCACATCCCTGCACTGGAAGTCCCACCTGGCTACAGAAGGTGGCCACTTCAGGCTCCACATTCCCTGGTGCTAAGAAGTCATCCCCATAGATTACTGGGAGTCTCCCCTGTCTCAGCTCTCTGGTTCATCCCAGAGATACCCCACCACCACCAATTTCTGTTCTCTCTCCACAGGTACTTTCTCTTTTAAAGAGCAGGCATTGAGTGTCTTTGGCATAGAAAGTTACTAAAACTAAAAATCAGAGGGGACGGCAACCCCTATAAAAAAAAAAACCTCATGGCCTAGAGGCCTCCAGGATGTCCCAGGGATCCAAACTTGAATTTAGGACAGAGAAGAGATTGAGGTGAATGAATGAATGAATGAATGGTTGATGGAAACCTGTTGTTTCCCCCTGAAAATAAGCCAGACAGAGATAAATAAGTAGTGTCTCACCATGTGGCTCATACAGGTTGCAGACACTGAATTCCCACCAATGAAGGACTCAATTATCAAAGGAGCAAGATGAGCATTTCCCAGGCCTTCCCATAAGGAGGTTGGGCTGGGTTCTGACCTGTGCTGGGCCTCACGTATCATCATTGCAGGTCCTAGCTGGCTGCATAACCAATCGCTGAGTCTAATGGGAGAGGGTCATGGGCGCCCAGCACTGTACCGTCTGAAGCAAGAATGATAGGTTTGGGTATGGGCCTGCAAACATCAATTAGAGTCTTCATATCCTTCAGACACTTTCTCCCTTCCCAAGAGCTTATAATCATAGACATGTAATCATGAGCTTAGCAAGTCTCAGAATCACCTCTGTAAACTGCACGCACCCAGAAACAGCTGTTAACCCCTGGGGCCACAGACTAAGGCACTGACGTACACTAGCTTAAGCTCTTGGAGTGGAGACAGGACATAAGAATCACATGACACGTATCAAAATGTTCGTGGCTTTATTTCTTGTGCTCTTCAATTGACAGTGGGCATAGTGGACTATCAAGGAGCGTAGAAATCTAAGAGAAAACACAAGATTTCTGATTTCAGTATAGACAGATAAGTGTTCAAGATTGAAGAATTTCCCCTAAGAGACTCCCCTGATATTTTTTTGATCTGTGAAGTGGGAAGAAAGATAAACCTGGTGCTAGAGATTTTAGAAAGTTTGTGGGATGCCTGGAATGTGTCTGGAGTGACAAGTGGCACATGGCAAATACCCCCAAAATGTATAATTGCTATCAAGAAAGCAAACACATCACATATTGGAAATAGACATTAATTCCTAAATCCATAATATTGAATAACTAGCATTCCTCCTACAGTAATCTAGTTCTTAATAAAACCTCTTTATTTATCATAAGGTTTCTTTCCCCCGGGTGAGGCGTCAAAAACAAACAAACAAACAAACAAACGAGAAAACATGGATGTTTCACTTTACAAGGCAATATCTCATGACAATTACCTAGAATCTGAAAGAAGATGGGATGATTCTGCACTTTGATTTGGAGCCTAGCATTAGTTAATCTTGCTTTGTTCTCTTCTGGTTGTGCTAATGTCCCCTTTGTGTGAGTACATGTGTCCAATACTGTCTAAGAAACAATCACCTTAATTGCTTGGCGTTAACCTCTGGCAGCGTAAGACAGAGCCTTTTTATCAATCGCTCAATCCTTGCTGCAGACATAATTCCCGATAGTGCTTACATCTCTGTCACCATCACAAGTGGGTCCTTCCCAGGAAAGCATTTCAGTGAACAAATGCTACAGCAAACAAAACATGCCTTTTATCCAATTGGCCCCATGATGGCGGAAAAACCCTGCGATGGTCTTAGACTTTGCATCAGGTGGTGTGTGGTGATGAATTTCATTCAGGCGTCACTGTGTTCAGGCGCCTGAGAAAGATTGACGGTTTACAGTAGGCTGATCCATCATCCAAGGCAGGTGGCACCCTATCGGAATTTCAGAAATCTGTTCCCGGCCACGTTCACTGTTGGGTGACTCCATAACGACCCTATTTGCGGTGCGTTACTGAAAATCAATGTGGCGCATTCAAGGTCAATGTACTGTTGGAAAACTCTTTAAGCGCTGATGGATGGACTGTGCTCGTTCAGAATAAATGTGAAAAGAAGGTGACAGCTGAGCGTCCACCAGCTGTACAACTCTCCAAGATGGACTTTCTTCTCCAAGGGACAATGAAACACCCAGTGACATCACGCATTTTCTCTTGTTCTTCATTTAAGGAACACCTCTACATTTTTTTTTCTTCTTTTTCTTTTTTTCCAAGACAAAGTTTCTCTGCATAGACCTGGCTGTCCCGGACTTATATCTGACATTTGTTAATGAATCTTTCCTCATGCATTTAAGGTACCCACAAGCAGACTCTCTTAGATGGTGTCAGCCCAGTGCTATAGAAGCCTCCACACGACCTGTTAGAATCTCATTTCTCAGTGCTGGAATGAAGGCCAACCAGCATTTAGATGCACGAAAGACATCTATATTTTGAAATAATCTAAAAAATAACTAACGATGAAAAAAATCATTTTAGTGGCCGGATGGCTCCATGGTTAATCGCACTTTCTCATGCTCTGGTTGAAGAGCAGAGTTCTAGCTCCAGCATTCAAGTTCAGGGGTTCAAAACTACCTGTAACTCTAGCTCCAAGGCAACTGATGTCCTTTTCTGACCCCCATGGGCACTGAGCTCATATGTTCAGACTCAGACATACACTTAATACATATTTTTAAAACCCACTCTCACAAACCAACCTCAAAACTGGTTGTGCCAGTCAATCTGCAGCCATGGAATCTAAGGTTAAAGGTCAACGCTGGACTCCAGGTGGAGTGATGAGAGTGGTATATAAGAATGGGGGGATGAAAGGACCCAGAGGGTTCAGGAACCCCACAAGGAGACCATCAAGGCTGGTGGATCTGGACCCAGGGGGGTCTGCACAAACTGTTTCACCAACCAAAGACAATGCATGCAGTAAACCTAGACCCCCTGTTCAGATCTAGCCAATGTCTAGGTAATCTAGTTCATTCTCCATGACTGAGGGGAAACAGGAATGGCCTCTAACATGAACTCTGGTGCCCCTCAATTTGACCATTTCCCCTTGGTAGGGAGGCCTGCAGGCACACAGAGGAAGGAGAAGCTAGTTATCCAAATGAGACTTGATAGGCTATGTTCGTGTGTTGGGGGAGGAGGTCCCCTTCTGCCAAAGATCTAGGGGAGAGAAACAGGGCAGATGAGGGTGGGAACAGGAAGATACAAGTGAGAGGATAACATTCTAGATGCAACCTGAATAAATTATAATAAATTAAAATGTTTTAATGGTTGATAAAGCCACTCAAGGTTAAATCCACTCAAGAAGTTTGAGGTCAAGGGAGAAAGAGAAGTGTACAGCCTATTTTGGAATGTGTGGGAAATGCCCATGCCCTTGCCCATGATGGGGACAAAAGTATGAATAAGTGACACACACAAAGCTTAAGGATCTAGGAGGGATTTGTGGGTTATTTTCCAAACTAGAATGCTTGCAACAAACACTTGGGAAAATCCAAAAGAAAGTAAGCTGTGACATACTCGGTGGGTTCTGCTCTCCAGCCAATTTAAACATTAAACCAAAAAGAGGTCTCCGAGGTAGTGAAGTCACTTTTGCCAATAAGAGACACTCGTGATATAAAGCAGATCCCATTTTATCACCATAACCCTCTTGCCTTGTGACCTATTTATCCACCAGGCAGAGATAATGCCCCATCAGTCCTCTCAGTGTTCCCTGTCTCCCGGTGGCAAAAGGGAAACCTCCCCAGAGAAAATCAGAAAAATGCATGTTCTGTCTCCTTGGATAGAGAATGAGTCTTAGTGATTCACTCCTTTCCTCCTCCACCCCTCCTCCCCTTGTCGCCTTTTTCCCTTCTTTCCTCCCTCCCTTTCTACCTCTCTCTTTCTTCCTTGTTGTGCCCCCCTTCCTCCTGCAACTCATCTGCCACCCGATCTTAGCCAACGTTGCTGCTGTTTGAGCTAGCATAGCTATAGATAAACCAATGTTCGTTCTTCATTGTGAGCTTGGAGAATTCTGACAATGGGTTGGGTTATTTAAAAAGCTTATGAGGAAAGTAAAGGCCCACTAGATTCAGGTTGTCACTGTCTGTCTGCCCCTGTGCTCTGTCCCTCCCTGTGTCCTTACTGCCCTTTCTCCCTCCGTTCCTACTGCAGTTTTTACTTCCCAAAGGAAACTATAATCTACTGCTTATGTAAAGCAGATAAAGTCAAATATTTGGGAGTCAATAAATAATCCAGGTGACCCAAGATGCTTAGGCGTGTTTGATATAAACAAAATCATGATCCTAAAGGCATCAAGTGGGTAAAATGACAGCCATTCCTGGTTCTCAGTAATCAGGTTGGATCAACTTAAAGACATGTTTCTATGCTTTGGTTCCCTCTCTGTGGTCTCTAGCACATAGCAGGATGCCTAGGCGAGAGCCCTTGATTGATACGGAACCATAGATGGACGAGAAGATGCAGGAATGGGTACCCAGGCTTAGCTGCATCTCTTAACCATGAGGGAAGCAGCACATGTATACATCAGACATGCACACGTGCGCACGCGCGCGCGCGCGCGCGCACACACACACACACACACCTATTTGAGCAAAGACATAAGCAGATGTCTCTTTGAAGTGTTTTCTTATCTAAAACACAGACATTTGCCTTTTGGCAGCTGCAGATTTCAATATCTGTCATGGATTCTTCTTCTTGGACAGAAGTTCAACATCTCATATTCCCTAACTACATCAATTATGGGTGAAAATGGAGAGTTACAGGTGAGGTAATAAATTAATCTCTATGTTGTACTAACACAATTCACTACTAAAAGAAGTAGCTCATATAATGAAAAAGACATTGCTTTTAATCCCAGTGTTTTCTAATCAGCAAGCCGCTTCATTTACTGATGCTTTCATGTTGCCTTGAAAGAGCCTATGCCTGCTTTTGTGAATGAGTGGCAGGATCTGAGTGTTTCAATGGGCCTCATCCCTAGTCCATATTCCCAGCCATTAATTAAAGAGTTGGCTCTCTTGCCTATGATAAATTTCTGCTTGGCTGTTGCTAATAACGAGGTCAGAGAAATATGTGTATGTGGGGCAAAACGAGATGAAAAACACAATGTATATGCACAAGTCACCATTTAAAAAGTATCAAAAATGGGAGAGTGGCTATAGTGAGCCCACGTCCCCTGGTTTCCTTTGTGACTCTGCTTGCCCCTGAGAAACCCTTCAGCCACGTCAAACTACATCATGAATGAGGGTGATTCAAACTCTTGATTTAGAAGAGTAATCTGTCAAACTTTACATTACCTAATATTTAAATCTGATCAGTTATCAATTATAAAATGAGTCACCCCCAGCCTGTCACTTAAACCCAATCTCTTCCTTACTTATCCTTCCAATAGTCTGTGGGTCAGGAATTCAAAAGCCCTAACACCTCCTATGAAGACATCTAGAGACAATGTTTTGATAGATAATGAGATTTAGATGAGGTCTTTTGAGTAAAGCTGTTGTGGTGTTGAGACAGAAACAATCCTTTCCTTTTTGTCCATACTCGCATGCTGAAGGAAGGCAACGTAGGCACACAGAGAAAAGTAGGCCCACCCTAGGAGCAGTTCTCTCTAGAAGCTTCTCGAAGTGGAGTGATGAACAGCCAAGACCAAAAAAAATATATATCCTCTCAGAGTTCATACTAGGATGTTTATCAGTTGGCAAAGACCATGTACCCACAAAGGCAGTTCCTTTTCCAGTAGAAAAACATCACCTGCTCTCTCACAAGTCTGTTTTCAGTGGGAAAACACCGCATACCCTTACACAAGTCTGTTTCGCATCCCACACTTGGGATCAAAACAAAAATATGTTTACATCGAATACATTGTTCTCTGATCTCCATATACACATTACGGCATGTGCATTCACTGGTGCGCACTCATGCAAATGCTCACACATGCGCACACACAGAGCTTATAAATAAATGCAAACATTAATACAAATTTATCAACTGCAAACCTTTCCAACAATATACTCACAGATGCTCACTGTCAATTTTCTTTCGTCAAGAGAGCAAGGTCAGAGGAGCGTGGTGTACCTTCTTAGTAGCATCTCCTCTACCTTCTGTTTTGTCTTTTAAAAACATATTTAGTTTCCTATTTGTTATATAGATTTTACTTGTAAAAATAACATATGCCTGCTGCCCACAGTTCAGACTGTATAAATAAGTTCAAGTCTAACATAAAAATCACCCACTAGCTTACCAGCCTGAATTGATTCCTCAGATATTTCTTGTATACAGATGTATACATGAATCTGCACGCATGCACGCTGCATGCACGGACTAATGTATGCCCAGCTTTCAATACCATAAAGCACTCTTTATAAACCTGGTTTTCAATGGCTGCTAAATAACTCCATTGTGTATATGTACCCCCAATTTATGCAATAATTAACCTTCCTTTTTAAAAGGACAGAAGACCGTTCTATGATTATCATGATTGCATTAATTACCCTTTCTTGTTAAAAATACTCATTCCATTTTTTAGTTTAAAAAAATGAACTTGTGTCTTTAGCTTAGAATATGATCCCTTGGTCTAATGAGGCTATCTATATTCTACCCGTAATCCATAGGATATTACAATGAGGCGCTTATGGAACACATGGCCCTCAACTCAACCCTTTTATCACATAACACAGAGAACTGAGGCTCAGAGAGGGGTGGGTACTGGCCAAGGTCAAGATCAAACTCTGAGGCTACAACATGGACCTTCTGAAGTCCAGATTGCTGCTATGATCTTTACAAAACAGGCATCCACTGTCATTGCTTTACTCATTCTTCAGATACGTGTTGTATGCTCCGTGGGCAATAGGGATTGTATTTAAAACAGTGAGACTGACCTGCCCTTCCTTTGTACAGTAGCTAACGCATGCTCTTGCCCACTAGAGACTACCCACAGAGGCTTCATTTTTCAGACACGTCTTTCTTTTTTTTTTCAATTTTTCCCCTTTTTATTATTAATTTATTCATATTACATCTCAGTTGTTAGCCCATCTCTTGTATCCTCCCATTCCTCCCTCCCTCCCGCTTCCCCCCCCCCAATCCCCTCCCCTATGTCTGTGACTGAGGGGGACCTTCTCCCCCTGTATATGCTCATAGGGTATCGAGTCTCTTCTTGGTGACCTATTATCTTTCCTCTGAGTGCCACCAGGCGTCCCCATCCAAGGGACATGATCAAATATGGGGCACCAGAGTTTGTGTGAAAGTCAGATCTCCTTCTCCACTTAACGGTGGAGAATGTCCTGTCCATCGGCTAGTCTGGGTAGGGGTTTGAAGTTTACTGCCTATATTTTCCTTGATTGGTGCCATAGTTTGAGGAGGACCCCAGGGCCCAGACCTGCCTGTAGTTTTCCAGGACCCTCTGGATCCTTCTATTTCCTCATTCTCCCAGGCTTGTCACACCTAAAGTCTCAATAGGATGTCCTCCCTTCTGACCCACTTTCCTGATAGGTAAAGTTTTTCATGGGGACGTACCTTTTGGACTAGTGTCTCGATATAAGTGAGTATATACCATTTAACTCTTTTGCTTCTGGGTAAACTCACTCATTATGATAATTTCTAGTTCAATCTATTTGTCCACAAATTTCAGAAATTCCTTGTTTTTAATAGCTGAGTAGTATTCCATAGTGTAAATGTACCACAGTTTCTTTATCCATTCTTCTACTGAGGGACACGTAGGCTGTTTCCATGTTCTGGCTATTATGAATAAGGCAACTATGAACATGGTTGAGCATATGTCCCTGTTGTGTGGTAGTGCATCTTCTGGGTATATTCCAAGGAGTGGAATATCTGGGTCTTGAGGAAGCCCTATTCCCATTTTTCTGAGAAAGCGCCAGATAGATTTCCAAAGTGGTTGTACTAGTTTGCATTCCCACCAGCAATGAAGAAGTGTTCCTCTTTCTCCACATCCTCGCCAGCATGTGGTGTCAGTTGAGTTATTGATCTTAGCCATTCTGATGGGTGTAAGATGGAATCTCAGTGTCGTTTTGATTTGCATTTCTCTGATGACTAAGGAGGCTGAACATTTCTTTAAGTGTTTCTCAGCCATTTGAAATTCCTCTGTTGAGAATTCTCTGTTTAGTTCTGAGCCTCATTTCTCTATTGGATTATTTGGTTTGGTGGTGTTTAATTTCTTGAGTTCTTTATATATTTTGGATATTAGACCTTTCAGATGAAGGGTTGGTGAAGATCTTTTCCCAGTCTGTAGGCTGTCGCTTTGTTCTCTTGACAGTGTCTCCTGCCTTACAGAAGCTTCTCAGCATCATGAGGTCCCATTTATTAATTGTTGACGTAAAGGCCTGGGCTGTTGGTGTTCTGTTCAGGAACTTGTCTCCTGTGCCTATGTGTTCCAGACTCTTACAAATGGTGCTGGTCTAACTGGATGTCTACATGTAGAAAAATGCAATTAGACCCCTATTTGTCACCATGCACAAAACTCAAGTCCAAGTGGATTAAAGACCTCAACCTAAAACCAGAGACATTAATCCAGTTACAGACGTGTCTTTCATCCTCAAGCCCTATCTTGTGTCCTGTGCTCTGCATATCCAGACAAAAATGTCTAAGAGTTACTGTGCATGACCAAGGAGGGATGGGAGTTGGAAAATGAACAGTCTGGCTCTCTTGAACTCAGCACCCAGCAACGGCACAGTATGAGGCAGATTCTGCTGCAACTAGCCGAGAAGTTCTCAACCCGTGGGTTGTGACCCTTTGGGGTCAATTGACCCTTTCACAAGGGACACCAAAACCATCAAAAACCAGACAAAATTTGCATTCTGCTTCTTAATAGCAGTAGTACAATTACAGTTATGAAGTAACAACAAAAATAACTTTATGGTTGGGGGGGGGGTCACTACAACATGAGAAACTGTATTAAAGGGTTGAAGGAGTAGGAAGGTTGAGGACCACTGTTCTAGTAAGTTGGGATGGAAACCTAGTCTCTGGTTCATCCATCCCTGCCTTATTCAAAACATGTCCTTGGATGATGGCAGATGCAAGAAAAATGAAAGCAGAAACAATCCTACATCTTAATTTTTATGTCAATTTTGCAAGGGAGTATTTATTGAGCAGAGTATAGGAAATACACACAACCTTAAGCTTGGGGAGGTTGTCTTTTGATGTGAATTCCCAGCTGCTCACAATGAAACTCTTGTCTTAGGTTCTGCTTCTGAAAGAAGTTCAAACCAAGAGAAATGGATGTCAGGGCTGACCATGTTCATTTCATGATGAGAAGACATGGGAAGCCATCAAATAACACAACAAATAAACCCTCCCACGTACCCACTGCTGCGTTGCAAGCATAAGCACTGTTATTTCTCTTACAGGCCTAGCTGGATGGACTCAGTCCCTTTGGGTTCATATTCATGACATCTGTGTTGAAACTTCCAGTGGTCATTGAAAGGGAGACTCGTCTGGCCAGCTAAGACATGTTATCATTTCATTTTAATTTAAGGTTATTTACCTTACAGAAGCAACTCAACAGCTTTCACTTTTCTAATAAAAGAGAAGCTTTTTGGAGCCAAAGAGCTCTAGTCTTCAAATGAATGTGTTGAAATTTTCTTAATGAATGAAGTCAACATGAATCACTCTGTGGAATCATCCCTGCACAGTGGAGCCTGTGACATTTCTAACAATGAAACATTATTTGGTAAATATTAAAGATGGTTA
Organism: Acomys russatus; assembly: GCF_903995435.1. Taxonomy (NCBI): domain Eukaryota; kingdom Metazoa; phylum Chordata; class Mammalia; order Rodentia; family Muridae; genus Acomys; species Acomys russatus. The sequence continues at coordinate 40,474,600 of NC_067162.1, forward strand.
GAGGAAGGGATTAAGAAATGACCTTTCAACCTATATACAATATGTTAATTACTAAAAAGGCGGCCATTGGACCTAATGTACTGTTCCAACGCCGTCACCACCAAAGCATGCCCCTATTTTTTTTTTTTGGTTATGAATTATTCTCAGAAGAAATATGGGTGTGTGTCACTTAAACTGGGAGTCTCACTTAGCATAAGTATGCATTTTTATTAATTACTTTGGGCTCTACATAGCATTAAGTATGACTATGTGTCTAAGCCTCAAGATAGTTTCAAATCTGTTCTTAGAATCTAGCAAAATGGCAGAATAGCATTGTGGGAAGATATTTAAAGCAAGTCATATGAGTCTCTCTGAGAATCATGACTGTTGAATTTTATGTAACCCATAATGCTTCACATTGGTTTGATCCCAGACAATTGTTTTCCTGCAAATGTTTTGCTATTCCACTTATTTATAGCATTCAGTGTGTGGCACACAGAATTAAAAAAAAAAAAAAAACGGACCTTAGGATTAGGTTAGTATTTCAAACCCATTATTCATTAAACATAGGTATCAAACTTTTTTGGGCCATTGTTTTCTCTTTTGCTATGTCAAAATGAAAGGCTTGATTAAGTAAGGTTGCTTCTGAAAAGAGCAGATACAACGAAGAAAGTGATGTCAAGAGGCTGACACAGAACAAGGCCAGCATCTCAGTCTAGCAGCCGTAGTCTAACCTTCTGCGCCCCCAGTGCTTGGCACATGGGCAATGCTTGTAGTCTTTTGGATTCCACCCAGAAAAATAGTGTTGGCATTAAGAACTCAGGGTCAGGGGGCAAATGGCATGACTGAGGCAAGAACCCTGGTTCCCTAAGGCTCATTTCTAAGACTTTTTCATTAGAGAATGTGGTTTTGACCAAGTTGGAGGAAGGCCAAAGTGTATGGCTTAAAAATAAAAAGGGGAGAATTGAATAAAAATAATTATTATTACAAAAATAAAAGGGAAGTCAAGGAATAGGCGGCTGTTAGATGGTGATAGGTGACAGTAGGTATGTAGATACATGATAGATAGATAGATAGATAGATAGATAGATAGATAGATAGATAGATAGGACAGACAGATAGAAGATATGTAACACATACATGCATACACACACACACACACACACACACACACACATACATACATAGATTAAATGAGAGAGAATAGAGTGGAGAAAGATATGGGGAAAATAAAGAAAAGATACTAGAATCAGCTGGAACAGAGGAGAAAGGGAAAGGACCTTTTTAGACAGAATTAAGTTCCTGAACAGAGTATTAAGACACTTTGGTTAGATGTAACAGTCACAGCATCCTTTGGCTAGAGTTCTCCACTGTGGAATGACACTGTGTCAGTCCTGATTTGCTCTATACTTCTTTTCACCTTTGCATTCTTATCCTTCTAGAATGGCTATAATGAGAAAATAAAACATCATGTGTAAAACACTTAGCTCAACACCTGGCCCATGAGCCAACATTCAGCGTCAGCCAGTATGTGATCACCATAGTCAGAGTGTACCCTGTGGTACTCTCAGAACTGAAAATCCAAGAATCAGCTTAGTAGTAAGTAAGACTGAACAAGGAGAATAAAGTGTACAGGTAAATTAAATATTGTGGAAATTCTTAGAAATAAGCATTAAAGATGAGATTTTATAAGAGTGAGGTAGATTCTTGTACATAAGAAGAAAACATTAGTATTTTTGGTGAATAGAAAATTATCATGTTGGAAGAAAAAATAAAGATGATGTGTTACTAAGCCATTGCATTAGACTAGGTAAGCCACTAGAAGATGACCTAATTCAACAGACATACTTAGCAGTCCCAAATTCTTTTTAAAAATATTTCTCTTATTTTTCTTTCATTTTTTTTCTGGAGCTTGTAGTTATTCTTGGTATTGGAAACATAAAGCTTAATGGACACGCTCACCTTTTAAAGTTTTTAATTTTTTTTATTTTAATGACCTTAAATATTTACTCAAACAAAGAGTGTGGCATGCAGTTGAAGAGTGTGACACATAGATGAAGGGAGGCTTCTGTTGTTGACCAATCCAATGCATGCCATTAAAATTAACCTTCAAGTTCTGAAAATATGACAGGGATGAGTGAGTTTATGTCTGAACTTAGAATGTTTTAGAAGGGGACAAAAGGAGACTCTCCCTTCCCCCCACCCCAAAGGCACACTTGTCTCTTAAACTGTTAGAAGTGTGTGGACAGGGTGTGCTTAGGTTTTATCAACAATTGTTCATATGCCTCAAGAGAAGCTGGAGAGGTGGTGGGCATGGCACCCAGCAGGAATGAGAACAAGTTGAAAGAATGGACAACTGAGGAGGGGGGGTGAAAGAAATACCCTGAAATATCACATATCTACCATGAACCAAGAACGAGAACCAATGGGATAAAAATGTTGCGAGGCACAACGTAGCCATAATTATTTCAGTCAAGTAAGTGGCTTTCTTTGAGAGGCAGCGAGCTCTCTATCACTGGGTAAATCAGAGGAGAGATTGGACAGATGCCTGACATGTCTCCCCCATAGACTCACGACTCCTCAGCTGGTGGTGCTGCATTGGAAGGTCACGAGTGTTTATGGGATGGAGCCACACTGGGAACAGTGAGCCACTGGAGGCATGGATAGAGGCAGCACAGTCCATCCATTTCTTCTTGTCTACTCTGCTTCCTGACTGCACACATCATGTGGCCAGCTGAGTCACACCCTGCCGCTAAGCCTTCCCCACCATGGTGGATTATGTCTTTTCCCAAACTATGGGACAAATTAAGCCTTCCCTCCTCAAGCTGTTGTTGTCAAACATCTTGCCAAAATCAACTGAAAAAAGTAACTAGATTACTGTTCTATCAAGAATCCCATTGGGGGTTCACATCTATGAATATGAGTGCCAGATTAAGTCACCAAAACTACTATGACATGAAATTAATTGTTATTAGACAAAAACATTTTTAAAGGGTCAGTTCTTTGGTCAGAAAAAAAAAGATAATAAAATATTAACTTAAAGTCAGCTATATCAAAGAAGTTAAGCATGGGTTTTCCATGATGGAACATTAGTACAAAGTCCTGCTTAGGAAAGTCTTCAAGAGGCATATCATGATGGATTGGGGAGGTGGCGAATGTGTGACAAATGATATTTATGTGCCTGTGATCTTCAGATATTTTGTTTCAGGGTTCCAGGAATACAAGGGTCCTAGTCAATGCCCAATTCAGTAAGGTGAAATAAGGTAAAGAGGCATATATAAAAACCACAACTAAGACAGAGACCACTAACTTAGAAGAAATGAAAATGAGAAAAGTAGAAGCATCAATTCTACAGAGATGGTTCTCAGTTACTGTGAGCTGAACCAGAGAGAGAGAGAGAGAGACAGAGAGAGAGAGAGAGAGAGAGAGAGAGAGAGAGAGAGAGAGAGAGAGAGAGAGAGAGAGAAATATGAATTAATCAACAAAACCAGAGCCATAAAAAAATAGGACAAAATGAAGTAAAGATGGGTGTGGATGTGTATTTTATTTTTAAGCATGAGATGTACCTGGCCAGAGACCAGACCAATGTGGACATAGTCAACTTCCTTCCCGATGCAAAGAGTCACTCAGGAAATCCAGCCAGAAGGTCCCGCAGGAAATGTGGATTCAGGCAGGACTGGTTCTTTATGACAGAGAAAGTCCCTCAGCACACTGTCCCCTGAGCACACTGTCCCCTGAGCACATTGTCCTATGCGTATGTGGGATGAGGCTGTGTTTGGTATTATGAAATTGGCAAAAGTCTTCTTTGGACTAAAGACTCTTCTAGAGTGTGTTTTGTGTTCTGTTCTCCTTTTCTCCAGCATTGCAGAAAATCATTACCTTTTCTGAAGTCAAGCACTGTATCCTAGTGCTATCCTAGCTGTTAAATTATACTCTGCAGGGTGTGTCCTTTCCTGGCACCTCCAGTGTCTGTCCACTACCCCCTCGTCTAAAGATCCACCAGAACTCTCCCTCTTCCTGCCCCAAGCTTTGTTTCCTCGTGGCAGAATTCCAGCCAGCCTCTGATGAATAGAACGTCCTCCCCTTTATTCTGTGAGCCACTAAACTAAATCTGACTCAGGACAAAAGAGATGTTTCTCTTTCAAACCAGCCATATCTAGCCCTGTAGGATGCCCGCCCTGGGACCCCTCAACTGTCTCCATCCTGAAAAACCTCATATTTCTCACCAAATCCACAGCTTACAGAGTCACATTATAGCCCTTCAGTACATCTGGGGAGATTAGAGCCTATTAAAAAAGCCTTTGGCACCAGCAATTTAATGCTCAAGGCTCTAATCTGGAATTGGTGTATTTACCCTGGTCTTTAATTATTAACGTTGCATTATTGATCCAATACCTAAAACGCAAACAACAAAAAGTATTCTAACTAATTATTGTGGGCTTTCTACCTTTTGGGGGCTCTTTCCTAGTCTCCACAGCTAAACTATTCCTTTGTACCAATCAATAGGGTTTAATTCATTAACAAGTTTCAGGACCTTGTTTCCATTGCTTGGCAATTTTCCTTCGTCAACAGGAAGTGGCCCAAGTTCCTTCCCTGGCATTAACATTATCATCACCTATACAAACGTGTTTGCCTTGGAACACCCAGACAAATTTAACAAACCTACTTCCTGGTATTCTGTTCCCAGTGGCCGTCCATTGCTTCATAAAAAATTAAGTCACTGTAAACTGCGCATCTCTCAAAAACAATATTACAATTAAAGTATTGTATATACTGGGGCAGTTCAGCCTTGGCATGGAGACTGAAGTCACCTTGAGTCTTCTCAGGGCTTTTCCTTGGATAAAAAGATAATGCTTGTTTCATGCAAATGCAGTCTTAATATTTATTGATGAAGAATTTGATAGGTTACAGCAGGACACTACTCCTGCTGGGTGGGGCATTTGTCTATTCTCTGAATCATGAATGTGGCCCATGTCCCCAACCCAATCAACAGGTTGGCTGCCTTTCCATTTTGTTTTCCTGACCACAAAGATGGTATGAGGTGTAAATATCTATTAGAAAAGGGAACAACTGCAGGGAGGTGGAAGGTTAATTAAGCATTTATTGGTTGGTTCTGATCAGTGCTGAGTACGCAGTAGGCACTCCATAAATTTCCACTTAAACCAGGCATTGGAGCTAGGTCCTCAAGCATGCTGTCAAGCACTCTGCTACTAGGCTACACCCCTCAGCATCCAGGTACCTCAGGCCAGCTTTGAACTCATGATCTTCCCTCCTTCCTCTTTCAGCGTATCCTACTTACTGGCTTGTAGGACAGCAACTGACTCCATAAGTATTTGTGGAAAGGATAAACAAATCTCAGTGGTCTGACTGTCTGCTACCGAGAGACCTGTAATCCTGTGAGGATTCAAATGAAGATACCAAGGATCCATCCTCTTGCCAGTGGCAGGGACTCCTGATGGGAGGATATAACATTCTCTGGCTTCCATATATTCCCAAAACCCCTTTAAGAGTATAATCATGCGTTCTTTTTGTGTCACCTCTTGAAGTAATAAGGACCATATGTTGAAATTCTCAGTGGAAAGAAAGGAGGACTACATTCATTTTGTTGGTGGAATTATCCACATGCCCCCGGGAAATCATTAGGTTTAACAAACCCAGGGCTGTCTGGGAAGGTTTGCTACCAGTGGGCAGTCCTTTCTTCGCTTTGAGAAGCATCCAATGGAAAGAGAGAAACAAGCCAGGATGATGTAAACCAGATGGCATATCTTCTAATTTCATATGACTATACTTTGGATACAGGCTCCACTAAATCCATACTGGTTATATGCGCACGTGTCTAGTGATGCTGCTAGGACTCCTTAAAATAAGACTCAGTTGACTATTAAAAAGTATTCTGCCTCTCTGCTAAATTGCATGATTTCCTTCTCAGGATCATTCAATTAGGTCTTGAAAGGTTAATGAAAAATAGTTAAAAGTTTCAAAACATTGAGACAGAAGTGAAAATTTAAGGGCACTGCAAATGGCTCAGTGATTAAGAACACGTAATGGCTCTTACAGAGAATTTGAGCTCAGTATCCAGCAATCACATCAGGCACTCACAACTGCCTGTAATTCTAGCTCCAGGGATTCCAACGCCTTCGTCTGGCCTCTGCAGGTACCTGCACCCACATGCATACAAACATACACATAATACACACACACACACAATTAAACAAAGAAATGTTTTAATTTTTTTATTTTTATTACTAGATACATATGCAGAATGCACATCAAGAAGGCAGGATTTCTCAGAGATCTGGCACAATACGTTCAATGGGAGAGATGACACTCGTACATGTACTTTTCTGTTGGAATACTTTTCTGCTAATTCTTCTTCTGTGAGTACATAAAATGAAACTAGGGCCCAAGCCAAGCAGGTGACCTACAGACCTACTTATCCAGCCCCTAAATCTTACAGTCTTCAAAAAGCTACCATACAAGAAAATTATACAATGAAAAATGAGTGATATTGATGACAGATTAGGTTTAATTGTAAAAAAAAAAAAGCAATTTAAATTCTTATGTTTGATCAAAATAAACGTGATTCTATACATAGTCCTATGCTTACTTTGCTATCATGTTTAGATAGTGACATTTTAAATGCCATTTTTCCTTTTGCTTCCTGGCAAACTAAAACATAATTTTATATAGTTGTGTAAAGAATGGTTGAACCTTTTCCTTCAAGACATATGAGAGCCATAAAAAAATCCCAGGAGCAGAGATGATGTCATAGAAAAGACTAATTAACACACCTACAGGATAATGTATGTTATATGGTCTTTAAATTTTTATTAAGGTCACTGTGAAGTATGGCTTAGAAGTAATGATGATGAAGGCGTCGGTCTCCAACACCACCTGTGGGAGTGATAAATAGTGGTAAAGTGGCTGTCTGAAAATGATGGGCTGGGTATACTTTAGCACTTCATCACAAAGGTGCATTATCCCCAGAAAAGCCCTCAGAGGGACTGGCAGCTCTAAGCATCTTTGGAGCTTTCCACAGGAAGTGGTAGAGCGATGGCATCCAGATGGAGGAAAGGATGGCAAAAGTGTGGAAGGGCAATTGCTCAGAAGCACCCAGAGAACCAGAAGGATTATGAAACAGACGGTGAAAGCTGGCGAGAGCAAGCCCGCAGGGAGATGCTGAAGAGAATGCTGCAGAGGGCTTGTATGGACCCTGGCGATGGAGGGACTGTGGCAGGCAGTGGTAATTATATCTCTCATCTGTCCTTCCCTCCTCCTTTCTGTCCTTTTGCTTTTAGTGGCAGCCCTGTTATCAGCTGGAATTGGAAGAGTGCACACAGGTGTGATCATGTGACTCCCAAACTGAACCTAACCAGATGTGGCCCTGGACACAATTCAGAACAATCTGTAAAGTACCTTCTCTTGCTCTGTGGCTTCAGCTAGCCTTATCCTTAACTCTGTCCCCTTTCTCTTCCCTCCTCCTCCATCCCTGTCTCCCCCTCTCTCCCTGTCTCTTGCTCCTCTACAGTTTTTTAAATTTTTGAGACAGAGTCTCAACTTGAACTTGAACTTGTGGTACAGCTGAGGGTAACATTAAACTCCTGACCCTCCTACCTCCACTTCCTGAGTGCTGGGATACAAACACAAGCCACTGACATCTGGTTTTCAGCCTCTCGGGACAAAGCAGGACCACAGCATGGAGTTACCTCCTAAGTCCTCAGTGGGGAAATGGAGTTCACCAGCTTAAAGGGGCCTGAATACATTTAACCCAGGAAGAAACTACAAAGTTGAAACAAGATGGGACTGTGACATTCATGAATTGCCTACTCTGTCCTTCCGCTCCAGGTAGTCTGCTCCTTATCCAGTGCTCAGAGCCCTCGGGAGCTAACTTTATACAATGTCAGGAGACATTCCAGTGTGCAGAAGGGAAGCTTCTGCCAACATCCTGAGTGACCCCCCTCAGGTCCCCTGAGTGACCTGCAGGGGAGCTTCTGTCTTTGAACCCATGTGAGATGCCTTCTGAGTTGTCATTAGCAATCACCCTGCATCTTTCACAGATACATGAGTCCTGTCTTCTTTCTGGGTCCATTCTAGACAAAGCTTTCTCAGAGACGTCAGTGACCACTTGGTTGTTGGGAATTCTTATTTGCTCACGAGCTTCCTTGAGGCTGGAGTGATGATGACTCAGCAGTTGAGTGCATTCTTGCACATGGCCTGGGTTCTGTCCCCAGCACCCACATGGTGCCCCTCAACCATCCATAATTCTCATTCCATGTGATCTGATGCCCTCTTGTGGCCTCCTCAGGCACCAGGCATACCCGTGAGTGGTACACATACAGACATGAAAGGAAAACACTCGTGTACATTAAATAAAACAAGTTTACCAAATAGGTTCCTCAGTTGTCCATACAGTACATAGGATCATCTTTCCATTGGCATTTATTCATCTACTCTTGGTTATATTGTAATCTTTTTTTCTTTTTCCATCAGAATGAAGGGCTAGCTCTTCTGCATCCTCCAACTGCATCAACCCTCCTCTGGACACATCCCTCCTTGGAACACCTGGTACTTCTACCTGTCCATCATCCCATCTGTCCATCAGAGCCTCTGTGCATCCCTCTGGGCCTCCAGGTTCAAGTCACTTTACATCAGTAGGAAAGAGGCTATTAGCAGATTCTGTGGTTCTGGAGAAGCCACGCAGGCTCCAAAGAGTGTGAATCTACTCTTAGAAGCTTGGAAAAACCTTCATTTTCTACACCAGTGAGGGCACACGGGAAGGAAAGAGTTGGCAATGGCACCAAGGAGGAAATGGGAGCCAAGAAGACACTTAGGGTTTCATATTGGGCCCTTTGCCCAAGCACCCGATGGATCTGAAATTGTAGACATAAAGCAAGAACTTGGCACAGGATGCGAGGAGATGAGTGCGCATGAGGTTTCGGTTGTGCAAGGGAGGGAGGCTGATGGGAAATGTTTCAACTCACAGATCTAGACAGTGTCTGGCTAAGTCTCATGGAGCCAGAGAGTGTCCCAGCCGAGCGCTGCAGCAAGTCTCTCGCAGAGAGTAAATAAATGTGCTGCCAATGTTGTATTGAGAGACAAGGATCCATATGAAAGGAAAGCACTTAGGAGCATTGTCGGTTGGCCAGACCCAGGTTCTAGGGCTTAGAGGAGCTGACAAGCTGTGCATAAGCTGGATCAGTCCTCCATGAGTCAAGGATGCTCTTTGATCTATCCCATCTTGCATAATCTGGGGCGAGCAGAGGAGAATGTCAGAGATGGAAAGGGGAGGAAAGAGCTGTTTTCTGTGGCTACAAATCACTGTGCACGACTAGGTCTGGCTCATCAATGTGTATTTTAATGACAAATGTGCCACTGGGCGTTGTTAGGTACATGAAGCACGAGCAGAAATCAATGGTACATGCATGCGAGTTGGACTCGTTCACATTGTTCTAATCCTGGCCCTGTCGGGGCCTGCCTTTACTTGAGGCTTTAATAGTAGATTGGTGTGGTAATCTTGAATTTTATTAAACACTGCATTAAAATAGTATTTATTTTGTTGGCTGGGGTTTTGGGGCAGCCTTTTGGATTTTGCACCTGAGTTCAGTGCCTCTTCATCCAGCCTGTTCTTGCCCTCGGGCTCATTCTGGAAACAGAAAAGTGAAGCTCAGACAACATTTGTGCTTTGCCTTGCCCAAGGCCACATGTCTAGTCAACGCAAGAGCTTAAACTCAAAATGCCCTGGCTCCCAAGCTTCAGTCTTTCCATCCAGTGCACGGTCTCTGTGGAGTAAGCACTTCTGTCTATTCTGATGGTTGGCGTTGTCAGGCACCAGAATGCCATTCCAAGGAGGGATGTCCCTAAAGGCTGTGTAATTGGAGGAAAATTGTGGGGAGATACATCACTGAAATGTTGTCGGGGCAGAAGCTCAAAAGCTGTTATACAACTTATAACAAACATCCAAAAAAAAAAAAAAAAGACTGAAAACTGGGAGACCAGTGAGGAAAATGCTTCCTTTGTCAGCACAAGACTTAGAGTCCAGTTTCTAGAACCCATGCTGTTAAAAAGAGCAGGACTGATGCAGCTTTGTAACTGCAATGGGGTGGGGATGAACGCGGCAGTATTCTTGGTACACCATAGCTAGCCAACCCAGCCTGCTTGGTCAGCTCCAGGCCAGTAAGAGACCCTGGCTCAATAAAAACAAAGTAGCTAGCTCCCGAGGAACAAAAGGGGAAACTGACTTCTGGCCTCTGCACACACTTACATGGAAACGTACATTCATACACATGGACTAACATACCTCTGCGCGATAGTGACAAATACTGTCAGGTGACAAATGTGCTGAGTTAAATAGGAAGGCCTCCATCCCATGTGGTCATGGGTAACTTCAGAGGAGATGCTCACCTTGCTTCAAGTTCACATAAGGAAGAAGGAGAAGAAAGAACTGCTTGGGACGGCACTGTACTGTTATAGTGTCAGTAGGAGTTTCTGGGGGCTGCTACCAAGTGGTGTGCAAGGGTACACTAGATACTGTTGTTAAGGTAGATTTTCTGCCTGTGAACTCTTGTAGATGGCATGATTTATCTTCTCTGGGAGCATGGCCATTCTCTGGTGTGGGAAGGAGAGTTCATGAAGAGGCCGGGCCTTACCACCTGCAAATTTAGTGCTCAGGCCAACATTTCATGATCAAAGATCTATTTTTGCCAATTCCATTATTTTTTTTAAGAAAAATTTTCTGTCTTTTTGATTGAATGAGGACAGATGCGATATTACTTTCACTTGCTCTTTAAACTCTTGTGCATAGTAAATGTTTAATAAATATTTTTAATAAATAATTAAGTTTGAGTGAATTTTATAATCTATTTCTCGGAGAGAGGAAATCCCCTGTGATATTTCTGTCAGGGTCTGGGAAATCGTTCAGACCAATTCTTTCAATAAGTAGATATATGTTCTATGTTCTTCCCCTTTTTGTATTACTATAATAAAAAGCCCGAGGCACGCCAATTTTAAAAGAAAACAGGTTTGTTTATTTTAGTGCAACATTTGGGGTGTTTAAAGTCCTAACAGCATGACTCGGGCTTTGGCAAAAGTCCCCATTCACTGTGTCACCTCATGATGGACAGCAATGGTGCATGGAGGAAGAAAGGTCACACCTCAAAACCTCATATCCTTCTATGACACCCTCCCACTAAGCCCCACCGTGAAAGGTGCACTCTGCCTCTGAATATTGCTCGTCTGAGGACCAAGCAAATAGTGTGTGAGCCACTCGAATTGGGTGCGTGCCACAGTATGCTTTCTGAAGCTGGAACACACTGGCTTTCATCTACTCACCAAAGAGCCCCAGCGCTGTGGTCATGGGCAGCTATGACATCGGCTCAGCTCATTTTGTTGGCTCTTCTGTCTTCTTTCCCTCAATTTTAATGGTACTTCCTAAGAAACATTACCTAATGTTGCATAATGTTTTTTTTTTTATTAAAGCCTCCCCCCCTTTAAATTTGGCTTCTCCGTATTACCCACTGTCCTGATTTATTATTTTTCCCAAAGCCTCATATTCAATTTAAAAAAAAAAAGAGTCTTTCTGATTTGCTCACTAGAATCTTCCCTCTTTGAAGATACATACATCCTTGATCTTGGCCAGAGCTGGGAACGTACTCTGACTTTGGATGGACTTGGCGGCTATTTGTTGGAAGATTAAATGAAATGACGGATGAATGAAAATTCCGTGGCCTTACTATTTTGACCTACAAGATAATAAGGGTGACCTGGATGAGCGACATGGACAGATCTCTAAGACACATTAAACAAATAAAAGGAAAATATTCACAGCATTTGACCCAACTTACTTTTAAGTCAAATGAAATGCAGGTGTACTTAGAATCAATCGCCAAGGCTGACCTGAAGAAAGGCTTACAGGAAGCTGTGCGAATAGGCAGTTGATTTGTATGGAAGTATACTTTTTTCAACTAGCATCATAGTTAAAAAAGTGACTCTTGCCCACTCAGGGAAGGGGCCAAGAGTGTCACCCTGACAGCCACAACCCATTGCGGGCTGTAACAGAGAATTTAGCAACAGGTGTACATCTCAGTTCAGGAAGTCTAGCACCATTCCAGGCACACAGCAGTCAGCATTTGTTTTTGACTGAGCAAGATAAAGAGATTTTTAGTAATGCAGGCGATGAAATAGTGTCTTCTTCCCATTGGAAAGAGATGCAGCCTTTGAAAGGCTGAGATGCAGCCTTTGAAAGGCTGCGTCATAGGGCCTGCAGATGTTGTGGAAATGGGGACATTTGCAAGTGAAAAGAGTACATGTGAGGCACAGAGTGGACACCGCAACTTACAAGCAGGATCTTTACTTGGAAAATTCTCACATGTGTATGGGAGGAGAGAACCAGGACCAGGCAGAGGGAGAAGTTTGTGTCTGACAGGCAGCGCAGGATGCCACCAACCTCCCAAGGATCTGGGATGGTCCATCAACATGGTGTCTAATTAGTGCAACCAGGCTTCTACACAGTGCACTGACCAAGCATTAGAGGTGAGCTGGTTGGGGAGAAGATACCATCTTGGACTGCTCTTCAACCGAAGGCAGTTCCCATGAGGCAGAGTGGGTGTCTTACTGCATAGCCCTAAAGAGGGGCTTGATGCTGTGTCAGTGCACTCACTAACTCACTAATCCATACCAAGAAATATGGCCAATGACACCCAAAATGTGGTTGTTAATAGACAGACGTTCTTACAGGATGCTGTTCTAGTTAGTGGGTAAATGTAATGACTGAATTAAGCTTTATAAACCCAAACTTAAATAATAACAACAACAGCATGCATTATATCATTCAATATTTACTGATTGTCTGCTAAGTGCAAAGCCCCATTCTAAGTGCTATTGATACAGAAGATGAAAAAAAATGCCTATCTCCTCAGTATAAAATCTAGAGAGAGAATGCAGACAAGATAGACAGAGCTAGCTGGATCAAATATGAATGGATTGAAGAGGAGACAGAAAAATGAAAAGAGGTGTAGATGGATATGTAGACAAATATCTATATACAGAATATAGAGATGATAAATAGAGGAAAATTTATAGGTAGTAGAGAGATGATAGATAGATGAAAGTTGATAGATAGCCAACAAATGATAGTTAGATAAATAGGTTATTTATGATAGATAAATAGATAGATAGATGATAGATAAATAAGGTATTAATATAGAGGTTATCTAAAATTAAGCACAGAAAATAGTAAGACAACGGAAAGAGAGGATCAGTACTAGAACAGACATATAATTCACTATTTTATGTCACAGAAAAGTCAGCCAAGAAAGCAGGTATGGAGCAAAGCCTGAATGAAGGAAGTGACGAAGTCATGCGCGTTCTGAGGGAAGATGGTTCCTCCTTAAGAGAACAGAGCAGTAGGTCCCCTGTAGAAAAGCTCAGAAACCTTGCAGTGTTTGACATGCTTTGTCTTGCCTAACCTCTCAACGGGTAATAACAGTTCTTTTCAGGGTGGGGGCGGTGGATAGGGGAACTTACTTAGGGAGATTAAAGGATTTTTTTTTCAAGACCCCTCAGTGGGTAGATGTCGAGGGCAGAATTCAAACCCAGTAGGAAATTGCCAAGCTTACCCCAAGGTTGGAAAGGGAGAGGACACTGGCCTGGATTAGAATCCAGGAACATGCCCATTACTGAAACTGGCCACGACTGGACATGCCTGGACACTCTAGCTAGCCATGAAGACATGGCTGTACTGACTGCTATATTAATTCAAAAGCATGGATGGCTAACATCTTCATAGTGCTTCCCCAAAAGGATGGTGTGGAGGAGCCTATTACCTGATCTGGCTAAGATTTGAATGCCCTTGGAGATCAGTTCTAGGCAAGCTCCTCACAGGGCACCGTATTAACAAGCTACCCTGCTGTCCAAGGCCAACAAACAAGCAGTGAGAACAAAACAGTTCAAAAGGGAAAACCCCGGGGCACGCTGTGGAGAGGCAGCAGGGGTAGGTTGGCCTAGAGATAGACAGGTTGCCCACCATTGTTCTGAGGGGGGCCCAGTTGGCTCCGTGCCCTAAGGTCCAATTGTATTCTTCAACTTCCTGATAGAATTATTAACCTCTATGACAGACATATCCCAAGCATCCTCCAAAGTTCTCTTGACCATGTAACCTCAGAATGCATATAGAGGGACACGTATATTTTAACACGCAGACTCAGAGTTTGACAGTTGTCTTTTCTCACATTAATTCGGCATCAGAAAACCTTTCATTTAGTCTACCAGACCCCCACACCAGACCCAATTTCAAGAGACCCACAAAGTAGGTGAAAGAAATCACAGGCATGTGTTGTTGGAACATCCATTGATTTGTCTCTTACAATTGTCTGACAAGGTACATCTGTATCTCCATTTTGTCAGTGAAGAAACCAAACCAGGAAGAAGGTAGCCACATGTCCTTCATGTAGCTGAATTTGATCCATAGATGTTCCTATGAAAGGGTACATAGGGCCATGTGCAGCGTGCTACTAAGGCTGGCCAGTTCCGGAGTTCAGCTACCACCACCACCCTGCTATGGTTGGATGCTCCACATCTGTGGAGTCAGTCAATGTTTGATTGAAAATATTGGAGAAAAATTTTGCATCAGCTGTGGACTGCCATCGACTTGGCTTTCTTGCCAAATTTTCTTAGCAATAGAACAGAACAGTAATTCATATACCATTAATTTGGATGCTGTTTATTATTTGTTTCATATTTTATTTAGGGGTGTGTGAGAGTGTGTAAGAAAATGTGTGTGCACTGCATGTAGAAGCCATAGACTAATGTCTAGTGTCATCCTCAATCACTCTCCACCTTAAATTTTTTTTTGAGACAGGGTATCTCACCTGTCTTGGTAACACTCGAGGAGTTATGAATGAACCCCAGGAAGCCTCCTTCCTCTGCCTCCACAGCTTCGGTGTTATAGATGTAATTCTACCTCACAAAAGCCCAATGCTTTCACCATCTCTCCAGCTCCAAACATTCACATTTCTATACATTTAATTTATTAATAGTTTTTGTGTGTGGTGCTGAGCACCACACTGACTGGGCTTTATGCACCAGGCACGCACTTTAGCAACCTATACACTTAAACTTGTGTCACATCCTTGGACTCTTTCTTCATTTGTTTCTTTGTTATGCACCCTTATATTACCTCTAAACCTATTCATGAGATAGAATACAGTTGAGTTTGGTGGGGCAGAGTGAATCGGTTTAGGGGAAGTGGCCACCCCTCCAGATGGATGCTCCTTGCTCCTGGTACTGTGAAATGGCCTCTGATGCTGCCTTCACAGGCCTCCCTACTGCATCCCAATCACCTACCGTTCATCTCCGTTCCGCTTCTCTGACTTTGAATTCTTTAAGTCTTTTTAAAGATCTCTTATCTGACTCAGCGATCTTTCAAAAACCATAAGGAAGATGCTCTGTCTCCTACTAGAGAGGAGCCTTCCAGTCTAACTGCAAAGCTGTGTGTTAATTAAGCTGCTAACCTCCCATTTCCCAAGTGGACCTTGATAATAGTCTTACAAAAAAGCCAAGTTTGAGATAGCTCTTCCAGAAGATTCTGCTTGAGCTCACTGCCCTCCTCCTCCTCTTTGGCCTTTTCTACAAAATTTAGCCTCTGGAGTTTTCTATCTTGGCATTTATAATATAGCTGATGCAAATCCTAACCAAAGGATAATTAAAACAAAAACTTAGACATTAATATTATTTGAAAAGGAACACGGGCTATTACATATTTTGCTATTATTATTTTTTCAGTTCTATCTCCTCATTACAAAGTTGAAATGCCTTCATGTTCTTGGATCTCTCTGCTGTCCACAGATGTGCCTATGTCCAATTTCCATCCGTTTCCTGGTCCCGCCAGATGTTTCCTGGTTATAATTGTGACACCCGTCATCTTTTGGTGCTTCCTCTGGCCAGGAGGAAGGCTGTTTCCAGTTACCATGTTCTCACACGGAGTGAGTGCCTTCCCCATGGCCTTCCTCAACCTTCTTTTCCTTTCTCACCATGGCTGCCAAGAGGGGCGCTAAGCAGCTTCCACCCATTTCAAAGCACAGAATATGTTTAGCAGGGACCCCAGAACTATGCCAAGCCAACAGCATCCATGAACTAAGCTCAACCACACCCTTTTTTTGTAAACCCTCTTCCTCCTGGGTGGAATATTCTTTGTGGTAACTGCAGAACCTTCCTCACATTTTATCATATGAGAAGCATCGGCAACGCAGTAGAGGAGAAGGTCCTCAACTGTGGAGGCCACAGGATATCATAGATTAAACATACCACTCACAGGCCATAGGATGCTACAGACTTATATTTCCCTTCTACAAGACATTAACGCAGCCTGCTTCACGGGTCATTTCAAAGATGTCATCAATCCCCCAAAGGTGGGGCTGCTCCTCCCAAACTATGGGAGAGCACAGAAAATAAGAGTCATTTACAGACCCATCTTTCCTTTGTTCATAAATGTTCCAAGATGCTAATACAAAGAGCCTGAAACCCTGAGAGGGTTGGTAACCGACTTACTTTCATAGCTGATGTGGGTCAGGTAAATGGTGTTGCTAGAGCATTCCTATTAGTGTTGATTAAAAAAAAAAAAATTCTTCTCAGGCTAGAGAGATGGCTCATAGGATAAAGTACTTGCCACATGAGTGTAAAGACTGGATTCCCAGAACACCTGTAACATCTAAGTAGGTATGGAAGCCCGCCAGAACTCCCAGCATGCACAGGGGTAAGAGTGATAGAGACAGATGTTCTCTGTAGTAAGCTGGCTAACCAGACTGAGACAACTACATTCAGAGAGAAAATATTTCCATATACAAGTTGAAGCATGATCAAGGATGACATCCTCAACATCAGCTTCAGGCACCCACATGACTATACACGTGTGCATACACCTGCATAGTCATACACCCACACATACACAAACACGTGTACATACGTGCACTAACGCCACACACATATCAAAGGCAAAACATTTCTTCTCACATCCTGTGTAGGTATATGCGTTGCTCCCAGGCTTCACAGTACACAGCATTACATACTTTACAAGAAAACAAAACTCGCAAAAGCTTCAAATGGGCAGCTCTTTAGTAACAGGTTTTAATCAAAGACTAACAAACATCAGTTGATAGAAGAACTACAGATGTAATCAGGAAAATCCATGTTTCCTCTGGGATTATTGGTAGACACGGATTACCAGGGCAGCACAAATCCCCCATTCAAATCCAACAGCAGCCAGTGTAGTCCACGCCTCTGAAAACAGGAATGTGTTCTTAATGTGGCTTTTCTTTTTAGCCCTTAGTTTATTTCAAAGATAATCTGAAGTCCAGGCAGCTTCTATAGCCTGTAGATGCTGTGTGATATGTCCTAGACACTTCTGCACTGTCCTGTCCTCTTGGCTTGTCTCAATGTCAACACCTCTTTGCTTTTGTAAATAAGGTTTTATCAGAACATTCCCATTCAATGGAAAAGATGTGCTCCTCCCTGTCTTCCGACCTCATCTGCTTTACAGATGCATGGAGCAAACCCAGATTTTATCAGTAGTTTTTGCTGGTGACATTTTCAGCATCAACTCCCTTGGGTTGTTTATGAGCACTTATATTCTAGGAAAAGGGCAACAAACATATTCTCTAAAGGTCCAAAGACTAAGTACTTTTGGTTTTGTGGGCCAGACAGTGTCTGTCAGAAATACTCAACTCTGCCCACTGTAGCTGCAAAGAAACCATAGATAATGTGTAAATAGGTAGGCATGGCTGTATGCCAATAAAACTTTATTTACAAAAACAGATTTGGAAAAAATGAGGTGAAAAGACATTGACTGATGTCCATAGTTTGCCAACCTGCCATTATAAAGAAGCTCTTGATTAGGAATATATGTAAAAATCCTTTCAGGAATATTTTCACAGAATGATTTATCTAGACTCATAAAGATATAAATATAGGCACTTTGTTTATTAAAAAAAAAAAAAAAAAGAAAAGAAAGAAAGGAAGGAAAATGCTCCATGGATGTGTTCTGATGGGTGCTGTAGAAGATCCATACAATCTATTTACAAATACAAATAATCCTTGGTTATCACAAACAGGTAACAATGATGATGATAACAACAGATAGATAAATAGATATAGATTGATAGATGATAGAGATAGAGAGGGGATACTTAATAGATGCCATTGATAGATCTTTAAATAGATACATGATAGATTTTGTGTGTGTGTGTGTGTGTGTGTGTGTGTGTGTGTGTGTGTGTGTAGAGAGAGGACAATCAGATAAGTGATAGATTATTTTAAATATCATGTGTGTATGTGTTGTATGTGCTTTGAACTGCTGCTACCACCACCCCAATTTACTGCAAACCGGGCAATCTTGAGAAGTGGTGACTATCCAATTCCTGAAATAAGCAAACAGAAAGCTATTAAAGTTCTCACAGAAACAACGCTTAAGAATTTCTATTGATGGGCCTTGAAAAAGAACACCATGTAGTTTCTAGAATATTCCATGGTTCAATGGAATCCTTAAACTTCAGCACAAATGTAACTGGCCGAATCTCTACTTCACCACTTATAAAGGTGTTTAGTCCTGGTAACGTTTCTGGTCCTCTCTGGGAGCTACTCTGCTTTACCTTACAACTGACACAAATATCTGATTGGCATCATGTTCATTTAGATAACACAGCCATACAATAACTAACAACTGCAGTTCTTAGGAAAGTGGGTGCATCTTTAGTGTGGTTATTAGTGTTGACCTTGCCTATCTTGAGCTAGTTTGAAAAGTTGTGTCCCACCTCATGTCTCTACTGGGCTTCACTGTGTCTGAGAGACTCACATGTCACATATCAGATATTCACCGCCTATCTTTAATTTCCTTTAACCTTCTCTGTGGGGTGTCCTTCCCAGCCATAGGAACTGCCCTACTCTATTTAGCTTTAGGGATGACCCACAAAGCACTGAAACAGTTCTTGTGAAAGGTTCTAGGTAGAGCCTCCCTTACTAGGCGCCTGCCTCAGAGATCTTCTCAGGCCATGAACAGATGTTTGGCTAAATCATGTGGTAACAGTTCTCATTTGTTCTTCTGTGGATCCACCTTCCATGTGACTCTGTCATCTACTAGATCGTGTGACACCACCACTGCCCCAGAAATTACCCTCCCCCATGGATCATTTTGCAATACTGGGGCCTGAGTACAAGGCGTGATCATTGTCAACTCCCTGTGTCTCAACGTGGTCCTTGTATTTCACCTCTGGAGGCAGCATAGCCTTAAATAATTAGTCTCCAGAGCCAGGGATGGTCTAGATAAACCTCTGATCAATATGAACTCTGAAAAGTCATCAGTACAGATGGATCCTGGGACATGGCTACCAAGTGATTTTATCACACTGAACAAGACATTAGTAACCTTACCACTCATTCTGTGTCATTTCTAAATCTGGAGACTCAGTCTCCTGCCCCCAGTTTCTTCACTGAGCCTAGATGTCACAATTTCAACACATCAAAATTAAAATATAGTGTAAGATAAATAGTTCTTGGTTTTGGAGTCTCTTTTTTTTCTGGCCCTGTCCCCCATTGTGATCCCGTGCTACAGAGAAAGCTGGAGAGAACGGAAATGGAGACAGGTTTCACTTGAAAAGGAAGAATCTGGTGTCCATCGTGAGAGATGTGCTGAGTCACCTAGCAATGTGTTGACTCATCAGGATGATCCAAGAGCTGCCACATCAGTGAGCTAATTCTGGCCAAAACTGCATCCTCCACGTTAATGACAACTGGAGTTTTATGTTTCTCTCTTAGAAAGGAAACGTTAAATCCACTTTTAAGTGACTCTACTCACCAAGACTGGCTTTTCAAAAAGAAAGGAGTGTTATGTATGGCTTGACTTCTCATAGAAGACAGAACCCCATGTTGTCACAGACTAGGATGGTGTTTTGCATGGGAAAGACCAACAGTGTCTGGAATCTAGACTCACTCACTTCATCTCTTCCAAAATTGTAGGAATATATATATATATATATATATATATATATATATATATATATATATATATATATAGAGAGAGAGAGAGAGAGAGAGAGAGAGAGAGAGAGATGTATATGTATGTGTATGCAATTCAGCTACATAAAGCATCCTTACAGCAGACTAAGGTAGAATGCAGATGTCAACCAATAGCATTTCAAGTGTTTACTGAATGCTATTACACTCCCATGTACTCATAAAATCTGTCCATGTTCAGATAGTGCACTTTTAGTGTCAGAAGGAATCGCCATCAAACAAACCAACATGGCACCAGGTTCAGAGAGCAGAGAGGCTGGCAGGGAGGACAAGGGCCACAGATACTAAATGCTTCAGTAAGGATAGAGGCACGTATTAATCCATGGCGAGAAAGGAAAAGAAGGCTGAAGAGGCCTGTGAGAAGGTGCTCACTCCATGTGAGAACATGATAACTGGAAGCAACATTTCCCCCTGGACAAAGGATGTGTGACAAGAAGATGGGCAAGTGGCACCCTGATAGCCTGGAAACACCAGGTACTTGAGAGAAATAGAAGCAACAGGGGAGAAAGAAAATAGATGTATAGAGAATCATCTCACATAATAGTGTGGGTCAACCAGTCTGAAAGCTGCAGAGCAGGTCAGCAGGCGGGAGACGTGGGAGAATTAATAGCATAGGTCAAGTCGTAGTCCAGCCTAAAGGAAGAATTGTTTCTTTCTGGGGAATGCGAATCTTTCTTAAGCTCGTCAACTAATTGCACGAGGCCCATCACCTTAGGGAAGATAAAACGCTTCGCATAAAGTCAGGCGATTTCAATTCAGTCTCACCTTTTAAAAAAAAAAAAAAAAATACCATCAAGTGAAATTTAGGATGGCATCTGCCCAAAGCCTTAGGTACTGAGGCCCAATCAAGTTGACACATAAAATCAATTATCAGAGGTTTTATCCCTGCTAAAAGCTTGGGTGTTGTGCAAGCATATAAAAGAGGCCATAGGCTGATCTGAGGGTGCGGCAGTGAACTTCCCAGATGGCCCTAAGTGACTTCTCACCCCAGCTGTTCACACCTCTCTTCCTTGGAGTGTGGACTGGCTTTTTGTTCAAAGAAACAAGATAAGGCAAAGGTGGAGGGCTCTTACTCCTGCGGAGAGATTACAACTGAGTCAGACTTCCATCTGGCTGATGGACTCTATCTTGCTGCCTTTTTGCCTCACACCCATGGATAAGGCAAGCTTCCATGTGGAAGTAGCTCCTAGGATCCAGAGAAGAGAGTGACCTTCTGTCCACCAGGCAGATGACAGAGGTTCTGGGGCCAAAAGGCTCTGAAGAAGTGGAAGGTGGTAACAATCATCAGAGGAGCATCCACTAAGATTCTTCCTGAATCTTCCTATGACACTGCCAACTCTCAACTAATTGTAATCTTGTAAAACAGAAACCTGCTAAACAGAGGACCCGGCGAAGCAGCACCCCAATTCCTAGCTTAAGGAAGATGTGAATTGCTCATGTATATGTGAGGCTTTTGTTTGGTTGTTTTTTGTTTGTTTTTGTTTTTGTTTTTCTAGACAGTTTCTCTGTGTGGCCTTGGCTGTCCTGGACTCACTTTGTAGACCAGGCTGCCTTTGAACTCACATCAATTGCCTGCCTCTGCCTCCTGAGTGCTAGGATTACAGGTGTGTTCCACACTCCCAGCTTCATGCATATGGTTTTAAGCTGAGGAGTGCTGGGGCAGTCTGCCACACAGCAGCAGTTACAATGAGCCAGTGACACTTTCCCTGTCCCACTAACATTCACATGTATTGTGAGCGGCACATGCACATGGGAAAAATGTGTCTATGTCTTAAAAACATGAAAGCTGGTGGGGAATGCAGGAATTGTGTAAGTCATTTATCCCCGAGATATAAATGAATGAGGATTCCGTCTCATACAAGGGAGAGAGGCTGAATTATGTAAATTTTTACAATTATGTGAGTTTCTGCTCAAACTGAAGACATCAAAGGAAGGACTTTAGATCTCATACCTCATGACATTTGTGATAGGAACTGGATTTCCTCATTTCTGTGTCCTGAGAGCCAGGACCGTTGTAGGAATAATAAATACTTCTTGGATAAAACTTAAGAGTCCAGGAACAAATGGGTGAGGACACCCACAATGGGTCCATGCTCTGTGAATACATTGACAGTCATATTTGGACCAGGTGAAGACTGAGCAGGGGCAATTGAGTTTGGAGGCATTTCTCTGCTTGGGCGGATCGAGAGTCTGGGACATGCTGAGATCTTAAACATGATGAGGGATGACACCCCAGCCCCACAGCTCAAATCACAAGTCAGGAGCAGCCTAACCCAAACCATCTGTCTAAAGTCACTGACTCTGCGTTTTGCATTATGAGTGACTGTGGTGGATGAGAGTGAGGATGGGATACAAAGAGCTCACAGCTGAGCAGGTCACTGGACAATGCACTCGCCTGATGCCAGGGTTTTCCTGCTGATGTAGAACTCTGTCATCCACAAAGGGACCTGGTTGGGAATGTGTCATTGCTGCGTGACCCTCCATGCTTCTGGAATCTCCAGCAGGCTCCATCTCCCCAGTAGATCTGATATTTATCCCCGGCACTAAGCTTTGAACCCCAAGTTACAGAGCTCTACTGCATTATCATGAGTTGTTAGAAATGCAGACACTCAGGCCCTCCCCTGACCTGGAGCGAGCGTGATTCACCCTCAAAGGTACCTACATCAGTGGGTCCTGCAATGCCCTCAATGGTAGATGACCTAGTTAGTTTTAATTCTCAATTTAAAACAGTCTACACTAACCTGACAAAAGAGAGCCTCAACTGAGTAACTGTGTTTCTCAGGTAGCTCTGTGAGTATTTCTGTGAGGGACTGACTTGACTATTAATGGATGTAGGAATATTTAGCCTACCGTGGGTGTCACCACCCCTAGGCATGTGGTTCTAGGGTGTACAATGAAGCTGGCTGAGCAAGAGCCAGAGAGAGCCAGGGATGAGCTTCAAGCAATGTACCTTGATAGTTTCTGCTTCAAGTTCTACCTAAGTTCTTTCTCTGTCTTCCCTTGATAATGAACTTTGACCTGTAAGTGCAAGATGAAATTAACCCTTTCCTTCATTAAGTTGCTTTTGGTCACAGCAGCAAAATAAAACTAGCAGGGTAGGTAATTATGGGCTAGCCACTGGAGGTCATAGTTAAAATGGATCCATGAAGGCTAGCCTGAGATATTTTTATTCAAACTCCGAAGTGCTTGGGTTTGATAATTAGTTAAATATAAGAGGTAGATATGGGGAAAGACTTCAGGCTAGCTCAGATATATTTGAGCTTAATTGTGTGGGTGAGTGGCTTTTATCATGATTGTCACAGGAGTTCCCTGGGACTCGGGAACTTAAATACCATAGCCAGGAGCATCCAGGGCAGTCAAGGACAGTTAAGCGCCCAACAGTAGAATTTTGGAAATAGATAATAATGGTAATGATAATTGACATGGACTGAACTGTTTCCTTCCAAATGTCATATATTGAAGGCCTGACCAACAATGTAACTAACTGTCTTAGAGTAGGAGCCTTTAAGAAAGTTTTGAGATATTAAATGAAGTCACAATCCTTCAGTCCTAATCTAATAAAACCATGACTATTTAAAAGAGAAAACTACTCTTCTTCCACCTAAATATGTGACTACACTGCACGAAGGCAGACATCTGCCCTGACTATAACCCAGCTACGCTGGCACCTTAATTTTAAACATCAAGCTTCAAATGCTATGAGGAAACAGTGAGTGTTATTGAGCTACCCTGTTGTGGCGTTTTGGGAAGGTCACCACAGTGACTGAAATAGTGGTAGCTTGACTTATCAAGTGTTCACTGGGTGCTCACCACAATACTTTCTAGAGTTCATCTTACACCATCCTATAACAGAGACAGGTGTGATGGTTATGCCCAAGTGAGAGAAAAGTAAACTGAAGCTCAGAGAGACTAAAACACTCTCTAAGTTTATGCAGGATTAGGGCACAGTTTCCTTGCACAGTAGAATCTTTGAGTGTAAAACAATTACTCATGACTAGGTACATCAACCAGGAGTAGTTAGAGCGAGGTTTGGCTGAATGCTGGGGTATTTAAAATGTCCATGGCTGAGGCATCTCTGTTATATAATCACCTGGTTAAATGTATAAGTAAATACCAGCCTCAGGCCACAACACACAATTCAGGCATCATGGTGTATATGCCCCTGGGTCAGAAAGCCAATCTCAGGTTGACATCTGCCTGCTAGGACTGTCCAACGATAGCAGAATGTCTGCACAGAGTTGCTGAGGGCTTGTAAACTGATAATCACATGTACACAGCAGAGCAAGGATGGAACAAGATAAAGATTTTAAAATATTCAACTCTGGAGGCCGGGCTAGGGAGCCCATGTCTTTAATCTCAGCACTCAGGGAAGCAGAGGAAGGTGGATCTCTATGAGTTTGAGGCCACCCGAGTATAGGACAGACAAGGCTACACAGGGAAACCTTATCTGAAAAAGGAAAAAAAAAAAAAAAAACCTGGGTGCTGGAC
Organism: Acomys russatus; assembly: GCF_903995435.1. Taxonomy (NCBI): domain Eukaryota; kingdom Metazoa; phylum Chordata; class Mammalia; order Rodentia; family Muridae; genus Acomys; species Acomys russatus. The sequence goes on from NC_067162.1 coordinate 40,499,125, forward strand.
ATAATGGCACAGGCCTTTAATTTCAATACTCCAGGTGCAGAGGCAAGCTGATCTCTGTGGGTTCGAGGCCAATAGCCTGGATTACATAGTGAGTTCCAGGACAGCCAGGGCTACATAGTGAGACCCTGTCTCAAAAAACAAACAATACAAAGAACATAATAGAAGTTGATAGCAGGATTCCATGGGCACAGAAGTGAAGAACTCTAAAGCACAGGAATGTTGACAGATGTTTCTTTCTCTGGGAGAAAGAATCCCCCAGAAGCTCTGGGCAGTAGCTGAGATTTCCCCATTGCATGAAATGAGATGTGCCCATTGCAGTGCTGTGAGTCTTGGGGATATGTAAGTCAGACAGTCCAGTATGAGGGAGAGAGAGAAACCCATCAAAAAGCCGCAATCAGCTATGATCCTCTTCATAAAATGCCTGACATGCATCTGGATCTGTGGTTTCACACCATTGATTCTCAAGTCAAGCCAATTAAGAAGCTCTCTGTGGCTGTGTCAGGGAGAACATCTCTAGACCAAAGTGAAAAATACCCTAGAGTTTGTCGGGTATGATCCAAGAGTAATCGACCTCATGTTGTGAAGTGAAGAAATGAAAAGCAGAAGTCAGGGGTCTATTTATAGTTTTTTTTTTTTTAACATTCTTTCTCAATTACTCAACTATTCTGGAGTCTAATTTGAGAGTTCCAAGAAGTGGGAACATTTCCTGTTCATCCCAGTCTCCTTGGGACCTGAAGCAGTCCTCAAAACACTGTTGTAAGATTTACCTTGCCAGGCTAAAATGTACAAAGACTCGTATGCTGAGGATACAGTCAACTTGTCCAAAATGACTCAAGGACATTATCTTGCCTCGGTGACAGTTGGCCCAATGATAGAAAGGCCATGAGGTCTTAGTCTGAGTATATCTCCAATTCCCCCTAAAGCACTTGGCCTTGAAGAAGGGTGAGTACTGGTATTCATTCAGCTAAAGGCAGGGAGTATAACACCAATGAGAAACAGCCTGTGGGAGCAGATGGACCAGGGATGGAGATACGGCTCAGTGGTTAAGACCACTTGCTGCTCCTGCAAAGAACTGGGATTTGGTTCCCAGCATCCACTAATGCCTCACAACTGTCTGTGACTCCAGTTCCAAGGGATCTGTTGTCATCTGCCCTCCTCTGGTACTGTGTGCACAAGGTACATATACATAGATGCAGACAAGACACTCATGTACATAAAAATTAATAAACGTAATGAATTGAAAATATAGCTTATTGGTGGCGGACAAATAGAGAAAGGGGAGAATTTTAGATGAAGTCAATTTTATTTCTGATTACTTCAAGAATAATAGACTCAAAAATTGGATGCTCTCCTTTAATGGTATGCCATATTAGATGCAATATTATATCATTCTGTGTCATATGAACACATATAATCATATGATGTACATATGTCACCACATACCATCATCTCCTCCTATCCAATAAAGGAAATGCATGCTGTTGCTTTTTTTTTCTAATTGCCGTTCCTAGTTTATAATATGTGTTACATATTAATTGAAGGCTTCATAACAAAATGTATCTTGATTGTATACAAGCCTCAGCTCCCTTCCAGATCCCCTCCTTCAGGACCCCCATCACAACTTCTACCCAATTTCACATCCTTCTTTCCTTTTAAAACATTTTTTCACCTACGAATACAATCAGTCCTCCCATAGCACACAGGTGTGAGGTCATTCACTGGAGTCTGAGCAGCCCACCAATGACTGCAACCCCAAAGAAAAATGACCCTCCCTTCTTCAGAGACACCAACTAATAGCTGTTGTACCAAGGGCTGGAATGGCTAAAGGGCTTAATACTGAGCAGGTCACCACAGCTACTGTAGGATCATGTACACAACAGCCATGGCATATCCAGAGGACAGCACTTCACAATCCTTTTCCCCTCCTCTTCCTTCTTTCAAGATATACATTTTTTTTTTTAAATTCTCATCAGATTTCTCAGAAAATACTTTTGATAACATGTCTTAGGTGATAAGAAGCTCAAAGCACTCAGGCAATGGTTTCCACCTAGTAATTATCTATACGAGGTGAGGCCAACTCAGGATTTTATTCACACATGGTCACACTTTGTTAATATGTCATAAGATTCTTGACTATCAAAATCAATACACTGGCAAAGAAGGACCATCGAGGCTGCCAGCCTGCAGGTGCCTTTGTGCACATTACCAAGAGAACTATATTGAAGACATCATTTATTTGATGAAGTTGGAGGCTCCCCAAAGTCATACATTATTTCCAAACTGTGGCAAAAATATCGCCTTTGGAACACGCCTAATTATTATTCATTGTTTTGGCCTTGTGAAACTTGTCCATGGTGGTTTACTGATGAGGTTGCCTTTAAAGAACATTATTTAGGAACAGATAGGTGAGAAACTCAGAACCATACTAAAATAATAGATCATAGAATATGGCATTTGATTTGATGATGTTGGCTTTGGGCTTCTTCAAGAGACAAAAGAGAAGGTTTTAGGGTTTTGTGTTTTATCCTTTGATTTCTGGAATTTATTTTTCTTTTTAATTTTCTTTGTAGGAAAAAGAAAAAGAAAATCATAAGAATGGAATGAATGAGGAGAATATTGAAAAGAACATACAGCCGCTGAGGAAATGACTCGGTTGGTAAGGTGCTCACAGTGCCAGCATGAGGACCCAAGCTCGATGCTTAGAACCCTCACAAAACAACCGCAGAAACAGACATGATGGCATGCCATTGCAATCCTGAGTGAAAAGGCAGATACCACAGATCAACTGGCCAAGTTGTAGACCAATGAGAGACCCTGTCTCTAAAATAAAGTAGGCAGTCTTATGAGAAATCCTACTCAACAATGATACACCTCTCTCTCTCTCTCTCTCTCTCTCTCTCTCTCTCTCTCTCTCTCTCTCTCTCTCTCTCTCTCTCCCCCTCCCTCTCTCAAACACACACACACACACACACACGTGCGCGTGCACGCCACAGAAAGAGAGAGAGAATATGAAAATATGAAGCCGGGCATGTTGGGAAACCCAATCTGACTTTTCCATGAACGCTATCTGGAGGAACCACAATACTTAATGATAGATTTGAAATGGGGGCATCAGACTGAAACTTACATCAATATTTTACAGGACCTTGCCTGCTGGATGAGGAAAGTACCAAGCCTCCCTGGGAAGCTGTTTCATAAGTGACATGGCATATCCAGGAAACACCTGGAAACATCCCCAGTCCTAAAAGGAAAATTTATGGCTATTTTTCCATGAGAAAATCGAGATCTGAGCCACCCCTCTGATAAGCCAGTGACAATCAGTTCAGTATGAGAATCCCACAGGCTAAAGGATTACTTGGACAGGGCATACCCACAAGCAGCTAGCTTTCTTCTGGAAACTAGGGTTTAAATAACTGGCTCACTCATCCATTCCTTCATGTTCAGATCTATTCATTCATCCATGACCCACCTTAACATGTGACGACATTCCCATCATGCTTTGTAGTTGTCACTTTTAATACTAAAGATCCCCCTAAAGTCATCTTCCTCAATATCCGTTTATCCATATGTTAGCTGAACAGCCTTCCCTAAGGTCACCACAGACCTACATCTTGCATCTTGACAAACCTGGTGACCCTTTAGTCAAAAGTCGATCTTCATTTGCCATGGTGGGTGGCTCACTTCTTCCAACAGCACTCTCCACTTTTAGAATGCACACAAACACCCATGTCTACCTCATTTTACATCTTCAACATGGTCTTTTCTTTGGGCTCCAAATCAACCACTCTAGCAATGCCCTTGACTTCTTCCCCTAGTTGTTTATTAGGAATTTTAAGTGTGACCCAGATTCTATTACCTGAGACACTAGTCCTGTGGCTTCCTACAGAAGTCAAAATAAAACTTGACTGTTTGAGTGACTGTCTGTCTGTCTGTCTAGCTGACTGGCTGGCTGACTGGCTGACTGGCTGACTGGCTAACTGACAGACTGACTAGCTGATGACTGACCGTGACAGACTGACTGACTGACTGACTGAATGAATGAATGACTGAATAAATGAATGAATGAATGAATGAATGAATGAATGAATGAATGATTGGCTGGCTAGCTGGCTGGCTGGCTGACTGACTGACTGTCTGACTGACTGACTAACTGACTTAACTGACAACTGACTGTGAATGACTGGCTAGCTGACTGGCTGGCTGGCTGGTTGGCTGGCTGACTGACTGACAACTGACTATGACTGACTGGCTAGCTGGCTGGCTGATTGACTGACAACTGACTATGACTGACTGACTGGCTGGCTGGCTGACTGACTGACTGACTGACTGGATGACTATGACTGGCTGGCTAGCCCCTGACTTGTAGACTTGCTTCTGTTACTAACAGGAATCCCTTGGACCATAAATTTTAACAAGACATTAGAGTCAAATGAAGAACTGAATGCAAAAGGCCTGGTAGTCATTTAAACCATTGAAATCAGGATCCATCCTTTCCCAAATTTGATTTGGTGAGATTTATTATCATTATTACTTTTGGACCTGGAGGAAAGTTTTAGTAGGATTTAAAAGAAAAGGCCCAGGACAGATGAGCTGTAAATCTTGGCAGCTACATGGCAGAGGAGACTGAAGAAGAGAACGAGAAAGGGCCATGCCTTTTGAGCAAGGCCGGCAGAGGCCAGCAGCATGGAAGATAAATAGTTATATGGCTGAAAGATCAGGAAACAGTGCTTCAGAGAAACAGCAGGAAGTCTGGAACACCAGAAAAAGCATGCTCGGGTTCTGGCCAAACAAACAAACAAACAAACAAAAAGATTTACTTTATTTTTAATTGTGAGTTTATGTTTCTATTTATGAGTTTGCACATGTTTGAGTGTTGGTACTTAGAGTCCAAAAAAGGGTGTTGGATCCCCAGATGCTGGAATTACAAGTGTTTGTGGGCTGCCATACATGAGTGCCAAGAATTAACCTCAAGGCCTCTACAAGAGCAGCAAGTGCTCTTAACTACTGAGCCATCTCTACAGCCCCTAAATCAGAGTTTCTATGAAATTGACCTAAGAATCTGTATTTTAAACTCCCCCACATATTAGTATTAATAGCCATAGTTGAGAACACTTTGCCCTTGAGGTACACACAGACGTTCCTTTTCCATCACTCAACTCTCGGAACACTTGTCACCTTTCCGGAAACGGTTTCCTGGCCACCTAATCCAAGGGCTTCCCCAGCTTCTCCGCCACTTTGGTGATTTATAACTCATTATTCTGTGTTTCCTTGTAACGTATATTATTGCCCGAGTTTATTTTGTTTCATTCCTTGTTATTGGCCTGTGTCTCCTTCCAGGACTGAAAACAATGGTGATGGGGTTGACACTTTGTTTTTTCTGCATTTCTACTGCTGACCCTTCTGCCTAAAGTGTGGAAGCAGGGACAGGGTTGACAAGTGGACAAGGCTGAGGGGCCCAGGAGTCCAGCGACAAATAGCAGTAATCCAGAAGAGATATACGTGATGATTTTTCAAAATAACAAGGGAGACCCATACACTATGCCTATTAGACAGATTATTCTTTGTAATTAAACTTTGAAACTTGGGTTAGCAGCTTGATGATTCTTTAAGTCACCTGTCAAGGGCTCTGGGTGGTCACATTTGAGTTTGGAGCACTTATATTTGAGATTTGCAAAGTCTTCCATTTACCCTGGCATACAGAAGAATGTGCCACATGAAAATTACAGCCATTCAAATTCTAATGGATCAAGGTGAAAAGGGGGAGTTTATTATTTCACAGAACCTGGCTTTTGGATAAGCAAATGCAAGGAGAGGTTGTCAACACAAAGTATAGTCCTCATCTCAAAAGGTCTAAGAGAGTTTATTCTGTAGCCAAATATGAGTGACCATGGTCTAAGCACATGGCTTCAGATTGCCCTACATATCATGCCCCAGTTTATTAATAGTTTGAAGAATTTTTTATAGTCCCAGAATAAAGGAAAGCCATAAATCAAGACCCTTTTCAAAGACATCAATAGAACCATCCCATTCTTCAGACACTGAGCAGGAATGTGAGTCAAAGGGTAGAGAAGATGACAATGAGTAATTGTGGACAAGAAAAATGAAGGGAAGGAGTGTATGCCGAAACGGAGGCACAATCACGGACTTTTGTTGGAGGCCCACCTTCATGGCGGGGTACAAGTCACATGCATAGAACCCAACATTTAGGTAATATTTAGAACTCCGGATCATTCCTTATTCTACCCAATTGAATACTACACGTACTACATACTGAAAGGAGACGTCAATGACTGTTCCATGGGAAGGAAGTCATTATTAAAATGAAATGAACACAGATGGGAGGGAGGGACTGAGGAAGGGAGGGAAGGACAGAGAGAGGGAGAGAGGGAGGGAGGGAGGGAGAGAAAGAACTTCCCCATCCCTATTGCTTGCTTCTTCCGATATCTATCCTGGGAACTTAGCACTGGGGATTTGCGCAGGCCCCAAACCATTCTCACCCCAGGTGGACAGGTGTCCCTGTGGTAAAGCAAACAAACCCCAGATGGAAGTGATGCATTTTAGTGAGATGGTCACTCTCATGTATCTTTAAAAATCATTACCACGTGTGACACAATACCCAAGGCCATGGCAAAGCAGGGCTTGCTTTATACTTGTGGGTTAGGCTGGGCCCGGCATGGGTTTTTCTGTATCTCCATGGACCTTCAACTTTCTACTCAATGAATAACTTCTGGGCGCCAGTGTGCAGCACGGTGGCTGTGGTCAGGACTACTGTGCTGTGCAGCTTGGAATTTGAGAAGAGGGAAGATTTTAAGTGCTGTCACCCTCACCCCCACAGGCATACACAGATGAAAAATGTGGCTGATGACGGGCTGCTTCTGTGTGCTATCACTGCACAATATATGTGGGTATCCAGTCATCACATCACACACTGTGAAAATGTCCGGTCAACTTGTCACACACCTCTATAATCCCCCCAAAGATAAAAAAGAACTGGCTCTATGTGCCAGTTTTCACTGTCCAGCAAACAAAAGCCACACTGGAGGCCAGCCATGTGGTCATGCCACCCGCTCCCTCTCACAGTTTTCTGCTGGGGCCACCGTTCTCAATAGTCCCTTTGTTGCTCATCTCAACCCCCGTGGGGTTACCAGGGGGCTCTCTGCGCTCAATGGACTCCCTCTCTGCCATTGTCTTCCAGTATCAGTTGATGGTCCCAAGGATATAAACTGCCTGGCAATTAGTCATAAGGCCCCGCAGACCCTGAACCTTACTTTCCACGCAGAGTTTATTGGCCTTTGTGATGGGGACAAAGGGAGGCTTGTTGAAGCTGGACACAAAAGGCAAACACAATGTATGGATTTGAATAACATGCAGGCGGGGGAAGAACAGCAGCCATACAAATGGCCACGCTATTAACCAGAAACAGGGCCCTTCTCCTTGCTCTAGGCAGGTTTTCCAAGCACTGGACTGACATGTTCTTCAAGGGGTTTTTATTTGTTTGTTTGTTTCTTTGTTTCTTTGGTGTGTTTTTTGTGGATTTTTTTCCCAGCAGAGGGTGACTGGCTGTACAAGGTGGGTATCTGACAGAGCAGGAACACTTTATCCCAGAGGCAACAGATTTTTCTGCAGATTTGTTTATGAGGATGCCCTGTCAGTCTGTATGGGGCAGAAACCTAAGTTCTGAGGTACGGAATTTGTGAGTTTTGAAGTAGTCTGGAGTGTGCTCACCTGTGTCTGAGGTTGAGTGTCAGTGTATCTCTGCATGAACACGTGTAGTCATGGACATTTGTGCAGATGTCTGCACATATGTATTTACAATACATATGATAAGCATACTAATTATAAGTATATATAGTTTGCACTGTATATTTACTAAAAATGTGGGAATGTATGAGTGTGTGTGTGGTGAAGCTATTCATATGTAAGTTTTTACTTTTGTGAGTATTTATGAGGGTACTCATGTGAGAATTTATATATGGGACTGAATGTTCATATGCATATGGGTGATGAAAGAATATATGAGTGATCATGGAATATCTGTGTATGTGAGCATGTACATACTAGTGTATAGTTGTACAGACAACAGTATGTATGTTTGACTTTTTACATGCATGAGTGTGTGCTTGTGATAATGCGTGTTTACACATCAGCTGAACGGTGGGCATTGTCTCTATCACAAATTGGTTAAACCCTCTAAGTGGGGACTCTGGCTCAGAGGACCATCAGCAGAAGGCTCTCATCCATGCCATGACAGTCTGCCTGTTGGAGTTGTAGACAACCCCCCCCCCCAGGGGACCACAGGGGACCACAAAAAGTACCTGCTGAACAAAGGTGGCTCTGGTGACTTGCAGACAGCTCTGATCTGTGATCTGACCAAGTGTATCCCTCTCACATGTGACAGCCATCTCCTGAGAGCATCGAAGCAGCTTCCTCTGCAAGTTTTCAGTAGCTCCAACTGCCACCTAAGTTTTCAATGTGCCTCTGAAGAATATCTCTCCCTTGTCAAAAAGCAGTGATGGAAGCTACAGAGGCTGCTGCCAAGTCCTGGGCGATGGCTACACTCACCAAGGCACCTGCCCGCCAGCCCTAATGGACAATTCGCTCCTATTTCCTCTCTTTCTTTCTCTCCTTCTGTCCTTTCCCCAGTCTCTCATTCTCTCTTTGTATTTCTCTTTTCACTCTTTTTCTTTCTTTCCTTATTACTTCCTGTTTTTCTCCTGCCCTCTCTCAATATAGACGCATCCAGGTATGACTGACTGGAGGCTGATTTGCTGTCTTCCTCCCCAGGCATGCCAGCAATCCCTCTCTGGTGGCCTGTGCAAATCCTAACAGCAGCTAATGCATTATGAATCTCTTCTCATAAGCTACTGTGCTTAAACTACATTAAGAAATCATGGTGTGCTTCAGACAGTGCAATGATCACATCTTGACCATAGACATGAGTACTCGGTCTTAGAGCGCAGATGTATTCGTGAGCCTAAACTTTGGCTTTTCAAAACAGTTCTATGTCAAAAGTGCTGTCTACATATGCTGAAGTCCTCACCTTTCTTGCCCAGTCCTTGATGACTGAAAGCAAATATTTACACTCTTAAGTTTCTTAGGATGCTGACTGTTTAAAGAGATGTGGATACTTGGATGTACACATTCTGTAATTTCTGGCTGCATACCAGATAGCAAGGTCTCGCTTCTGTCCTTCTTTCCATCCAGTTATTCCACAAGTATTTTAAGCACCTCCTTATGCACCAGTCACTGCTTTGTTATAAATCTAGAGGACATGGACACACTGGCATGTACAACTCTTTGCTATAAAAGTGAGGGGCGGGCAGAAACAGAGACAGACAGAGATAGACAGAGAGAGAACAAATAAGGCAAGCCACCTTCACAGCACTAAATCACTTTACCTCTGAACCTTGGCTTGGAACACATAGAATTGGGCTGATAATAGAAATGACATGTGTGTGGCCCTTTGCATGGTCTCTGTCCAGGAGGAGGTGCCCAAGCATGCTGGCTATTGGTAATTTTGTGCAAAGGCATTTCTTACATTTATATAGATTGAATCAGGTTTTGCAGCAGGATTGTGAGTTGTGATTTTTTTTTCTTTCTTTTAAAATGAGAATTTATTTCTTTATAGATGTATTTATTTGTATGAATGTTCTGCCTGTGTGTATTTATGGGTAGCATATGTGTGCCTGGTGTCCATGGAGGTTATAAGAGAATATCACATTCCCCTAGATCTAGAATTAGAGATGATTGTGACCCACCATGAAGGTGGCAGGAATTAAACCCAAGTCTTCTGAAAGATTAATAATTGCTGCAAACCACTGAGTCATATCTCCAACCCATGTGCTTTCTCTATTATTATTATTATTATTATTATTATTATTATTATTATTATTATTATTATTATTATTATTTTTGTTATGTGAGTGAGGTGATTGCAGGTGTACCATGGGCCATGTGGTCAAAAGAAAATGTGCAGAAACTGGATCTCTCCTTCAACTTTGGAGACCTTGGGATCAGATTCAGTGTTAGTTTTCAAAGCAGACATGTTACTGGTTGAGCCCCCCCTCACACACACACATACACACACACACATACACGTATGCACACACGTGTACATGAACACACATACACAAGCACACACATCTGATCCTCCTTTTTATGATTTAGTTTTAGATAAAGTCTCGCCAAGTTTCTCAGGCCAGCCTTAAATACACTCTTGCAGCCCAGCAGGCCTTGAAGTCATGGTCTTTCTGCCTCAGGCTCCCAAGTAGCTAGAACTACGAACCTGCAGCACCAGGCCCACCTAGAAATAGCTCTTTGGAGCTGCTGAGCTCTTAATGCTGCTTCCTGGCCCTGGCATTTGCCAGCTATACAGAACCAAACCTTCCTCTTAAACTATGCATTTTGCGGCTGCACAGAGATTATCAATGAGACATTGATATGTAAAGTCCTGATCCCAGAACCTCAGTTCTTAAGAAAACCAATACAGCGAACCCTACATATCTGGATTCAGACCCCAGGGCTCTGCTGGTGTTGACTTATGTGAACTGTGCCCACTTCCTCAGCTTTAAAGTAGAAACACTGATTACATCACAGGAAGCAGGACCTCGCTGTAGCATATCTGTTATTGGGCCATCCAGTGCCAAATCTTCCTCCTTGCTTGCCAGTTCACCAACCAGCCAAGCAAACAAAAACTTGATAAAAAATTTAAAATACCATGGTATATATTTTAATTTTTAATGAGAAGAAAACCTCACTTGCATCTGCCTCAGCTTTTCTTACCATATATATATGTGTGTATATATATACATATATATGCATATTTTTGATATTTCAAAGAGACATTATCAAGACATGGCTTACCAGGTCCAGTGCTGGCTACTGCCCATTTTGTACAACTCATGAACTAACCATGACCTCAATATTTCTAAACAAGAAGTCAAACAAAGGGCAATTATTTTGTGATATATGAAACATAGATGGAATCCAAGTTTCAATGTTCACAAACAGGATTAAACTTGAATAGAGATGTAACAGTTGCATCAGCTCTGCTCTGTCACTCTGAACAGTTACACTATGTCCGCAAAGCCAATATTATGCTTAAGACTTTAGGGAAAGTTCGCTAGCCATTTCTCTAGTCTGCAAAGCTCCCCAACCCCATCCCAAGAACTCAAAATTTTAACCATAGAGCCATCTTCAGATGAGAGTCATGATGACCCATGTGGCCATTGTGGGGACATTAGATTAACTTAAACGAATCCATTTGCTTTGTTGAGTCTGTTTCCTGATATGTTGCCTCTGCTCATTAATTCTGTCTCTCCTGTCTAAAGGCCATGTACCCTTAATTGTCTGAATACCTTTCTAGTCCATGGCCAGGAATAAATAAGACACCCAGGAGATAAGACTACACAGATTTCCTGCAGGCCAAACTGAAACCTCCAACCATCTGCTCATAGATGCACGTCTGCACTGGCTGGTAGGAAGAGCCTTGGGCTGAATCTGACACTCATTGGTTTTCCTGGGAGGGAAGAGAGAACCTGCCTACCATACCTGGGCTGCACCAGTCACCTGTGCCCACTTACCTGTTCATTCTCCCAGTTCTTCAACTCCTAGTGCAGCCTTCTTGGCCATGGGTCCATAAGGGAAGATGATCAGCACAAGGCTCCATGAAGTCCATGTCATCCCTCATCTCTGGAAAAGATCAGGTGGCCTGCGTCAACTCCCCAAATGAGTCTGTCTCCACCTCGCAATAAGTATAAATATTAAGACTTGCCATAAGGAAATGGGGTGTGATCCTGTGGAAATGAAGACTGGCTGTTCCTCAAGAGTATCTCATGCAACTGATGCTGCTGGATTGCTCTGCTAGATCCCGAATGCCAAATAAGTCATCCCAAAGAAAAAATAAACCAACAGACCAGTAGCTGATGCCATGGCGTTATATAAATATATGACACTCCAGAAATGGCACCTTGTCTTTCCTCATAGCTAGTCTCATTTACTAAATGTAAAGCCAACATGAAAGCGCTCTTATATGTGATAACACTGAACACTGAAAAAAGGAGATCAGGAACTGGAGAGACACATTTCCCGCTCTTCAAGAGGACCTGCATTCTACTCCCAGCTCCCACATCTGCTGGCTCACAATCTGGTGTTTCTCCAGGGGGTCTGATGCACACACACTGCACATACACATACAAACAAACACAATCACACACACATACTTAATAATAAATACACATACACATTAATAAAATATGATAATAAATATGCATACACATTAATAAAAAATCAACCTAAAAAAGAAAAGGCAGATAAATGCCCAGCCCCGTGGGACAGTACTGAGCTAAATCAATTTTCAACATTCAATCTATATTCCATGATACCAGTCATAGCTTGTTTATCATGATTCTAACTGCTTTCTATTCCTTGATTTAAAACCCAGAAGAAATGGAGGACACAGTAGTTTGGCTTCCTGCTGTCACCCAAATGGCAACGAGGGAAGTCAGTCAGACTCAACACGTTTGCCTTGAACCTTCCTGTTAATCCCCAAACACTATTTCTTCCCAATAATGAGAGCCACCTTCCCTTTAATTAAAATTCCCTTACAAACGTAGACATTTCACTTTTACTAATAATTACTCAGAGAAGAACTTTAGCAATCAGCACTCCATAAATATCCATTCGTCCCCCATGAAGACCATAGCACTTGTACTATCCTTTCTTCCTCTAATTTATTATTTATGTCCTGCTGCAGATAGACAGAGCTCTTTGTGGCAATTAACATGGGCCTTCCAGTCTCCTCTTGTGGAAAGAGGCTGGAGACGGCCATTACTACTTCGACCACAATTACTATTAATTGGAGAGCTTTCCTTTCTCTATAAAATATGTACTACCCCAAAGTGAGATAAACCGACTGAAGAATATCAATTGCACATCCAAGGATGCATTGGGAAGGCCCTGGATTTAACAAGTCATTTAGCTTGTAATTATTGGGGTGGGGTCCTCTTAATGGGGCAGAGGACATGTTCCTAGCAGCAGGGGCTCAGCCTCTTGGCTCTCCTGGCTTTCCCATGACAAGAAGAACCACAGGGTGATGGCAAATGGCCCAGTATAGGTCTCATCCATATTGTTATGTAACACAGTCAGAAGGCTAACAGGGATTCCCTTGGCCTACCACAGGACAGTCAAACCTTCTGTCGGCTCATCGTTGATTCACTTTCTTAAGGCATGGGTCTGCTGTATGCCAGACGTTGTTCTTGAAACCAGACTCTGGGCTTAATTAGTAAATGTGCTGTGACAAAACACCATAGCCAAACCAAAAGAGCAAGTTGGGCAGAAAAGGCTTTATTCAGCTTATGTTTCCAGATCATGGTTCATCATTGGAGGAAGGCAGGGCAGGAACCTGGAGGCAGGAAGTGAAGCAGAGGCCATGGAGGGTGCTGCTTACTGGCTTGCTTCCCATGGTTTGCTCAGCCTGCTTTCTTATAGAAGCCAGGACCACCAGCCCAGGGGTGGCACCACCCACCATGAGCTGTGTCTTCCTGAGTTGATCACTAATTATGAAAATACCTCACAGCCGAACCTCATGGAGGCATTTCCTCAACCGAGGCTCCATCCTCTCCGATGACTCTAGCTTATGTCAAGTTGACACACAAAACCAGCCAGTTCATGTGAGGTTGGACCAATTCATCTTTGGGGCACAGAAGGTAAGGAACACTCTGGGAAGCCAGCTAGCCACGGAAGCATAAAGGAATAGGATCTACTGTGAAACTGGACAGATTTAGCTTTGAACACCTACATCTGAGGTAGGAATTGATTCAGAGAAAAAAGGTCAGAGAGGAGCAAGCCAAGCTGAGGAAATGGCAAACAGGCCAGGGCATTGAAGCATATTTAGGATTGTTGAAGTCCATTTAGCGGTTTAGGAAGTTTGAATTATATGCTGAATCTGTGTGGACCTGGACTATAGTAAGTCCCAAGGGTACAGGCCAAGTTGCCCTCATTCCTATATTGAGGATAAGCACAAATGCTTGGGTTCTAGGGACTAAAACATCTCTCTATGGCTGATGTCATGGGATCGTCATTGAAAACACTGTAACATCATTCACCTCTCAGAAACCCATGATTTAGCTCATTGCTAGAACAGATATGCAAGGCAGGTCACAGTTAATCTGTGACCAAGATTAACTCTTGCCCATCTGAGGAGGGATCTGAGGAGGAACAGGGATCGACTATCCATCTATCCTTCTATATTTTTCTCTCCCCTGCCCTCTATATATGTGTGTTTAAGTCTGTAATGTGTATATAATATGTGCGTGTGCGTGTGTGTGCGTGTGTGTGCGCGCGTGCGCGCGCGTGTGCATGCATGTGCACGTACAGCTTGAGGCCAGAGATTGGCACTGAGGGATTTTCTTGACTGCTATCCACCAGATTGAGTTAAGATTCTTTCTCTGAATCTGGAGCTAGGATAGCTGACCTGTGACATCTTCCTGTCTCCAAAGCCACAGAGCTGGGAGTATACTCTATGCTGCTGTGCCCAGATTTTGACCCGGGTGCTATAGGTTTGTGTTGAGGATCTGAACTCAGCTCCTTATGTTTGAGTGGTCTTTTTTATCAGTTGAGCTGTCTCCCAAGCTCCAGGGGCTTTGAATTCTAAAATAAGGATCTTAAACTAGAGTTCAAATTTTTGACCTAACCTCCTCCTGACTGTGTGAGTTTGGACAATATATACATACTATCTAGACTAGACTCAGTTTCCACCTGTGCAAAGGGAGATGTCTGTTATCTCATTATCATTTTGTCAAGTCATTAAGTCAGTTAGACAGTCCTAGGGCCCTATCTGCCGGTGACACATTTAGGGTAAGAATTGTTATTTGGAGTTTTGGAACATATTTTCTTTATAGGAAGGCTTGTTCATTTGGCTGCACATTAGAATCGCTTCCGGTCCATGAAAAATTAAAAGTGTGGGGGCCACAGATGAGAAACAGGACAAACAGGGTACAGGCAAAGATAAAACCTGCAACGTTAATTCAAGTGCTGGGAAATAAGAGACAGACAGACCCTGGGTCACTGGCCAGCTATCATAGCCCACATGGTAAGCTCCAGGCCAGTGAAAGGCGCTGTCTCAAGAAACAGCAAAGCAAACGATGGGAAGGACCTGAGGCTGCCCTCCTTCATCCACACGTATGTGCACACATGTCCACCTGCACAGTGGAAACATATACATTCACATACATGAAACTCCCAAAGCATTAAGAAGGTTGTCTTATGTTCTTTGAGGCGTTTTCACTCATCTGTGATGGACCCTCATTAGGATAACATTAGACCACAGAGGAAGCCTAACATCTCACATGCAGAATTTGTTCCTCACACACGCGAGATACGGGCATGATGGGAGCTGGATGCCTCCCCTCTACTCTGTACCACGAGAACACAGGGCTTCTGAGGTCTCTGCTACAGAGGCGAAACTGCCATGAAGAATTTTAAAGCACGGAGTCTGGCTGCAGGTCATCACTGTTATTAAGTTAATAACAGGGGAACCCAGGAAATGGACCTACCCACATGTATCCCATAAGATGAAAAAGCAGAGCAAACACAGGACAGGATGTCTTAAATTCCCAACTCTATATCGTCTGACTTTTCTTTCTATCAAGAACCAAACCAAGCAAGACCATCATCCAAAAATGTCACCTGGTGCTTACACACAGGTGAAAAAGAATATCACTGGTTTTGGGGTACTAGAGTTCCTACAACAGAATAGTACACACTGGGTGGTTGGAAGCAATCGCTAACATCTCTGCTCTTGTACTTCTGAAGGCCAGAGCTTTTATGTCATAGTATCAGCAGGGACAGCTTCTCCAGGCCTTCTTTGACTCTTCCCAGCTCTTGGGGGCAGGGGTGTGCACAAGCTGCGGCACCCCAGTGGAATCCAGCTCCATGGGCTTGATCTCAGCATGTATGGTCCCCGGTATGTCTGTGTATCAGTTTCCATTGCAGGTGTCACTCCAAGGCTCTTCTTTTGATGAGGTCAAAGGTCATCAGAGAATGGCAACCAGTCTGATGATCCTATCTTGACTCAATTGCTAGGAAGTAACCTTGGTCCCAAACAAAGTCATATTTTGAGGAACTGTGAAATTAGATTTTTATATTTCTCCTTAATTATGTTTTAACTTACTTATTGGTCAGTATATGCCAAGACACTCATAAGAGTCAAAGGTCATAGGTCAAAGGACAACTTGTGAGAGTATATTTTCTTCTCTCACTCTGTGTATCCAGGGAGACTGAACTCAGGTCATTGAGTTTAGTGGCCTTTAGCCACTGAGGCATCTCCACAGCCCTTAATACCCACCTTGTTAAGACCAGCATCTATGAGGTTTAAAGGCATTTCCAATGTCATAGAATGTGGTTCTGAAATTAAAACATGAAAGATGTATTGCGGTGAGGGTGCCTCTGTGTATGTACTTGGTGCATTTAATTACTTCTTACCCCACAGCACACTGAAGACCACACTCTGTCCCAACTCTCACCAATACTTGCTGGCCATTAGAGGAAAAAAAAGACTGGGAGGCACCGGGGTGCATCTATAAGATGGAGACATACACATGCAGAAATTCCTTCTGTGTGTTTGTTGAATGCTTTGCCCCCAGATTTTCTACAGTGAAAAAGCATCATTTCTGAATTTGAAAAGTCAATCATTCTTTGTTTTCCATTAGATTTTCCATGCCTAGCATTCACATCTTATCTCTGGCCCTCTCTTCCCTTAACTGAGTCCCCCATAATGGCTGTTCATTTCATTTTGTCCTGTGATCTGCCAAGTTAAGAGTGGGCATTTTTATTGGGTATCCTTTGCCATTGTATCTGGGTTCTCGGCCCCCCTTCCCTCTCTTGCTGAGTAGCCTCCCTCGGGCACATTGCCATCCTGAGTCCAGTGTCTTCCTGGGTACACAATAAGGTTTTTCATGGCTCCAGACCCATAGAAAACATTTGAAAACTTTTTTGGATGGCCTATGAGGTTGTGTACTTTTAATACCGATAAGGGCTTTCAAAAACCATGAAGCTTTTAAACCCTCTCAAACAAGATGTCTCAAGGAGACACGAGCGGGAGGAATATAGCTACTTGGTAGAAATATATTTGTGGGTGCCGTTGAGGGCATTGCCAGCCACCTTGAACTTCACAGTCTGAACACAATAAAACAATGCGAAATGAGATTAAAAACAAATCAAAACAAAACAACTCCCAGGCCCAGAGTTTGCCTTCTGACAATAAAGTACTTGTGGAAAGAATCCAGGTGTCTCTGTCCTTCACCAGGGACTTGAGAACATGACAGCGACGGACGGAAAGTTTGCTTGTCTCTTTGAACTGTCAACAAAAAGCAGATCCTCCTGGCAGTCAGCTGCCTTCAGTGCATTCTCACCTTTAAAAGGACCGAAAAAGCAACTCCCCAGCCCCACTTCCAACCTGGGGAATTCCTGTCTCAGGGGACATGGCCCACAGCCAGGTAACAGAAAATGCCTCTAGTCACTCCTCTGGAATGCATACTCCTGACAGTATGATTTACACCCATCACTTTGCTGCTGCAGTCATACCTATATATACCACTAGGCCCTCAAGTCACTGGACCCCTGGACTTGAATTGAAGCCTACCTTATAAATAAAATGTGCTTCCTGGGAGTTGACTGTACTGAAAGCTCCAGGTTAAAAACAACAGGCTACATTTATGTATAATTTTTTATTGAAAAGAAAATCTTTTATCTCCCAAAGCTGTGCGCTCGCTCTCTCTCTCTCTCTCTCTCTCTCTCTCTCTCTCTCTCTCTCTCTCTCTCTCTCTCTCTCTCTCTCTCTCTCTCTCTCTCTCTCTCTCTCTCTCTCTCTCTCTCTCTCTCTCTCTCTCTCCTCCCCCCTCACTCCCTCTCTCCCTCCCTCCTCTTTGAACAAAGTTAGGATCCCCATCCAACTGAATACAGACTCAACTTAATGTTCTTATGGTTTTTAAATGGACTAGAAGGCAAAGCATACAAGTAGGGTTGTGTGGTAGGGCCCTTACTATCTGGGGGAATCTTTGACCATATTAACATTGACCCTTTTAAGACTTGGAAGCTTTTTCCAAAGTGAGAGACGAAACTTTTCAGACATTCTAATATGCATAGGTAACCTTAGAAACGCCATAGCACATTTCTACCTTTGTGCACACAAACACAGACCAACTCGGGGTGTGCATCTGGACGTGTCTGTTGAAACCTACATGTGTGCCTACACTTGTAGCACCAAGAAGTGGTGTTAAGGAGCAGGTAAGGACCCTAAAGGTAAGGATGCTTGGGCCCCACTGTTGGTTCTCCCAAGCTATGTGACCTTGGGAAAGTCATATCACTCTACTGAATGAGAGAACAACTACAGCCTGCTTCAATGTGCACACTAGTTTCCTTGCCCACTGCTCTAACAAAATACCTGACAAAAACAAAGGAAAGAAATAAGGAAGGAAGGAAGGGAGGGAGGGAGGGAAGGACAGATGGAGGGAGGAGAGAGAGAGGGTGGGAGGTAAGGACTTCTTTTTGGGAGGGAAGGAATGGCAGCAAGATTGAGTGACAGCTGGTTCACAGCATGCACAGCAGAGAGAGAAATGCTGGTGATCAGACTGCATTCCCCATCTTGTTCAGTTCAGTCTACAGACTAGGGCCATTCACAGTTAGGCTAGATCTTTCCACTTCAATTAATATAGAACTCTCTTACACCCAAACTCAAAGACTGGCCTCCTAGCTGATTCTAGACCCTGTCGAGCCGGCAATCAGTCACATGCACATGTTCTAATGCAAGAATGGGAAATGCTCAGCACTGCAGGGCATCCTTTTGAGTTTTTAGTGTCGTCGTCGTCATCATCACCGCCATCATCATCATCATCGTCGTTATCCATCTCCACACCCCAGGAGGAAGCATGTCTTTCTGTCATTTGCCCAATTGTTGCCCACTCCCACTGGCAATGACCTGCCTTATGAAAACGGTGGCAAAAGGAAACTACAAGTTGCCCAGAAGATAGAAAGGCTGGAGCAGCAGTCGAACTGTCGAAAGGAGGCAGAATTCAGACTTGTGTCCTTATGCAGGGCAGAGCCTCTTTCCAGCCACCTAGGCTTGGAAAAATGAGGTGTTCCTTGTCAGAGATTTACAAGGCACTTCTGGGGCTGAGGAAAGACACTAAAGTACAAAGGCCTGCTGTGCTCTCCAGCAGGGAGCACTGAAGGGGAGGAGTCAGAATTGAATATTGTCTATGATGGAGGCAGTGGGGACATGCTTGCACTGAAGTGCAGGGAGTTATTGGGGCCCAAGAGAAAGAGTTTATCAACTAGTGAAGGCTGAACTGCAATGAGTGCTTTTCCAAAGATGGAGAGTGTAGCTGACTTTGAGGCCTTGAAGGTTCATGGATTAGATCGAGGAGTGGGAGGTGTTACTGGTCCACAGAATGGCTAGTGCAGAGTCCAGGAGGAATTCCTGGGGTGTGGCTGCCACTCAAGGTTGGCACACGAGGGCAAGAGACTTGGAAGCAATTGAGGGACTTTATCCTTCTTGAATTATTGGGATAGCTCATGCAGGACCCTTCTAAGGAACGTGACCTTCAGCACTGGGCACGGCGCCTCTGACCCAGCCAGGCTTCCCTCACAGCTCTTGCTTCTGTGGCCTTTCTAGATGCTCGTCATGCCCGTGTGCCTGAGTCCAACTGCAATGAAACCTGCAAATCACAGTGCTACTCTCCCCACGCAAGCCTGACGAGTAGGCTCCCCTGCCAAGTGTCAGGGTATTTCCAAATGGCCGAGGACTGCCCGTTTGCTCACTGCTCTTCATCGACATCATTACTGAGCCGACTAGATAGATGGCTCAGAGGTTACAAGCACTGACTGCTCCTCCAAAGGTCCTGAGTTCAATTCCCAGCAACCACATGGTGGCTCACAACCATCTATAATGTGATCTGATGCCTTCTTCTGGCCTGCAGGTGTACACGCAGACAGAGCACTGTATACGTAATAATAAATGAATAAATCTTTTTTAAAAATCAAAACCATTCTAGAGGCTGGAAAGATGGCTCTGCACTAAAGAGCACCAGCTGCTCCTGCACACGATCCAGGTTCAATTTTCATCATACATGGCCGCTCATAGTCACATGAAACTCCAGTCCCAGAGGATCAGAAAACCCCTTCTGGCCCATGGAGGCAAAAGTCCCATGTTCATAAAAATAAATTAGAAATTGAAAACTAACAAACAAAACATCCTCCCAGTTGCCCTTCTAGGTGCCAGGCATCGTGGAGACTTTCCTTCCTAAAGGGCATCAGCGTGAGGAACAGATCCTGCTCCTGGGACAGCCTGAGTGTGTCTCAGGGGCCTGCTCCATCCCACCAGGGAGTAGGAGGACAGACTTTCCCCTCTACTTGTTGCCTTGACACTTGTGAATTCAAACCACCCAGTTACATAACGCCATCTCTCTGACGGCCCATTGTTCCCCAGCCCTCTCAGCTTCGTGCCTTCCTCCACACACCAGGCCCTGCGTGTTGGCCTGGTCCAAGTCCACACACCACTTCGAATTCTTTGTTTCTTACCCCTCAAGCCAAACACATCGCTGCACTGACCAGTTATTTTCAAATATTTCAGTTCCCACTTCCCCGCTGGCCCACCCATCATGCATCTAACTTTCTAGAATTGACGCTAAGGACGTGGTGGACACCGAAGTAGAAACCCATGCATACAGGACAACCTTGCAAATCAGGCCTAACTAGGGGCTGAGCAGACTCTGGAGGGGGGGGGGAGGGCAGACAATCCTCCTTGTGCCCTTGCCAGATGGCACCCAGTGATAAAACAAAACTCTGGCTGCCATTCTGCATTAAGGTGCTGTTTATATAGTTTTGCTTTTTTTTTTTTTTTTTAAGAAAACAATACAATTCTGGGCTAGAGGAGTGGCTTGGTGGGTAGCCTATGAGCCATATGGGCATAAGAAACTGATTCCATATCCCCAGGACTCACACAAAAATCTGGGTGTGGTGGCAAGTACCTATGACCCCAGTGATGAAGGGATGGGCGTGTCTTAGTCCCCAGACCTCCCTGTCTAGCTAGTGCTCTGGAAGCAGCTAGCTCTGGGTTCAGTGAAGTAACCCTGTCTAAAGCAACAACAAAAGAAAAAGTAGAGGACAGTAGCAGAAGAGGCCCTAAGTAAAGTGAAAATATAATTTAAATTAAATTATACTACAAATTTAACTGAGCTGTGAAGAATTGAACACAAGGCCTTATGTGCTGGACAAATGTTCTGCCACAAAACAATCCTCCAGAGCTCGGTCTGTTTTTGTTTTTGTGTTTTAAGTGGCAAAATTGCTGTTTGTTTGATTGGCTGGTTGGCTTAACATGAATTCTTATCTGAAGAAGCAAGATATAATTTAATAAAAGAGATAACAGGCCATAAACATGTCATAATCATGTTGTCTTAAGATAAGTGGGGTTTTTCTTTGTTGTTGTTTTTAATGTTGGCCAGAGAGACTGCCCTCTGCAGTGGGCAGCAGTCAATGCAGAGACCCACAATGGGGTGAAGTGCTCGAGTAAGGGACTCATTGGGCTCAGCCTTTAGGCAGGACATCTATACCAACTCCCCAAAGCTTGGGGAACACAAAGGAAAGAGTGGACATAATGTCGGGGCAGGAGAACATGCTAGAGAGCTGTGAAGTGCTGTCTCCCGGACATGAAACGGCAAGTATATTGATAAACTCAGGGAAACGGTGTCTATTTGTAGAAGACCTTCACAAGTTCAAACCAACAAAGATCAGGCAACAGTCAACATTCCAGCCAGGAGCACCACCTGGACTTGGGGATGGAAAAAAAAAAAAAAAAAAAAAAACAGGACATGATGATGGGACACGTATATTTTCATGGTTGTTGCTGAAATGGGAAGTGGGATTTAGGGGAAAGTATTTGGAGTATACATGTATGGAAATTGTCAAAGTATAAATAAAATATTTAAAGTTAAAATAGAGAAACAGTATACACTCAACTAAAATCAATTAAAGCAAGGGGTGGTAGTTGTCCAAGTCTGTCCCTGTCGAGCCAGGGCCTCTGGCTCAAGAGCTTTGGGAGTCTTTTATTCCACAGCCCAGTACAGGGGACACTCGGGGAAGGATGCTTAGCCTGAGCCAACAGTTTGGATGACCTGGTGGGTGGTGGTCGTTCCATTGCACACAGGAACAGAACCCCACTGCGTTCTCCATTTCTGAGCAGTTCCAGATGCAATGCTGTATCCTGGGGCCTGGCCTGAGAGTCAGGTTACTATGGTCCAAGATCCAGGGATGTGTGATGGCCTGACCTGAAGCAAAACGTGGCTGGAGTTTCAAAACTCGGGAGGTGTGCTAAGGGTAACAACATCTTATCTCATTCCGGGAATTCATTCATTCATTAAACTGCTCAGGTAAAGATTGTGGCCAGATAACACTGACTGATCTCCATGTGTTGGGCAATGAAGCAAATGCTTTATGAGTATTGTATCATTTCATCCTCCCAAGAACCCTGCTATTATCCCAGTTTTATGGATGAAGACACCAAGGTCCGGAGAGATTGGACTTTGGATCTGGGAAGCACAGAGCCATGGCCTGTGTTGAAAGCAGAAAGGGCCACGTGACAAGTCTTCCCTTCTGGAAATCACGAGCCCCTTTCCTGTCTGTGTGTTCAAAAGAAAAGTGAAACAGTGTCCTGTGGCTTCTCAAAAGAAGATGCAGAGGGTATCAAATCTCTTCTTGGTAGCCTGCTATCCTTCCTCTGAGTGCCACCAGGCCTTCCCATGCAGGAAATGTGGTCAAATATAGGGCGCCAGAGTTCATGTGAAAGTCAGTCCCCACTCTCCACTCAACTGTGGAGAATGTCCTGTCCATTGGCTAGATCTGAGTAGGGGTTCAAAGTTTACGGCACGTATTGTCCTTGGCTGGTGCCATAGTTTGAGCAGGACCCCTGGGCACAGATCCGAGCATCATAATGAGCATATATAGGGGGAGGAGGTCCCCCTCAGTCAGTCATAGGGGAGGGGAGTAGGGGGAAAGCGGGAGGGAGGGAGGAATGGGAGGACACAAAGGATGGGATAACAATTTAGATGTAATATGAATAAATTAATACAAAATATACTTTAAAAAAGAAGATGCAGAGAAAAACATTTAAAATGAAGCTATAGCGGGATGTGTTTCTGTATTCCTCTGTTACAGATGTGCAATGAAGCACCCCAAAGGCAGCAGCTTGAAAGGACACACACTATCTCACAGCCCATGGGTCAGAGAACCAGGAGAGTTTGCTCAGAGAATTGAGGGGTTAAAGTCAAGGTGTTTCCAGACAGGATTTTAATGATGTTATCATTTTTTTCAATTTATGTTTGTGTGTTTCTGTGTGTATACATGTGCAGGTACCCACCAAGGGTCAGGGGTGATGTCAGTTCCCTTGGAGCTGAAGCTACAGGCATTTGTGAGCCTCCTGATGGGGTGCTGGGATCTGAATTTTATGGCCCTTTGGTAGAGTAGTTAGCACTCTTAACCACTGAGCTATCCCAGCTATCTCTCCAGCCATCTTGTCAACCATCTCTTCAGCGACCCCCTGCCCCCGCCCCTGCTGGCATTTTCTCTCAGGGCTCTAGAAAAGAATCTTCTACAAAGTTCATTCCGGTGTGGACTGAAGCAGGCTCCTTGCTGTTCTTTATAACACCTGTTCATATAGCATGCAATATAACAACTGAAGTGCCAGCATTTTTTCCTGGATGTCAGTGGGAGTCACTCTCAGCTTCAAGAGACCTTTGGCCTTTGCAGTCAATGCAACCACTGATGGTCCATTAAGTCTCTTTGCTCTAAGTGAACTGCCAACAGGTGAAAATTCTTTGTTTTTAAAGGGCCACCTGGTTGGGTCATCCACTCCCCTGAGAAATCACAGGTATACACATGTTAAGAACATCTGACCTGGGACCTTACTGACATCTGCAAGTAGGACCCATATCAGGTTACATTAAACAACCAGGGGATGGAAACAGTCATGGGGACTGTCACCAGAATTCTGACTGTCCCAGAGATAAAATTAGGAGCTGCTGGATGATCATGTGAGCTAGGGCTGGAATGAAATAGGTGAGGGACAGTGTGTCCCATGACTCCCTCCCATAGTCCTATCACCTCCTCCAGTGTTCCACCATAAATATTCTTGTCTGTTAGGCCTCATTTCCCTGTATGTGAAAACAGGAAGCAAAACCATTCAAAATCTCCTAGAATTTGAAATAATGAAATTGAGACATTGCTTGAAAGAGTGTTTGTGTGTTTCCTGGCGTGCTATATGAATAAGTGTTTAAAGAACATTTGATATGATTATTACTGATATTATCTATGGACAATTATATAATTAGAGGTAATGTAGCCTTTATACTAATAAAGAGATAAAAATAAATAAGTGGATGGTGTTAAAATGGAAGTGGTGCTTAAGCTGAGTTTTGAAGATAATCAGACAGAGGGAAGCTCTGAACTCAAACAGTAAGTTCTAATTACCCTGATTTGATCAGCATATGTACATGTATCAAACCATCATAGCATGCCCTGTAAACACGCACAATTAAAGTAATAACACTTAACTTACAAAGTGCTTCGCTGGGTGTTTGCTTTCTTTCCCTGCCACAGCCTAGCTTGGTGTCATGTTGGACAGCTGTGAAGGGGTAGCATTGTCCCCTCCGGAAGTTCTCTCAGAACAGCTACTTACAGAAATACCACAGCAGGGCAAGGGAGATGGCTCGGTAGGTAATGTGTTTGCAGGACAGGCAAGAGACCAGGATCTTGAGTCCCAGTGCCCACTTTGAAGAGCTGGACATGGTGATGGTCATCTGTGGTCCCAATGCTGGCCGGGCAGAGACAGGAGGCTTGCCCGCCATCCAGTCTACCTGAGTCAGGGAGGCCCATGTCCCAGTGAGAGACATTCCCTCAAAATCAGGACAGAGAGGTCCTAAGGATCAACACTCAAGTTGGATCTCTGGCTTGCCAAGATGTACATACAAGGGCACCCTCGACATCACACACACACACACACACACACACACACACACACACACACACACACACACACACACCCAAGATTGTGCCGCTTATAGGATGAACTCTGTTTCTCATCTTCACGTCCACCCTGGGATACACAAGGCTATCATCTCCCTACAGATGAGGAAACTGAGGTGGGCAAGATCCCACAGCAGGTGGGAGACAGAAGGTAGAAACACCCACGTGGCTTGGCCCAAATTCAAGACTGTCTCTCCCTGTCATTCTCTCTCAAGCCTGGATGGCTGTTTCCTCATATCCAGTCTGGCTCCCACCCTGGCCACCACCCGATGCCCCTCTTCCCATCTTGCCTCACGTTTATGTTCCGCATTCTTTTTGAATTTAGAATGTGCCTACAGATAGTCCGGGGCCGGCTTCAAATGAGCATCTTAATTTGAGTGGTCTGGCATGAGGCTCCGGAGGAATTCTCAAACAACTGCCCAAAGATGCTGATCTGCAGAGCACGCTATGAGTGGCATGGCGGCACTGAGCTATGAGCTCCATGAAGGCAGAAATCGCTGCTGATAGTGCTGTCATTTCTACAGCCTCCAGCTCTGTTGTAAGAGATGGGTATACCAGCACAGCCCCTTACCAAGACTTTAAAAATAGCATTCAAGCATTAATGAGAGAAAATAAGAACCTTAGGGTGGTGAGATGACTCAGCAGTCATAGACACATGCAGCCAAGCCTGATGGCCTGAGTTCAATTCCCAGGACCCACATGGAGGAAGGAAAGAAGCGATTCCTACAAGTTGTCCTCTGACCTCCACATGTGCAAACACACACATAAACACACCTAAATCCTTCTTTTTCACCAGAGAGGCTTCTTTCTTCTGTACAGGCTTCTTCTTTTTCTCTAACTGCTCACAAAGCCTTTGTGACTATTTCTCCCTGACATTTTTAGTAACCAAAGCTCATCTTCAAAGTCAGTGATCACATGACTTGGACCATGCAGGAAACTAGGAATCAGAGCTTGAAACACCAAGTAAAACTCTCTGCCCTTTCATTTTTACCCTCCTGAAACCTTTGGTTCCTGCTTGAGCTGTTTCTATATCTTTATTTTCTCTCCCTCTTATTTTCTTTCATCTTTACCCCTAGGATCCCAATTTGCCACTTTCAAGTTTGATTGCTAATGATACGAAGAAAAGACTATATCTCAGGCTACCCCATTGTTCCATGGCCCAGGCAGCTTAGAAAGTGACCTGTGGACCACTGGTCTCTGAGTCACACTGGATCTGAAATTGCTCATCCTCATTGAAATGGTGATGAGATAAAGACTAGTAATGAAACCAAAATGCCCTTCTGCCGTGGCCATGAAATGAGGCCTATTCTATTGAGTAACCAAGTGGAGCAACTGCTCCCGGGCCACACCCTTGTCAGCCCTTTCTTCTGTGGTAATAGGTCTATTACTGTAGGAGCTAATCCAACTGAAAGGCCGTTGTGTAGATTCTTTAGCCTTCCCACTGGAACCGGAGCTTGGGGGAAGTCTACTGAGCCTGGCACACATTAGGTCTTTCCCTGTGGCACAGTCATTGTTCTGGTTGTTAGGAACCCAACAGGCCCACCAGATAAATGCCTCTTCTGCTGGGGCTGAGGCAGCTTCAGACCCTGCCTGCTATTTCAGCACTCCAGCCGAGTTGTTCTCTGTTCTCACCACCCACTCCGGTGACAGCAAAGGGAAGAAAGGGCACATCAAGGGCTGCCATGTTAGGTCTACTGCCCTCACCTCTAATCCCTTGACCTGAGGAAAACTGCAAAGAAAAAAAAAAAGTTTTATTCCTGGTACCACATACTGCAACCCTAAGCCTCCACAAGTAAGTCACCACATAACAACATAACATTTAACCAAATTCTAGGGTGTCGAGCTAACTGGCTACTTTGCCATATAAATGAAATACCAAGTCAAGTATCTCACAAGTTCCTAGTGCAGTATCATTGTTTAGAACGTAGTTACATGAATGTATTAGAATGGCAGATCCTCTAATATGCTCAGAATAGATTGCATGGAGGTCTCAAAGAACTGGTAAAAAATATTTTTTAATAACATTAGATTCTTAGGGTTGGGGGTGTACCTCACCTAGTTTGTAGAGTGCTTCCCTAGATTTCACAAAGCCCCAGATCCCATCCCTAGTACCACATACACGAAACAAATAAATAACTGTAATGCCAGCACCCTGGAAATAGAGACAAGAAAATCAGAAGCCAGGGGTCATCCTTGGCTGTACAGTGAGTTCAAGGCCAGCCTGGCATATGTGAGGCCCTGACTCAAAGGAAAGACAGAGAGAATCGAGAAGTAGGGGAGAGGAGAGGAGGAGGAGGGAGAGAGAGAGAGAGAGAGAGAGAGAGAGAGAGAGAGAGAGAGAGAGAGAGAGAGAGAGAGAGAGAGAAGGGAAGAAGGGGAGGGAAGGAAGGAGAAAGAAAGACAGGTTCCCAGGCACTGCTTCAGGCCTCCTGAGTCAGAATCTGCATTTCCTGCCTCCTGGGTGAAGGTCTGTGCACAGGCAGAGCTCAGGAATTGCTGAGCTGGAGGGTATGAAACATTTCCTCTGTCTAAATAACAGAAATCTTTCAATAAATAAAAGCTTATGCGTACTTTCACCAGAGGGAAAGAAAAAGTCTGGCTGGAGTCTGAGTAAGGAACATTTGGGGCTCCAAGGGGCAGAAGTGGGAGCCACTATCCTCTTTATTTAAGTCTCAGGAAAACGTGTCTATAGGGCAGCTGACGTTCCTCAGCCTTTCTGCAAAGCCACAGGGTTGCCGCCATTCCCAGGACCAGGTGACACTATGTATATGTATAGCATAGGGACAAGAGCAACTTAAGGAGCATAGGGCTTTCTTGGCTCACATCTGAGTACAGAGTAGCATCACTAGGAGGTGGGAGGTGGGCTGACATTGTGGTGGCAGAAGCTTGACACAAGTGATGACACATTTCCTCAGTCAGGACAGAGAGGAGTGAATGCTGCTGCTCCATTCACTCTCCTTTTTTATTCAGCTGGAGCCCCCAGTCATGGGATATTCAGGGCAGATCTTCCATCACTTTAGCCTTGCAGGAAACATCTCCTCGGTGGCTGTTAATTCTGCTAAGTTGACAATGAAGGTTCAGGAACCCAAGTGCCTTGCTTCCCTGAGCATCACCTCAAGGCAAAATATGAGATTCCACCTAATTTATATAAACAAATGGGGGAAGAGTTTCCATCCACTAACCTCACCTGGGTTCGGCTCTCTTTCTTATCAGCCTGCGGGAAGTCTATTTCTGCCTGGTTCAAAGCTCTGGTGTTACGCCTGAAGGTCTTCCTCTGGCTGCAAGGGCTTTTGTGAAATGTGTATTGGCCTCAGGCAGCACCTGTTTCGCTCGACTCCTGTGTGGCCACAGCATTGCTGCCATTGAAACTAGTGTGGCCACTGGAGTTTCATCAGCCACAGAAACCCATCAGTGGCTGGTCTAATGGGGACTGTTTTTAATTAACCCATTTACTGCTCACGGGATGAATCGGCTGGGTTTGGATTTGGTGTGAGCAGGAAAAATAAAATGGGAAGCTCTGAACAGCCTCTGAGAGGTGTTCAGTCAGTGGCGGTCACAGCGAACTTGGTGGACAGGGAGATTCAAAATGGTCACCAAGAAAGCCACCTTTTTCACCAGTGGGTCACATCAGTGGAGAGAAGCTCCTGTGCCGCCATTTCTCTTCTGGATTTCCAAACTTACCTACTGTGGGGTTTTGCTGTTGTTGTTGCTGGTGGTGGTTATTTGTTTGTTTGTTGTTTGTTTTGTTTTATGAGAAGCTGAGCTGAGAGGGAACAGGCTCATTAGAGATGGAGTGAGTAACTTTTAGCCTTGGCTTCCCAGGACCAATGCAGACTCCTGGGTAACTTGAGACCTCTCTCTTCTCTGTTTGTACATTCTTTCTGAGAAATGCCAAATTATTCACATTTTTCTGAAATATCGGTTAGGCATCTTAATTTCTTCCACTTCCCGTTCTTTTTTTTTTTTTTTTAAGAGTATTTTTTCCTTTTATTTTGAGGTTTTTGTTTTCATTGTTGTTCCGTAGGTTTTCCCAAGAATGAAGAAAATAAGAAGAAATTCCACTTCCCAGACAAAAATCTAAAGCTCCTACCAACACAGATGGTCTGACTTAAGGAGAGTGTTTGAGCCATCTCCTTAAATATGTATTTGTTTTCCCCCTTACGGAGCAGAGGCAAAGAAGAAAATCAGATCATAACACAGAGCAAGAGAGCTAGGGAGAGTCTTTTCTGACAGGAACCAATACTGAAATGAGCATAGTTCTTGCTGGTTGAGCACAGAAATACCAAGGGACTGATCAGTGAGAAGTGAGAACACCTAGAGACCCAAGGGACATCCCGACACATGGATGCTCACCGAGGGCAAAGTGCTGAGGTAGATAAAAAGGGGTGTCAGTCCTTTCCTGTCCCCATCACAGAAGGTCTTCGGCAGCCATACCGAGGTCTGCATTCATTACTCTCAGAAGAGAAACATATTTTCCCTTCCATATCAAACCAGACAGGTCACTGATGATGTGCCCAGCCTCAGCAGCCCCCTACCATGGCCCCAACCTCCTGCCCTGGCCACCAGTAACATGTTCTGAGTATCTGCCTGGGACTGGGCCAAAGTGTCCCCAATTCTGACACCATCAGAACCTTTCTCAACCCACTGGCTTATGGCTGATCCTTTCATGATTCATAACTAGTGGTTATTGTTCTGTAATTGTGGCAGGAATCAGATCTTTGCCTTATCATCACATCTGACCTTTTGTCCTTTGCGGCCAACTCAGTTAACCTCTGAGCCAAGCAAGCTGACATGATGACATGGGGGAAAAGACAGCATTCTGGGGTTCAGGTGGGAGATTTGCTCTTCCTTGGTCTCTCTCTCTTTTCGTCCTAGGCTGTTGCTTAAGGGCAAGTCTGGATTTGAAGGCATTATCTGCTGGCCTTGGGCTTGAGGTCTCTATTCTCTAGGCAGCATCCTTCATGCAAAATAGGAAGTAGAAAGAAAGGAACTAAAGGAAGAACTCAGTGGCTGAAGAGCTGGCCCTGAAAGCCTGAGCGGTCCACACTCCCAGCATTCAAATAAAAGCCAGGCAGGACAGTGTCAGGGCAGTGTCAGGCAGGGTGGGTGGGTGGGTGGGTGGGTGTGTGTGTGTGTGTGTGTGTGTGTGTGTGTGTGTGTGTGTGTGTGTGTAACCCCACTGTGAGCTATATCGTAAAAACTAAGATGAAGAGAGACAGAGGAACACACACACACACACACACAAATTACTTACTTTAATTTAATTTTGTCATATGTTGCCCATTAAATGTTTCCTGGAAGCCAATGTAGTAAAGGCTTGGCTCCCAGGGTGGAACCATCAGCAGGTGGTCAGACCTTTAGTGACAGGGGTTCTTGAATCACTACTGGGAACTAGCTCTCAAAGAGGATCATGGGGCCCTGGTTTCATCTTATCTCTTTCTGATCCTTGCCTTGTATGTTGCAGGATTCCTCCTGTCCCCTGCCTCCTACCCTCTGCCTCCTGCCCCCTGTCCCTGGCCTCCTGGCCCCTGCCTCCTGCTCCCTATTCCCTGCTGCCCGCCTCCTGGCATGATGCAGCACTCTAGTTCAGGAGCCAAAGCAATGAGGTCATTGATCTTGAATTGAATCCTCCAGAATCATGAGCCAATATATACCTTCTAAAATATAAGCTAAAAACCAACGGTATCTCATCATAGAAATGGAAAGCTGACTGACACAAATGTCAGCCTCACAGAGACATTAAGAAATAAACAAAATGGCACTGTATGTGGAAAGGGGGAAATGCCTCTACTCTGGCCTAAGCAGCCCATCACTATACTGTGCATGGCTTTTGTTGTCTTGGTTATTTTTTGAATGAGTAAGTAGCCCAAATCCATGGGGCTTTGTGTATCCATGAAATAAGCCAATTTGGGGGCATTCAGATGTATAAAGTAGATAAATAAACTGAAATTTCACTGACACTAATTTATTCTGAGACAATTCTTTGGGCTACATGTGATTTTTAGACACACTAACAATAAAAATGTCCCAATGAATGATGGGCATGGGTTACTGTTTGTTTGTTTGTTTTTACATGAAGAAGCGAATCCTTACTCGGGGTTTTGCTCAGTGCTGAGAGCACGCGCCTAAAAAGTGCAGGTCCAGGAACTACGCTCCTGGCACCAGCAGAGGGGCAAGAAGCAGGATGTCCTGGTGACCCTACAGGGCCGTGAAGTGCATCTTCAACATTCCTTACGCTGTTTAGTACCTCGATTTTATAATTGTCAAAGCTGATAACATTTCTTTCAATGAATATATAGTAGAAAAATGCAGAAATATGTTTAGGGACATTACAGAAATTACTGGAAATCTTGTGTTAACCCTAAGCCAAAATTCTTGTAAAGATTTTTTTTTTTAATGAAACCAAAGCCAGTAAACCAAACAGGCTATTTTTGAAAAATGAAACATCTAACACAATCCAGCCCAAAGATATTCCAATCACACACACATACACACACATTGAGGAATGATGGCAGGAAAATATTAAAAGTATTGTGTTTTTAAAATAATTAAACCCTTATGCTTGTGTGGGAGCAAAAATGTTGTATGTGCATTAAAAACACTGTTCAAAATACCTATCATCTTAGACCTGAGTGGAGGTGACTCAGACAGTGTTTGTCGGCATGGCGTGGGCACTCTCATGACCAGGAGAATGGCAAGGAAGAGTCATTCTGAGATTAGTGAAGGGAGGTCCTCAAAGGACCTAGAGACACTTCTTTCAGCCTCTTGACCTGCCATGAGTAGCCGTACCCTGAGAAGCTCAGACTTCAGGCACTGCATCTTCAGCCCCCTGTCCCTGTGGGGTTCCAGCTGCACAAAGGAGTCATCCTGCTTATCTGGTCTAGTCAATTAAAAAGCATACTCAGTCAAAAAAAAAAAAAAATGGACCAGAAGTACAAACAAAATTGATGCAGTCCAGTCCATCTCGGAAACAGGCAAAGCCATCACCTACTCACTGCAAAGAACTGGTTTGGGGGATGAACTCTTAAGTAATAGGAAATATCCAGGATGCACTGCAGGGCTCTGGGCCTACCTTGAAGCCCGTTGTCAGTTTCTTCGTGTTCTTCCACTTGGCCACCCTGTTCTGACAGTCCTTGATCCAAATTCTCCTTTATTGTCTCATAAAATCTTACACTTTTCCTTCTTAGTACTTTCAATAATTTATATGCACATTAAATAATTATCATACAATCCCATGCCTTGCGGGTCAAGGTCAATAATAATAAGTGCCCGCATGGTTTCCTCATCTCTGTGCACAGAGACTGGCACATAGTAGGTACTCACAGCTATCTGTTGGGGAATGGAGTATGAATGAATAAGTGGGCTGGCTTCAGAGCTGAGAGCTGGTTGTCCAAGTTAACAGACTTTGAGAAAGACACTGTGCCCAAACATACATACTGTGTGTGATCAGATCCTTTATTAGAGGTTGAAAATAGCGTGCTAGAAAGTGCCCAAGGCATGAGGTATCTGGATATTGGTTTTTTTTTTTTAAAGTTATGTGAAGTCTCGGAGTACCAGGAATCCCATCGTGGGCAATTACCCTAATGGAGGGTGAGTCGGATCTGTTTTGTTGGACTCCTCCAGTATGTCCATAACACGAGGCTCCTTTAAGTACCCAGCATGCCACACCAAAGGCCTTAGCAGCACACAAAAGCACCTGTCTGCCTTCTAAAGCACCTCCCTGACTCCCTGGCTTACCTGTCCTTTTCAATGCTCCTAGCTCATCCTGATTGCCATCTTTATATGATGTCTTGGTTAGGGTTACTGCTGCTGTGATGAAATACCATGACCCCAAAGCAGGGTTTATTGGGCTTACACTTCTGCATCATAATCCATCACTGAAGAAAGCAAGAAAGGAACCCAAAGAGGGCAGGAACCTGGGGGCAGCAGCTGATGCAGAGGCCATGGAGGATGCCTGTTCCTCATGGCTTGCTCAGCCTACTTCTCTACAGAACCTAGGACCACCAGCCCAGGGACTGCACCACCCACAATGGGCTGGGCACTCCCCCATCAATCTCTACATTAAAAAAATTATTTATAGCTGGATCTGATGCAGAAATTTTCTCAGTTGAGGTTCCCTCCTTCAAATACCTCTAGTTTGTACATCAAGTTAGCACAAGACTAAATAGCACATCTGATAAAATAATTTTCATGTCTACCAGTTTATGAGCTGGGCATACGTAAAGCATGGCTTGTGGTGATGGCTCACCAAGTGGTAAGGCTAGGGACACTCTGGCCGGGACTTGGGGATGGGATTGCCCACTTTCCCCCACCAATGCCATCTAAGCCTGGGACACTTCTGGATGGGTGCCATTGGCACAGGCCAGTTGCTGAGGCAGCAGCCCACAACAGGACTGCAAGGACAGGCCACTGTGGGCATACTCTGGGACACTGCTGCAGTAGCCAAGTGCAGCTGAAGTTACAGCAAGGGAGGAAACCTCAGGCTCCCCCAGATACAGGCAGTGTCAAGCACCCAGTACAAGGGGCATTTGTTATTGTGGGTCAGGTTAGACACTTAAACTGAGAAGCAGGTCTGGAATTCTGAAAAGTGACTCAGAAACCTCCAGGGGTGTGCAGTGAAGTTAAGGCCATGAATCCCACAAGCCAGGGATCTCTAACTTGCTTTGTGCTTCCCTGACTTGTGGATCCTCCCTGTGTGGAACGGCCGGGCCTCCTCCTCCAGTGTGAATCACAAAACCACATAAACTGCAGAGAGGCTGTTCCTCTGCCAGCTTCTGGGAACATAAACAATAATAATGTAAATATGACTTAGGAGAAGCTCAGGCAGAGTGCTTAAAGGGAATCTCGAGTTTTTATGTAAACAGTCTTATGTTTACCCAACGCGGCTTAGACCTGCTGCTGAACTGGGAAGACCTGAAAGGAGGCTGTCAGGGGAGCAGAGGGTCTAAAGGGTATGACCCATGACCTAGAGATGGCACGCTGGGTGACACTTATGTTAGGTGACTAGGCTCTGGTGTAAGATGTCCACTTTCCTCTCCATGGCTCTGAAAAGAGGCTTTGGGGGGAGGGAGGTGTGTGTGTGTGTGTGTGTGTGTGTGTGTGTGTGTGTGTGTGTGTGTGTGTGTGTGTGTGTGTAAAATAGGGAAAGACTGAGACAGAGTAATAAAAGAGAGATACACAGAGAGAGAGAGAGAGAGAGAGACAGAGTCAGAGGGACTATTCAGAGACCAAGATACAGAAATGGAGAGGCGGAGGACACGTGACAGATAGAGGTAGGCCAAGACCTACAGAGAGACAGAGAGACAGACAGGAAGGCAAGTAGAAGAAAGGTGTTGGAGAGTTGGAGAAAGAGGTTAAATCCAGACATGCAGAAATCATAGAAAAATTTCCCAGCATCCTCCCTTCTCCCTTTGTCTCTGAGCTGGGTATTGATCCTAAGTGGTATCCTACGTGGGTAGAAGATGTCAGACAGCTCAAAAAATGCCTCACAGTTCTAAACCACAAATATTTTAGGTTTGTGTTATCTAGGCTGTAATGAGAACCTGCCAGGGAAAAATTCAGACACACAAATCTTTGTGTAAACTACCTTAAGAGTCTTAAGCTGACAAAAGCCAGGGCAAAGTCTGAAGCTTTGTCCTTAGAGCACCCATAATAGATGCTCCAGTGCTCCATGGATTGTAGCAGAATTCTAACAGAGACCAAGATTTTCCACGTGTAACATCTCATGTTTGACTCAGAAGCATCTGCAGCCTCATGGGCACTTGTCAGAGGTTGATTTGGAAATAGTGAAGAAACTGAAGTCGATGGTTTTAATGGCCTGGGAGCCCTGCACTTCAGGAGAAGGTGGAAATGTCTCCACACTCTCTATTTTTCTGGTCACTTATGTGCATTATCTCCTTCCTAGGGGCTCTTCAAGAACTTGGGCCAGTGCCACTTTCAATTTGAACCACGTTACCTGCCCCCGCCCCACCCCACCCCAGGGAGGGAGCAAGGGTCACAAGATTGCCAATGTCTTTGTGCCAAGAGGCTGGTTGTAGGTTCTTGGCTTCCACCATGTCCAAACTATTCCCTGTGGTCTGAGTGCTCCCATCACCCTTTGGCACATTCTTACTTTGAGCTTAAGTTCTGGAGATCTGGGTTCCATTAATTATATCCAAGGGCCTCTAACTAACCCCGTCCCAGTACTAACAGATAGACGCTCTATGGGGAACAAAGCTCTCCAGATACTTTGAATAAGACCAATGTTTAACTAGACATTTTCTAATAAATATGTTATGAGTTTAAACTGTCCACTGGGCATGTGTTGCAGTTATCCAGTAGCAGAAAACTTGACAGTCTTCTACTTTTCATTGTCTGTGAGACAGAAAGCACAGTATAGGGGAAAAGCCAATCATAGGATGAGTGAATAAGAAGGAAAACATGGGGTTGAGCTGCAGCTCATCTGACCTGACCTCAAAAGCTAATGGACCCTGCTCCGAATGCACCTAGATAATCTAGGTGATAAATAGTTAATAGATGATAGATATGCAAATAGATAGATGATAGAGCAAATGAATACATAGCTATCATAACTATCTTTCTGGAATTAATGGTACACTAATAGTCCCCACAGTAACACGGATCATGTGAATAATACTGGCCATCCCTCCTCCTGTGATGGTAGGGGTGTCATTTGATGGGGTCTAGACTCCTCCTGTAGATGACCCTCTGAGCCTGGCTCTGGGGGGTTATCTTCGTTCACTTAAGCGATGTGAGAAGATCCATCTTGGTTGTTTGGAGCCACTCTGTGGGCAGAGGGTGCTGAACTGGATAAAATGGAGAAAGCAAGCTGAATGGAAGCATGCATTCATGTATCCCTCTCTCTTGATCGTGACTGGCTGTTTCAAGCATCCATCATCTTGACTCCTCCACTAGGAAGCATGAGCTGGAACCATGAGCCAGGACAAACCCTTCCTCCATTAGGTTGCATCAATGTTTTATCACACCAACAGAAAAAGAAAGTAAGATAGCTCCCTTCCATCCTCAGAAGCCAACTTTCATGGGAGGATGGTTCCTATGCTTGCTGGGATTAACTGGCTGGCCTAGGCTGTATGCTCCTATGGTTGGATACACTGGACAATCCACTTTTTGCAGTTAGTGAGTAAAGTCTTCAGTGGGCCAGATAAATGCCAGGTAAGTCCCTTTATGCCCAAAAAGAAAAAAAAAAAGAAAAAAAAAAAAGGAAACAATCCACTCAAAGAAGCTAACTTACATAAGAAACTCCCCAAGGTCATCACACAGTAATACCTGTTTGGTCCCAAGCTCTGTATGTGTGGCACTCTCTCACAGGGTTCCTTTCAGTTAAAAAAAAAAAAAAAAAGCCCATATGTACCAAACACAATTGATCTTGACTAAAGAAACCATCTGGCCTGCTCTACTTGAGGGAAGTAGGAAGAAGGGAGGGAGGCAGGGAGGGAAAGAAGAAGAGAAAAAAGGAGGGAGAAAGAGAAAAGACAGGACAGTTCCAAAATAACAAAGTTCATTGCTCTACAGCAGCGATTTAACCTCTAGGAAGCTTGAACTGTGGTCAGGTTAGCCTTGCAAGTGAGGCTGTCTCAGATGCAGCTATATTGCCCTTCATAGTAGCCTCAAGGAACCCGAGAGACACACTGATTGCCTCTTGGTGATTTTATAAACAGTGCTTATAAACTATGGGTTCTTGTTACTCTCCTGGCCAATCAGCCAGACTTCCCATAGCCTTATGTGTGATACCCTTCGTCTTCCTAGTCAGCACCATCTCTACCCTCAACCAAGAGGACTGTTTCCTTTGGCTATCATCGAGCTGAAATCACAGCCTGTCCTCCTCTGGTGACCAACAAGCTTACGAACCATAGTTCCAACTTACCTGCCATCATCTATTCTCTTGCTAATGCTATAATAACATATTAACTTTATAGAATAATGGTTTTTATTATGACCTTTTCATACATGTATAGAATGTATTTTGGCCATATTTACTCCATTATTCTCTGCTGTCCCCACACTCCACACCCCTGTGCATCCTGAAAGCCTTCCTCTTCCCAAATTGTACCCCTTTTACTTCCATGTCTTCCTTGTCCTGATGGTTCAGTGAATTTCCTTGGGGCTGCATACATTACATGAGTTAAGGCTTATGTGCAGGAATATACCACTGAAGAAAATGTCTCTCTCCTGGTGAATAAATGCCTGGGGTGATATTGGGCCCAAAGAGCTCCTCCCCGTGCCCTATCTACCATCACCCATCTTTCACTTGCCTTACTTGCCTTTAGATCTCCCAGGATCTGTCCAGGAAGCTAGGTATCCATGACCCATTCGTTTATTTGCCAAGGTAAGAATATGCCCACACACTCCATTTTAATCATCCATCTACTTATCAGCTCCACCATTCCCCCACTCACTGATCCAGCAACCTTGCCAGTAATTTATTCTCTCATTTATCCATTGATGTATCCATCCATTCTTCACCTACTCACTCACTCATCCATCATTTCTGCTCTCAATCACCGAATGTCTAACTTAGTCACTGAACCACCTACTCATTTCAGCTAGAGCCACCTATTATGAGCCAGGTACCACTGTTGATACTGGAGGAATGAGGGTGAGAAATATGGTTAGTCATTCCTCCATCCACCCACCAGCCTCTCATGGATTAGTGTCTGTTCATTTGTCCACTGTGCAGAATTCTAGTCCTGTGGCCACTGACTTGGGTACAGGGTAGATCCCAAGGAAGATAGGAGGGACAAATAGAGATGAATCCTGATTCAAATCTATGCAGTGTGTGCAACCAAAATGACAGTTGGAAAGACTTGGCTAGGAGACAAAAGCCAGGAAACAGACTAACCTAGAACTTCAGCCATCAATAAAACACATAAATTTGTAGGAGTAATTAATCAATATACAACCCAAGTAAATTCACTCGGGTACAAATCAGGTATAGAAGATATTAATAAATAGGTCTGTGGCATTTCGTTAGAAGGAAACTTAGAAATTTCCCTAAATGTTGTTGCCCTACCAGGCATCCACTCCCATGTTCACATCTTAGCAACATTTCTATTTGCCTCTATTTTCATCGTTCCACAATTACTGCAGGGGCTCCCACTAAGAGTTTCACGGGCAAGTGCAATTGTATCATCTTTAAATTCTAGTATGTTTCATTGCCATTGACACAAAGCAAGGGCCACTTAAGTACCTACTCAATAATTAACGCATGCTCTTAGTTATGACTAGACAAACCTGAACTTGAAAGGTAATGCCTTGATCAGATAATATGGCTGGCCCAAGGGCTGATGTGAGCGAACGTGTGTTTTATATGATTGCTTCATGACTGTGTTTAGGTTTAGGATTCTCCAAGTTAATGTGCTGCGTGAGGCCAGGGCGAGCTCAGGCTTGTCTAGGAGACACGTGCGTTCATGTTTCAATGTATGGCCTTCATATTCTAACACGCTACAGTTTTGAAAGGACAGCGGTCAGAGTAAAGAATTAGAAGCTGATGAGCTAATCCTCAAAAGTCATCAGATCCAAGAATGTTTGCTCAACTCAAGTTTGATGAGGTCACCACAAGAACCCTAAATCAAACTGACCAAGCTGGGGATAACTGCATTTATGTAAACAAACAGGACATTGCTCAGAGAAGGGAGACGTTTACTCTAAGTTTGGTTAATACAGTCAGGCCATCTGGATTACTCAAATTTTAAATATTTTCATTTCTTAAAAAAAAAAATCAATAAGTGTCTTGATACTCTCTGCCCCCTCTCTGGAATCCTGTGAATGTGTAGTGTACGCACGCGTGCAGAACCCAGAAGAAGGCACTGGGTGTCGTCCTCCAGTGCTCTGTTTTGTTCCCTTGAAACAAGGCCTCTTGTTGAATGAGAAGCTCACTGTTTGGGCTAGCCAGCAAGCCCTAGGGATGTGGGCTATGCCCGTCTCTGTTCCTGGATGGTGAAGTTATGGGGCACATAGCTACACCTGGCTCTTGACGTGTATGCCATGGGTTGTGACTCGGGTCTTTAGGAAGTTTTCTTACCCATTGAGTAATCTTCTCAGACAAAGAGCCTCAACATAGGCTAGCATGTTATCAGCAGCATGGAAGACATGGAGAGGGTGGAGACAGAAAGAGGAACACATGACCCCAGAACCTGGCTTACAGGATCTGTGGTCCTGACCAAGTTACATTGAATGCCTAACTCTCAGTTTCTCCAACTGAAAGGAAAACAGAACAAAAATCTTCACAACTCCTAATTGGATTCTTGCCAATAAACTGATAAAAAAAGTAAGTCCAGTATACAAAGGCAACATCCAATAACCAATAGCTCCTAATTGCTTAGTTCTCTAAAATGTAGTTCTGTGCACTTCTTTCACTATCCTGAAGGCCACTGTTATGGTTTGACTGTGTGAAGTCGCCCACAGGTCCCTGTGTCGGAGAGCACTGTCTGGGGGAGGCTGTGCTCTTTACTTCTGACTCTGTCTGACTCTGATTTCTGTCTGTTGAGTTCTGAACAAGCAGCTGCTTCCTGCTCCTGATGCCAAGAACTAAGATGTTCCCTCCAATATGTCTCCCCAGCCAGGGTGGACTGTATCTTCCCAAACCCGAGCCAAAGTCAAAGTCAGTCTTTCTTCATTTAAGTTGCTTCTGTTGGAGTGGTTGGTTAATAGTGTTGAAAACTAACTAACATAGCCATTCACAGACACACACACACACACACACACACACACACACACACACACGCACACACTCACCAAACATGCGCACATTCACATGTGCACACTGTGCACACACATGCATGCACACACATACACGCTCCCACATGTGTTCATTCACACAAGTACACACACACACAGTCTATTTATCTACTTAGATTGTCTCTAAGCTCTGTAAAGGTATTTCATGGTGCGGCCTACTCAGTTGAGGGTGTTTTGTTCTGTTTGTTCATACATTTCCTCTTTGCTCCACAGGAAGCAGAAATTCCATTCTTAAAAACAAGCATTTGTTGGTTGGGTTGTGGATCATTGTAAGCATCTCCTTTTGGGGAATCAGAGATATAAATGGATCTGCTGGAGAGGGGACGGTGATGGATGAGCCTCTTCTCCTTGGGGCCCAGAGCCCTGCATCCTCCCTGTGGCCGTTGGCATTCACATTTGCTCAGCCTCGGCACTAAGGGGTGTATAGTAGACACGGGAGGGCCCATAAAAGTAACGTCTGAAACTGCAACAGAGCTGGGTATTGATTCATTCATTACTATACATTTTTTGTCATTACTGTGAAATTGTTCTATCTCAGGAAGAATTGATAGATGTGGTTGGAAGATGAAGCCCGTGGTACAAAACTTTCCCCTCTTCTATAATTTCCTGTAACCCTTCCTCTAAAGAACCATTATTCCTTATTACACGGTGCTGGCGTGCCACCTATTTAGATAAATGCATGAACGAGTGAGCAGTAAATATTCATAGTGGCCCATGTGTCAACGATATATGTCACTAATTAGATAATTTAGTGGCTCAGATAAATAAATAAGAAAATAGAAGCACTCCCAGGAATGTCACGGGATAAGACACAGAACCCTTGCAGGAGTCTGTGCAGACTGAGGACGGAGATTCCAGTAGCTTCTCTGGCTCCTGGATGTCACTGGGCATGTCTGCAGCTGTTCTGACTAGAAGGTAACAGTGAGGCTTGAGGGGAGCACTTACACAGGGCAGCAGACCAACCCCACAAGGGGAAGATGTCTGCTCAGGCCTTCTGGGAGTCCACTGAGAGGCAGCCTCTGGGAGATCTGATGGTCTCTGAATCCCTTTCACTTTTTTGTTTTGTCTTTTATGTCTGCTGTTTACAAATTTGTCAGTACAAATAGGCCTGAAGTTCAGAGTCTGAAGGTGATGGGTTCTGGTCCTGAGTTTGATGTGAAGGGAAACACTTTATCAAAATCTTGGGCCTCAGTGTTCTTCCCTGTGAGTTGGGAATGATAATAGTTTTGAGGACAATGAAATGGGAGTGTTGATAGCTTGCTCAACTTGCTTTCTTTTATAGCTCACGAACACCACCCAGGGTTGGTACCACCTACAGTGGGCTGAGAACCTCCTGCATCAATCATCAGTCAAGGAAATTGGCCACAGACATGCCCACAGGCCTATCTGATGGAGGTGATTCTTCAACTGAAGTGCCCTCCTCCCAGATGATTCTGTGTAGAGCCAACAAAAAAGCTAACACGCACAATGATTCGCAGTGGATGTCACTGTCCTGTTCAACACTACAAATCTTAGTGATATTCGCGATCTGTGTTGACCATATGCCAGTGTCGTGTCCCCAGTTATGTAAGTTACAAACATCATCAAATGTTGCCAAATACGCCCTGGGCAAACTGTCCCATGGTAAGATCTCATGCCCTGGGAGAAAAATATGTCAACGATGAGGAAGGGTCAATTTGGGTGACAGTGAACAACTATTAATTTCCCATGCCTCATTTTCACCATACACAAAATGGCTATAACAATGGCTGCAGAGTTGTTGTAAAGATTCAATTAATTCATCCACGTAAAGCAATTAGACACTTACCGTAGGGAAGGCATTTGATAAATATTTAGACAGGGTGACTAGTTCCAGTGACAAGATGTTTCTTTTGAAATGTATTTGCTAAGTGACTTATCCAAGTGAGCCAAGTGTGACAATTTACTATAAAACAAATAACAGTGTAGGCAGGATAAAGGCTGCCAAAGCAGAAGAGGATGCATTGTAAGAGTTGAAATTAGAAATATGTGTTTAAAGAGTGGAACTGGAGCTTCTACAAAGGTTCTGGGTCTTAATCTTACCTCTATTACTCATTGGATATAAGACTCTGAACCAACAACTGAACTTTGGACCTCAAACTTGCTAACTGTGAAGAAAATGGCAGGTAGGTCCTCAAAGAGCTGTGGCACAATCAAGAGATTCTACTCGAGGCTGCTCAACAGAGTGGCCCACACAATCTGACAAACTTTACATCTCTTGCTCTCCGTCTCTCTTGTCAATAATTCTTTCTCATTATTTACAGTTGGGGAACAAATCACCCCAAAACCTAGTGGCTTAAGCCAATGGTTGCTCATAAATCCACTAACCCGCTGTAGGAGTCTAGGTGGAGCTCTGCTGGGTATTTCTTCTGCGGGTCTCGAGTGGGGTCATATATGGTATCACATAGGGGCTGACCCTTCCAAGCATGCCCCTTCACATGTCTGGATGCCTGTGCTGGCTTCCCTTCAAGACTCTCACTGCCTTCCAAAAGGCTAGCCTAGATCCGGCACAAAAGCAGCTCTCTCCAAGCAGAGCAAGAACAGACATGAATGGCCTCAAGGCCTAGACTTAGAAGTCACACTATATCCCTTCTACTCTGCTGTGTTGGTCAAAGCCAGTCTCAAGGTTCACTCTAGAGTCAGCACATGAAGAAATCAAATGCAAGGCACGTAGTAATGGCACTTGTACACAGGGAGGTGTGATTCACTGGGCCTGCTTCCATCATAGTGCCCACACTGTCTGCTAGGGAATAGTCTACAATATCATCCCCTCTTCTTTTTCCATAAACATTCATGTTGGATACCATTCACATGACTAGAAGTCAAGCACAGAGGTGTCCAGATGTTCATGAACACCCCCAGACTGTAGGAGAAACACAAAGCACCACAAATATGTGTAATCACCACAGCTATTAATGGTATCTCGACTCAAGGTCACCCACAGCAGCTGGCTTTGCTGTCAAGAGAAACTGGCACGTATGTAAGATCTCCCACTCTGTTCTAAATCCCTGTCTTCTCCCACCTTCGAGAATAGATGGCCATGAGAGCCAGACACTGGTTATTACAGTGATCAACCACAAGTCTGTTTTCCTTTAAAAAAAAAAAAAGCCATTATTAAGTCAACTGTCAGCTCATCACCGTTAGTAACAAGAAACACGAAGAAGCCTCAGGACAGCTAACAATAAGCCGGGCAGCTCACAAGAAGGTCAACTCTCGCAGTTCAGTCTCCCTAGCCTATGTAGTAAAGTCACTTAAATAAGGACTTCATTCCCACTTATCCCCAATTTTCATCTTTGTTCGGCAGCCACTGTCTAAAGAGCAAGGCATGCGCGGTTGTTAGAGGGTCCACCACTAACAACAGATTTCTAGTGATTTCTCTCTAGCCCACAGTAGCTACCTTCTTCTGAGACTCCTTTCAGGACTGAGTGGCATTAACAGTTGCATTTCATTCAAGCCTAGACATCACTCTTTGGTTTCTGAGCACAGCCAGTTAGTTCACCTCTTCCTTTGCTCCCATCTATCCACCCACTGCAGAGACTCCAGGTCCAGCCCCTTTTGTTTGTTTGTGGGTTTTTTTTTTTGTTTTTTGTTTTTTGGTTTTTTTTTTTTGAGACAACGTTTCTCTGTATAGCCTTAGCTGTCCTGGGCTTGCTCTGTAGACCAGGCTGGCCTCCAACTCACAGAGATCTGCCTGCCGCTGCCTCCTAGAGTGCTGGCATTGCAGGAATACACCACCGCACCCAGCTCCTGTTCCAGTCCTACCCTTGCACTGTGTGTGTGTGTGTGTGTGTGTGTGTGTGTGTGTGTGTGTGTGTGTGTAACTGCATGTGAGTATGTGCATTTGAGTCTGGGTGTATGTTCATGTGTGTATGCATATGACTGAGTATATCGGTGTATACATGTGTACATGTGTGTGTGTGTGAGATGAGCGTATGCATGACTGTAGTGTACCTGTGTGTTTCTGTATATGTATGTGTCTACAGCTTCTGTGTTAACTGTGTGTGTGCCTGTTTCTCTGTGTCTATGTGCATGTATGTGTCTGTTTGTGTTTTATGTATATGTGTATTCAGTTAAATCAGGTCACTCTCTTTTTCACATTATCCGGGTAGTTTTGTGTCACCTGTAGGATAAAGTCCTGATTCTCCCTTCTCTTCCTCTCTGGCCTCACTGTGCCTCACTCTACCTCCCCCCACTGCCCTTCCTGTCCACAGACACACCACACTCATTCCTCTACTGGCATGCCTGCATGTGAGGCTCTCGCTGCCCGAGACTCTCTCCTGAAACTCTCTGATGATTCACTCACTTTGTTCACATCTTAATCCAAATATTACCTCCTCAGAGAGGCATCCCCAGCTGCCCTC
The DNA here is from genome assembly GCF_903995435.1 of Acomys russatus. Lineage (NCBI taxonomy): Eukaryota > Metazoa > Chordata > Mammalia > Rodentia > Muridae > Acomys > Acomys russatus. The sequence continues at coordinate 40,543,335 of NC_067162.1, forward strand.
CTGCAGCCAGATGTCACTCACTGCTCTCCTTCCCTGCTTTGTTTCTCTGTAAAGGAGTTTCATTCCACCAAATCCTGAGAGCCTGCGTCTTGTCTAGTCACCCACTGTCTGTCTCCCACCAGAAGACAGTTCCCATCAACAAATCAAGGTCTATATTGTCTGTATGCTTTACTGTTCATTACCTGAAACATCAGAGACACGAAGTAAACATTTTGGGGAAACGACAGACATTACTGGTAAACAGTAAATTGCTTGTCCAAAGTAAGAATATTGTCAGCACCTTGCCTCCTTTCTTTGCATTCTAATTAGACACATTCTGTGTTACTTAAATATGAGAGGAAACACAGTAGGAATCAGTTTGTGTGGACACAGACATTTTGCTTAACTTCTCTATTCACTGCCTCTATGTTTTCCAGATTTAAATGGTTAAATAAATGGAAAGTTAGACCTATACAAGATCCCATTACGTACTGCTACCAAAGTCTGCCTTCCTTATCGCTTCCCATTACTTGTAAGTTGTCCGCATTTATGCTGAACGTATCTGAATTTGGAGGAAATCCCTATAATGTTTTCTATTACATAGGCACACAAACCTGGGGCCAGGCAGGTGGCTTCGTGGGTAAGAGTCCTTGCTGTGCAAACATGAGGATCTAAGTCTGAATCCCTACCACACAGACACAAAGGTGGGCGTTTCTGTGTTTGCTTGTAAGGCAGACACATTGGAAGGTAGAAACAGATGGATCCCAAGAGCTAGCTGCCCATCCAGCCTAGCAAAGATGGCAAATTGCATGCACTATACATGTATACAACACCTCCACCCACACAAAACAAATAGCCATAAATACATATATATTTCATTAATTTATAGTAGACAGCTCAGCACAGTAACTTGTAATTTTGCAAAGCAAGATTTGTTCTATCTTGTATAACTCAAAGAAGGATTCCAAATGTCATTTTGACTTGTTTTTCTTTGGCTACAGCAGTTTCCCCATTCTGAGTATAGTCCTACTGAATCCCTCCTGGTGAGGGCTGCACACAGTGGCCAACAATGAGCGAACATTCTCCCTGCTAAGCAGATATGGAAGTCATTGATGCAGCCCTCAAATATTTGTGCCCTGCTTCCATGTACTTAATAAGATTCTTCCCCTCCCCCCCCCACCCCTTTGATAATAACTGTAACCTTGTGACTTGCTTCACTTAGTGACATGTGACCTAAAGTGATATGTTTCCCTTTTTGGTAGAAGATTTAAGAGCCAGAGTGCCGTTTCCCTTTGTGCCAAGGAGATTGTAAAACTCCAAGCTAAGAGGCTTCCAATGACCCCAAGGTCAACTATTTGGAGAGGATAGAGGCCCAGTCCCATGATTAGACTCAGATGCTCTTGATGGCTGAGCTCTGGTTTGTCTGGTCTGTGGCTTTAAACATCTGGTGCCACCCTGCTGAGCTTCGAACTCATCAACAAAGGAATGAGGAACCTAACAAACTCCATACTGCAAATAGGTGGCATGGGACACTAAGAGATACATCATAGACACAAAGCACTCCTGCTGGGCCTGTTGTACCTTAATTAGATAATGGTATCTTGAAGGAGCAAACATGTTAAACTTTGGGCAGTTTCATATGGTCCACTATGTAATGGGCACCTTACAGGAATCATTTTCTGTCCTGGATGGATCCAGGCAGCATTGTCAGATCTATTCATCGCTGTCATCTGTCCTTCCCTGAGCTTATAGCATTCTCATGCTTTGCTTTCTGCCTGATGTTCTAACTTTGCTAAGCACACTGCATTATCCATACCTAGGCTCTACCTCTGAACCTATAAGCCGCCTAATAATTGGGGAGGCTTTGGCCTATGCTTTGCTTCCTTCACCTCTGCTCCACAGCACTAATGATGCGCTAAATGTGTGGAAGCACATGGCCACATAGAAGTGAGAGTTGTCTGAAGAATTTAAAGATACTAATTTTTTATGCTTAAGATGCAGAAAAAAAAAACAGTCATGGAGAAATAGCTGAGAGATTAAGGCTGTGTACTGTTCTTTCAGAAGACTATGTTTGGATCCAAGAGCTGGCATCAGGAGGCTCCCATATATCCATAATTCCAGTTCTTGGGAAAGACAGCGCCCTCTTCTGGCCTTCTGCATCACCGCACTTACATGCATACACACATATACATAATTAAAAGAAAAGCTAATATAAATTTATTTTAAAAGAACATTAAATGGAGCGTATCCTAGGAATTTTGCTTTCCTTTCCTGCCTATTATTTCCTCCAGAGACAGGCTGTCTCCATCATCACATATTCCCACCTTCAGCCTCAAGGGTTGCACTTAAATGGGAAGGGATCCTGGCTTTCTGCAGAAGATGCGGGCTTACGTCTTGCTCCTACCCTTACATTCTTTGCACTAGAAAAGCCTTTCTTCTCCTTCCTCTCCCTCTTTCCCACACCTCAAGCTTGTGCTTTGAGATAACTAAAACGGTCCTTCCTGAGAGAAGGGAGCTTGTCTGTCTGCTCATTGCTATGCTCTCAAATCAGTACTTGCATTCAAATGATACCGGCTGACTTAACAATGAAATGAATGAAATGGCCTAGTTTGGAGGCAAGTGCTTAGGAAAGGATGGCCTGACCTGTACACTGCTGGGTACGCCTCTCCTATGCTCTCCTGAGACAGTATGGTAGGCTCTCAACATTCAGAGACATTGTCCTTTGGGGATGACTTGGGGGTCATCTTGAAAGATGTCCACCAACACAAGACTCTCCCCTTTTCTCAAGTCTTCCTTGGCAGCTGCAAAGTCCTCTAACCCCAGGCTGGGACCTCAGAACTCTCAAATCTAGACAGGATCACGAGTCCTGATCAGGAAGTCACTCCCCAGAGAAGGGCCCACTCTTGTCAGTCTCGAGGCAGAGCTCTGTGAATTCTCCCCACCCTAAGCAAAATGACAAAAAGGAGATGGGATTCGTCGACCCTGTGATTTATTCTGTATCAGAAACGCATTTGCTTGGCCTACTCTGCCAAACAGAAGCACTTCAGGTTCACTTAGTAAAAGTCAATCTGAATATTTCCATCCTTTATTTCCGTGGAGATTAGCTTCGCATGGGCCTGGGTATAAACACTTCACATGGACTCTGGGCTCTATTGGGGGAAGAGGCGGCAGCCCAGAAGGAGATCATGGCTATATTAAGTTTCTTTGTGGTTCAGCAGGCAGGCACTCCGGCTTCTAAAGGAGCACACAAAATAAGAAAAGATTATTGATTAGTTTACAAATAACGGTTGTATAAGAAAAGATACTGAATAGCAGGCTGGCTTGCTGATGGCTTTCTGCTGCAGTCCTTTCATTCCCCAGCCTCGGGAGACGGCCTCAAGAGGGAAATAAAAGGAACAGAGTGAATTTGTTGTCCAGATAAATAAGAGGTGGTGCCAGGTTAAAAAGTAAATAAGCAAGACCCTTTATTTGCGGCGGGTTTGTGACTGCACCATTGCATTCCTTCTCCATCACTCTGAGGGAAAAATATTATTTTCTCCTCTGGCTGACTCAGTAATCTTCTGTACATGGCACTGTGTGACACAGGCAACAGGTGCTGATGTGAATTCTCCGGACACAAGTGACCCTATGGAAAAGTTTTAGACAAAAGGCAACAACCCCGAGTCCATGCGACAGGTAGACTGGACTTGAATGGCTCTTGACATGGTCATTTGAGGTAGTGAGATTGTCCCTGGAAAAAGCAAACACAAGAGCAACATCAAAACCCCTGCTTCCTCTTTGAGACACCTTAACCAGCTATATCCTCTCTCTAGAGGGGAGTGTCCGTATCCAGGAAGGCTTGTTAGGAGGATTTGATTTAAAAGGGGAATGCCAGGGCCTGGGAAGTCCCCTACTTATGTCCCAGAGAGTCCTTCTGCCTGTTAGCCCTTTGAGGAGAATGATAAGAGAAGGCCTCAGATATAAGCCAGGCCGAGAAGGAGGAACCTTCTGGGAACTACCAAGAAGCTTGCTCTGATGTGCAGCGACTGGTATAGAAGCTAAAATCTCATACAATGTGAAAGAAAATTTCAAAAGCACTTAAAAATTAAGTGCATCAGTGTTTGAACTAGAATCAGTATAGGAAAGATCACCAGGCTAGCCATAACAAGACAGGGCCCAGATAATGGTATTGGTGATGACGGGGACTGAATATGGGACCACAGTCCACATGAGTTCCAAAGATGCAATGGCACTTTGAAACCCTGCCTCTGCACCAAACCACTGGTAATTGAAGATCTGTGGTAGAGCCCAAGGGGACTTCTGAACACAGCTAAATCAACAAGAGCTCAGAATCCGGGCCAGAGGGGTGGCTGCATGCTTCCCAGTGGAGCAGAAAGAACATGAGAAAAGGTGTTCAGATTCCTGTAAGCCAGCGCTGCTCCACATCTCCCTAGTCCAAATCTAGCTGTTGCTTCCTTGAGATTGCAGACAAACTCTCTGAGAGTGAGGGGCAAACATATTTACTGTAGGGAAAAGGTCGTCTGTTCACACATTTGGCAATATGTTCCAGGCAATGTAGCAGAAAGAATCTGCAATGTTGGGACATGGGGCATCACAGAAAGACCTGGAGTCTCACCACAGCCACTGACTTGTTAAGATTTTTTTCCCTCTCTCTTAGATCTCTCCTTAGCCATCTATAAGTTAGTGACAAATCGTTTCTACTCCAATGATGCTCTGAAGATTCAGGTTTGCCCATGTTTTCCTACAAACATATGTTAATGCCTGGGGAGGAAAACACCAAGACCAGGTCCTGACTTCCGTGAGATGTATTCAAAGGCTTAAGTCTTTCTACTTATCATTTGAGGTAGATGAAAACATTTTGGCGTAATGACAAAATGGCCCTGGGGGCAGCTACTGGAGATGAGAGGAAGGGCAAACAGGGGATGTGGGCTTACAGAACAAGGTAGGAAGTCTGGGTTTTATTTTGAACAATACTAAAACCCTCCAAGCCAAGGAAAGGCATGTTGTGGTATGTTCTGGATGCTAGCATAGAGGAAAACAGTGCAGCGGGGACAGAGTTAAGTGAAGATAATACTAAGGAACACCCCAGTAGGACAGATAGAGAGAACAGGAAGGGGCCGGGCAGCAACTATGAAGATCACCTAGGACGTTTTCCTTAAAGAGCCAGAGAGTAAATACATCAGACCAATTTGATGCCAAAGGACAGTCTATACAATCATATAACCATTTTAAACCATTTTGTTAATAAGTGAATAAAATCCATTCATAACTCCAAAGCTAATAAAACAAACATGCAAGCAAAAACAGGCAGCTAACCACATCTGGCCAATGCACGTATCATAGCTTTCCGGTAGCACAGCAAGACAAGGCGAGCATTTATAAAATGGGCCTGGTACTTCAGGCCTCGCACTCGCTGGACTGCGTGCTCAGAATTCTCAGCTCTTGGGTGGGGTTGGGATGTTAATCGGGTTGTCAGGACAACACTGCTTGGTTCTGCCCCCATTTTCTTATTTCTGGAGTCACCACTTTGCTCAGCGAGGGTGTGTGGAGACTGTCTGCAACTGGGACTTTCTTTCCTTGCCTTTTGCGGCATGGTGCCATGGCCCCACTGACATTCAGGTAGATGGAGAATTCCAGAACTCTCGGAGATGGCAACGTCAACATTTTTTGTTCTTTGGACATGACGTGCATATTATATGTTAGTTCAATGACATTTATTGGAAGGGTGCGGAAAAAGATGAAAGGGTGTGGCCGCCAGGTCCAATATAGCCTGATTTTCTCTGGTATGAGGTCAAAGACTGGGGACTCCCCAAAGCAAACATTGTTGCCTGGCTAGCCCTGCAATAAGGAAAGCAGAGTTCCCCACACAGAAACACCTAATCCATAGGGATTATTACAGCACACAATCCACACCCATATGATTTTCTTCTAAAGTACAAGTGCATTAAAGGCACAAGTTGGCTAATCTTTGTTGGTCTATAGTCATGCACATAGAGTCTCCATATAATGTATTGAGACCATGGTATTGGCTACACAGCCATCTTCCTCCTAATTTCATCTCCAGTTTATATTATACATACTGTGCTATTTCAATTGAACTATGTGTTTTATCTATACTACATATATGTTATATATTTACATGTTTATCTTTATACATGCGTGCTTATTAATTTATTATACATAAATGCATTTGCACTATAAAACAGTGTTGCTGTGGAAATTTCTTAAAGTTTACCTTTTAAAAACTGCTCACTGACTCCTAATAGCTGCGACTGGCTCTACTTCAAGACTTTGGGAGTTAGATTTTGTTTTCGAACTGGAGTGACCTATTACTTTTTGTTAATGTAGCCTTGGTCCCAAGGCTTGCTTTCTGCTCTTTCATTTTAGCTAACATTTTACTTGTGGCATTTTCAATGGCCTTGGGGATTTTCAACTCTTCTACCATACCTGGCTGAATGGTAGCTTTACTATTTAACCATGAAAGCAAACTGCAAAGTTGAACTTAAAGACTGTTTTCTGTACATGATTTCTCTGTGATCAGTAAGGCTCTCGTCATTGTTTCTCCCTTCATAAACGTCTTTGGTTTTCCCCACCTTTCAGATCCATTCCTTAGTATAAACCTAGAGGGTTGACTGTCAGAAGCCTTTGGAAGTTCAGCACTGGTTCCTTCCCGGGACCTGAAGATAGCTATCCAACCCTCTACTGCTCCAAAATCCTTGACTATTCCTGTGTTAAAGAAGAACTCTGTCAGCCTTATCAGTAGAAAAGCTTTAAGCTCTATTCCCATGTTCATTAAATAAATACATTTCCTCGGTTTAATTGCTTTTTAGTCTGACTCCACAACTTTTCTCCCTGGCTCTTAAAGAGGAATTATTACACTCTCTCCTCTCCCCAGTGTTGGGGGGGGGGGGTGATAATTAATCTCTATCTCTGTTAGTGAGTAACCCACAGTCTCTGCTATGTTCTGAGAAGCAATTTACCTGCCTGTTTCAGATTTTTAACCACACCAAATGATGAAGAAGGTGCTAATGATGAAAGTATCTTCTTTGGGCATATAGATTCCGGGACATGCCACCAGGCAAGTCTCCTCCTTGACGCCCCTCTCCCCAGTCTGAGGGGACAGTTTTGGGCTTGCAGTTGCATTTGAATACTCTTGATCTGCCCTTATGTAACACAGATGACTCACGCTGCAACAATGAGTCACCCAATCTCTGACCTGCGGCTTGCAGCATCCCCCACCTGCCCAGATCCCTGTCTGAACGGAGATAGCATGACTCAGCCAAAGGGAAAAGGAGGTGCTCCTGCTGTGTCTGCCTGGTGTCCTCTGCTTCAGGAAGCTCCAGCTTGACAGCTGAGAGAAAGGCCACACTACCCACGTCAGCAATGGAGCCTCATGCAGGAAGGAGCAGACAGAGGCTGTTTGGGCCCACTACCAGCTATTGGCTAGGAAGAGGAAATGGGCACAATGTTTGCGTAAAGCCTGAAAGAACTGTCGTTCGTTTTCTTCTTTCCTGGTCTCTCGGGGAGTCCAAGAAGGTTGGATAACACAACTGCTAATTTAGCATTTGTTATTTCCCAAGCCACTATGCAAGTCATTTACTCCTACGAAAATCACAAGAACATAGAGTTGTTGCCACCAGCATGCCCATTTGACAGAAATGAAAACTAAAACTCACAGGGAGAAATCAACTGCTGAGAAAGACACACACAGAGAGAGAAAGAGAGAGAGAGAGACAGAGACAGAGATAGAGACAGAGAGAGACAGAGAGGAGGGAGAGGTTTAAGTACAGGCTCTAGAACTTTCTCTCTTAACTGCTAGGCCAATCTTTTCTGACTGCAAAGTACATGTGAGTAACTCAAGGCCTTGCTAATGCCCAGGTTCTGATCCAGCAGGTTTGGGGTGGGACCTGAACCTCTGCATTTCTAGTAAGGTTCGAGGTGAGGAAAAACTGCTGTCACATTGAATGACACAATTCTACATTAAGTTAGTCCTGGTTGAATACTGCAGTCACTCTTTCCCTTGTTTGCTCATGATCTACTTATATATTCTGTCAACATCTTCTGAGTCTCCACCACAGGCAGGCGTATGGAATAAAATGATAAGGATACCTTATCATAGTCATTGAGAAAATGGGTTCACCAAGGTGGAAACCCCCATTTCATCCCTCCATGGACACAATAAGGCCTAAGCCAGAGGACAGTTGCCCTGAAGCAGGTACACAAAACACTAGAGAACGGCAAAAAAAAAGCACCCCAAAACATAGGCAAGGAGGCCCCAGTAAGGGGATCTGGGGGTAATAGGATGGGAAGTGCTGGTCTGTCAGAAATGGGTTCTTATATTTCTATCCAAGTATCAATGTGGGTAGAAGAGAACAGGAGGGAAATGACAGCTTATTGCTCGAGACTCCTTCCTCCTAGCCTCACACCTCTGGGCTTCTATTTATTCCATTCTTTCCAGCAACACTGTTGTACCTGTATTAGTTACTCTTCTCTTGGTTGTAACAAGATACCTCTACTCAAAGGAGTATTTCTTTCGGCTCACAGGTTCAAAGGATGTAGTTCACTGTGGTAGGACAGGCATGGTATAGCAGCTTGATTCATTCCAGCCCCAGCTTCCACTGCTCAAGTGGCAGCAGAAACCAGGGAACAGAAAGCTCGGGCTCTACCTAGAGACAGATTTGACAACCAAGGCCAGTCCCCAGCCACCCATTTCTGGGCCACATGTCCCAAGGGGCCCTAAACCAGTGCTGAGGACCAAGTGCTTATGAAGGAGATTTTACATCCAAACTATAAGATATCTAGAATCCCAAGGACTGGAGACAAAGCAAATCATTCAAGTTCTAGCCCAAGTGTCCTCTTCTGTAGATTCCATCTATAATGGAGAGGCAACTCTGGTCTGTGGTAACACATTTAGCTCACACTCTTTGCCAGATCCTAAGATATTTGCATAAGGAAAAGTCATGTTACACCCCCAGACAACTCTGACATCAGTAATACTGTTATCTCTATTTGTTAAGTGAGGGAACTAGGGCACCGGGGAGTTATGAAACCTTTCCTAATCATCCAGCCCAAAGCACATAGCTGGACTAGAAGCCAAGCGTGTTTTGTTTTGTTTTTGTTTTTTGTTTTATTTTTGTTTTTGTTTTGTTTTTTGTATAAAGCATCAAGGCCCTATAATCACGCTTGTCACCATCACCCTAAACTCATCCTCCTGAATAAAACAGGGCACAAACTCCCATCGAGACTGGGCCCCCAAGAGCAGGCACAGCAGGGCCTTTGGGCACTGACAATGAGAATGGAGAACTAGTTGGGTCTAGGAAGGAGCAGAATCACAGAGTCACAGGTTCTCGGTGGTTGTTCCAGAGGCCTTCTGGGAAAACAACCAATGGGCTCACAGAGTGGACCCAAGATCCTCAGAGTGGATTTATCACCAAAACACCCCTAGAACAGAGGCAATCTGAGTTGGTACTGAAGGCCATATTGGTCGTCTGTTGACCAATAATGAAGGAGTCTAGGTATATTTTAAGCTAAGGCATGGGTCCATGCTCTTCACCATATGAGGAGAATAAAGCAACCATATCCATGGGTCCTATGCTCTACCTGCCATGCACCAGAATGCTGATCCTTCCAGGCCTGTAAAGACCTGTTGATATTATCATGTTGCCCTCAGGTCATATCATTGCTATTTAGTACAATGTTTCTCAAAATGGGATCCCTGGACTGGAAGAAGCAGCAACGTTTAAACTTGGGTACTGGATACAACGCAAAGTGTGTGTGTGCGCGCGTGTGTGTGTGTGTGTGTGTGTGTGTGTGTGTGTGTGTGTGTGTTTGTGTTCACATATATATAGACACATGTGCCGTCACACATGTCCATGTGTACATATGCATTTGTGCATGTATATGTGGGGTCAGAGGTTGACGCAGCTGTCACCTCCACCTTGCACATTGAGGCAGTCTCTCACTGACCCCAGAGCGTGCCAGACCAGAGCCAGCTTGCTCTGACGATTCCCCTGTATCTGCTTTCTGAGTGCTGGAATTATAAAACAGCTGTCATACCCACCCAAATGCAAACTTTGGTGGGGTTTTTTTAATACATTTATTTTTATTACACATGTATAAAACAAACTACATACAGCAGGGAAAACCATGTGACAATCATGAGTTCTATAACTGTTACATTCATAGTGGTTGTCCAGCTTGAAGTAATCATCTTTCATGTCTTGTTGGGTTAAATTTCTGAGTAAAATACAATATCTATCCTATCTCAACTCTAATAACTTAACTTTTTATCTTTTTTTGGTTTTGCTTTTTGTTTTTGTTTTTTATTCTTATGTATACAGTGCTCTGCCTGCATGTACACCTGCAAGCCAGAAGAGGGAGTCAGATCACATTGTAGATGTCTGTGAGCCACCATGTGGTTGCTGGGAATTGAACTCAGGACCTCCGGAGGAGCAGTCAGCGCTCTTAACCTCTGAGCCATCTCTCCAGCCCCAACTTCTTTATCTTGATTGAAAAAGATCTTATCCCTTAACCAACTAAACTTGATGGTAAAACTATACTATCTGGCCTTCAATGCCCCTCAGACACTTGAGAAGGAATAAAACTTAAATTCCTGTAACGCTTGCAAAAGGCAAGTGTTTCACCCACTTAATCATCCCCCAGCACTATAATGCAAACTCTTGAGCCCTTGAATCGAGAACTCTAGGGCGAGGCTTAGCTATCTGGGTTTCAGCAAGGCTTGGGGGGACTCTGAAGTGCACTAGGGCTTGAGAACCACCCTTCCATTAGTGACGAGGAGCTGGTGTGAGATGCCTGGGGTTTAAGCCATGGGTTAGTCACTAGACAGCTACTACCTCCCTCCCAGCTACACAGGCTTTTGAACTTTGGTTTTCCCACCTACAAGGGAGAAAAGCACAGATAATCATCAGGGAATTTCTATGAGGATTAACAGAAGGACATTAGGCAGGCTCCTAGTATACAGCTCTGCTCAGGGCCAACCATGGTTAAGGTTATTCTGATTTTAACAACAGTGGTTCTCAGCAAAGTAAGCCTGCTCATGCCATCCCTAACCTCTGCCTAGTAGATGGTAATGGCATCATTATCTTGTATCTCCAAACTGTGACAACCAAAATCGTCTCCAGATATTGCTAAGCATCGCTCAGACAGTAAAGTCCTCCCCTTTGGGGAAAAAAACACACTGCTTTAAAGAACTGGAAAAGCTGGACCTTGGAGGGAAGTGGAAAAGCTTAAAGATTTCCAAGAAAATTGAAGTTTCATAAAATCATAGGTTGGAGCTGGGCATGGTGGCACATGCCTATAACCCCAGCACTCAGGAGGCAGAGGCAGGTGGATCTCTGTAAGTTCAAGGCCAGCCTGGTCTACAAAGAGGGTCCAGAACAGCCAAGGCTACACAGAGAAATCCTGTCTCAAAAACCACCAGGAAAAAAAAAAGAGATTATAGGTTGGAAGTCATCTGGGAAGTTGCTTGAAGGAGACAGGCTATGATGATGGAGCAGAACAAGCTCCAGAAAATCCAGAGGCTGAAACCATCAGAAAAGAAATCCCGGAAGTGTCCTGTGCCTTGCCTGGATACAACCAGAAGCTCAGAGGAAGACCTGAGGTCTCTGTACAAAGAACTTTACATTCTCAGCTCCCATGGTGAATGAGAGAGCAACTTCCCACTTCTTACCATGTTTGCAAATAAAACTGAATGGAGAAAGGAAACAGGAACCAGTTTAAAAACCTTGTACTGACTCCATGCAGGGCACTTCAACACTAGGCCACAGAATCTGGGGATCAAAATTCAGCTACCCGAGATTCTTAAAAGTAAGGAAGCACGCTGGTCAAGGGGATGCCACAGATCACAAGGTGGGGTGAGGACAAGAAAACCCTGAGTAAGGGTTGTTGGTACTAACAGTGGTTTCTGAGGTATGCATGCATGGGGGTCTCCAGGCCCCATGCAATCTATTGGAAACACCTATATGAAGTGATGTATTAAGAATGTGGCTTCTCTAACTCACGGGGAGACTGTACCAAAATTGATTAGTGACATCTGCCATGGACAAGTCAAAGGCAAGCCGAAGTGCTTGAGCATAGTGTCTACGAGTCCGGTTTTAAAGTTCTTTAGGCTGCACGTCATCACAATTTTGATTAAATGATGAATGAATGGTTACAATAATGGCTCTTACATTTAATTGTCCCAAAGTTTCAGCTTGGAGATATGCTTAGCTCTTGGTTGCCTACGTATATAAATAAACTTTCAAGGATCCATTTTCAGAGTTGTTTGGGGGCACATGCATCGACTCAGCAATCCATTTATTTTGTTTTCCATTTCGATTGTATTTGTGTGCCAAGCCCTGCACTAGGGTGATAAATATGGGCTGTGCAGAATGCATGGCACTGTGTGAGGCAAAGGTTAAACCAGGGCTGGGGAGATGCTCAATAGTTCGAGTGTTTGACCCACAAGCATGAGGACCCGATCCCCAGAGTCACGGACTGTCTGAAGCAAGCTGGTTAGCTCTAGCTGTATCAGCTCTGTGTTCAATGGCGAGACCCTCCTTCAGTGAAGAAGAGAAAAAGCCATCAAAGAAGACTCCCAGAGTCAGCCCAGGCTGGGGCACATCAGAAAAACTGAGAAACCTTGAAGAAGGGATGAGTGGGAAAGGCCCCAGGCATGCTTGCTGAGGTTCAAAAGCAAGGTCAACCGGGGATGCTGGGTCTCCTAATTAAGACTGAATGGATAATATGCAGTCTATTCCATGAGATCAGGAACCAGCTATTGTTGGTTCCTCTATCTTCAGCTACCTTAAAAGGCACACAATCTGCAGGTAGAAAGGAACAAAGTGACTGAGTACGGAAGACAAATGTACCAAGATACACAGAATACTATCTCATTGACCCCTAATTGTCCCTGTTAGAGAACACAGGGAGATAGGAACAACATCTCAAGATGCTCCTAAATATCAGAACTAGATATATATATACACACACACACACATATATATATGATTCTGTGTGTGTGTGTGTGTGTGTGTGTGTGTGTGTGTGTGTGCATACACGTGCACGCTCATGCATATATGTGTAAGTTAGGAGACAACTGGTGGGACTCTGTTTTCTCATCCAACCTTGTGAATCCCAAGACTTGAACTCAGGTCATAGGCTTGGTAACAAACACCTATTTCACTCATGATCTACTGCACCGGCCCTGACTCTTCTCTTTTTGAACTTGGGAGATGATAGGGATTAAAATCCAGAAATCAAAAGAGAACCCGTGCATCGGCTGCTGTGGCTGGGCTGATGGCAAGCATCTGGCCAGTAGCACATACAGGGCCTGTTCTGTAGCTCTGTATGGCCAAGGCCGTCCTCACCATGCCTGCCCCATCACACCAGCGGGGATTCGGAGGAAAGGTAGAAGTATTTCTTATTTTAACCATAATTCCCAGACTTTCCTCTGGACCTGTGGTAAACTCATTCAGGTCAGTTCTGTTTTCAGTAGCCAGGAGGTGAAAAGTCCAGCGTTAGGGTTAGCAAGTAGTTTCACCCTGGCTTTCCCACCTGAAGTGAGTCACTCGACAGGCTCGGCAGCATTCAGAAAGGTTTCCGATTTAGACACAAATCCTCCCAACTTCAGACGCCCTTTCAGACCAAACCTGGGTGTCTTTGTCACACCACAGGTGATGACGGAAGGTCCTGCCTCCCAACAAAGAACAGAAGAGGTGATGAAAGGAGCTGCTCTGCGGCTGGAGCCCACATTAGATGGCAGCCTGAGATGAGGGAACAAGTGTGGAGTGAGGAAGAGACAGCAAAGCTCACAGCCTCACCCCAGCACAACCAACTCCACTTAGTGACTCACACCCTGACACCCAAACACCCAAACTGAGCATCTATGAAAGCTCAGTTAGGAGCTGATGTGGCTAACACGGCTGCGGAGCATGGAAAATAGGCGACCCAAACCAGGCCACCTGAATCTGGACACGCCTACTTGAAGGTCACCCTTTCTCACAGTGAGAAGTCTCTGAGTGGCCAAGATTTCTTTAGTCATCATCATTTTGAAGAGAAAGGTAACTGAAATTAATCCAGTCAGGACACTCAGGTAGACCATCGTCAAAATATGACATCTTGGCCTGAGGGGAGGATTTGGAGCAGTTATTCTCAGAATTTGATGGATGCAGGGTAACTGTGGAGCTGGCCCACAGGAAACTTTCTCAGCCCTACCCCTTGAGTTTCATACTTCATTCTGTAACCAGCCAGCAGAAACGCAGATGCTCTGAAGAGTTGTCTGCATCTATCAGACTGTTTAAAGAGTGTAGGAATTTTCCCAGGGATCACATACTGGGAGAAGGAGCAGGTGAGGGAGGGAGATTCTCTCCCAGGGAGAGATTTTTACAGTTCTAACACCTCATCAGATCAAGGTACCACTGAAGTTCAGACAATAATGCGCCAATGGTAAGTAGGACCATGACCACTTAGATGTGCATATCCTTGGCCCTCTGTTTAAACTTTGACCTCACTTCTGTACCCAAAGACAGACTTGGGGGGTTTCATTTGATCTCTTTGTCCCTCTTTCCAATATGATCCTGATTCAAAACAAACAAACAAAATGAGGTAGACAGAACACAGAAGGTGCACACGCGCACACGCACACACACACACACACACACACACACACACACACACACACACTTTAAAGTATAAATCCTAGGCAGTTGTAGAGACTACTATCTCAAAATAGACTGTGTGGCTCCTACCACACATGACCATTTTCCAGATCTGTCTGTCTTGAATCTTTCTCTCACTGTAATAGCAGAAGAGATCAGTGGGAACATTGGGAGCACCTGTCTGGGACAGAAGAGTCTAGGGTGTCCAAAAAACCATGACATTTAATAAGTTAACGTCACAAAGATTATCACCCCAGGCCAAAAAGCAAGTCGGTTCCATATAGTCAGTTGGGACTCTAACTTAACAAAAGCTCTATTTTGTCGCTGAACCTCCTGAAACATGGAGCTTCCATCTCATCTCCGCAGAGCGACAGAACACTATGAAGTACCTGTTTAGAACTATCACACTTTCATTTACACTTCTCTTTTGTGTATTCTTCTTCTTCTTTGGCACCACAGAAGATTGTCTTTCCCCCTGTGACTAGCTGTCCCATTGAGCTGTGAGCCATATTAACCTCACCAAATACAAGAAGTTGAGCCACTGTCTACACTGTGGTATAAACTGTAAGCAAGCACAATTTACTGAATACTAAACTTAAGTATGAACATCTCCAACTTCTTCAGATTGCCCACCCTAAGGACATCCACCAAAGTACCCCCGCCATCGAATTATTCAGGTGACATCTGCTGTTGAGTTTTGGCTATCGAAGGTTCCTGTGCTTTTGTAACTTTTGAAACCAGTATACTAGGGATGTATCATAAACCTTAAATACACTATGAAAAATTTCAATGATGTGACATCTAGAAAAGAGTGTGGTGGCTCTGCTGTTAGTTACCAAGGACTTGACCCTGTCTAGAAAAGTATTTTTCAGGTATGGCTGCAGAGATATGTACATTAATGCAGTTAGGATCTCCTTCCCTTTTTTCTAGTTTCTCTGTCATGAAAGGCTCTCTTATAGGGGTTCTTGTGAACTAGCATTTGAATGTCTGCTACTTTCTGGTAATGGAGGAAAAGCCTACATGCAAGGACAGGCAGCGTTGCCCCAAGGGACCCTCATGCCTTGAAGATCAGGCCACATTTCTCTGTCCCTCGGCTCTCAGTTACCCTAGTATCTTATTTATTATGTGTCTTAGTTTGTCTGTGAATGTACTTTTCCATACTCCTTGGGTCTGTGGCTCCCACAGCTGGAAAAGGGGGCACTTCCCCCTCTCTAATAAGTAACTAGGGGTATTTCTCACACTAAAGTCTATGTACAACGCTCTCATTATAAAGTCTGCTCTATTATAAAGCCATTTATTTCTCTTGTTTCTCCAGCTGTAGGAGCTGGGGCTGCTAGCCCAGGTCTGATGCACACATGCTGGTACAGGGTGTGAACTAGGCAACCACAAGAAAAGCAGTATCATTGCTTCTGTGGTTTCCCATGATCTTTATGCCACTGTCTTAACCCGCCTCTACCTTGGATTAGGCTTTCAAGCTGTTGTGCTTGGCCCTGGCATAACTGGGAACCAGAGCTGGTAGAACTGAATGACAAAGGCAGACTTCCTAGTTTGATGAGAAGAACTCGGTGAACTGGATTCAAAAACAACCCATACTTTTCCTGCGTGTCATACATTAAGTGGGTTCATCAATCTAGCATTCACTGTGTGAACTGAAGGCTGGACCTTTGCTCTAGTGCAGTGAAGTGATGTCCCAGGCCTTAGTCAATGCCTAGCTCATACAAGGACCTCAAGAATGATTGCCTTCAGTATTATGCCCACTGTTGAGCGTACCAAGCTGCCACAGGTGGTCCCAAACCCAGGGTCACACAGATGGTCTTTTTAAACTTGGTGGGTCACAAAACAAGAAGACACATGTGGTTGTTGAGTGAGAAATGATGCTCATATGTTCATGTACTGATTACTTGATCTTGTTTGATGGCACTGTTTGGGTAAGCTGTGGAACCTTCAGGAGGTACAAGCCTTGCTGGAGGGAGTATATCACTGGGGATGGGGTGTTAAAGCTATAGCCTTGTTCCACTTCAAGATAGCTCTTTCTGCTTCCTGTGGGTGGATGGAGATGTGATTTCTCAGCTCCCTGCTACCACCGCCTGCCGTCACATCTCTCGCCAGTATGGGTTCACCCTCTGGAACTAGGAGCTCAAATAAATCCTTCTTTCTATGAGTTGCCTTGGACATGATTTTCTATTACAGCAACATAAGCATCCAATAAAACATGAGCATGAAAAAGAAATTAAGGAGAAGGTGACAAAGCTGAATGGTGAGAATAATTTATAATTTTAAGTATGTATGAAAATGTCAAATTATTTTAACTAGCGTGTGTGTGTGTGTGTGTGTGTGTGTGTGTGTGTGTGTGTGTGATGCCACATGTGTGCAGGTGCCCTTAGAGAACATAAGAAGGTGTGAAATCCACTAAAGCTGGAGTTATGATGGTTTTGATCCATCTGCTGTGGGTACTGGGAACTTAACTCCAGTCCTCTGCAAAAGCAGCAAATGTGTTTAACCTCTGAGCCATTCCCCAGCCCCCTAAATTTAATTAATAATAAGAAGAAGATGAAACAATAAATGTTTCCTTAAAGGGGTCTAATTGATTCACCTGGTTGGCTGTAAGAGATCTCCCAGGTGTGCAAGCTATAAGGAAGACCTTAGGTAGACGCATAAACAAATATCACTTTCTCAGGATTAAAAGCAATGTACTAGATTTTGTGCTATTTACTTACCTTCCCAGATCCTCCCCCAACTTTCTACAACAACCCAGAAGCCTTCTTTATTTCTTTCTGGATAAATTCCAAAGCATGTGCCCTGGGTTTAATGCAAACTCATTTAAATGGCAATGCAATAATCAGTGAGCCATTTTAGTGGAAAGTCCTGAGATTATAGGGCTAACCTCAGGCCTGGAATTATCCAAGAACATTTGGCGAAAGTCAACATTTCTTTGGTTGTTTACCTAACTGACCTCATCTATGTTGACCCCATGGGCAGGCCATACTAGGTTTTCAAGAGATCCAGCAAAGGCAACGCAATGGCCCTCAGTCTCATATGCCCGAGTTTCTAGCTGGTGGTAATGTTTCTGAAACTTCTGGCATGTAATGAAGTGGTTGCTGGGGTCGCATCATTGGATATCTTGAGTCTGGCCTCTTCCTTTCACTATTCCCAGTCCACACCTTCCCTCCATCCTGTTATTCTTCCCCAGCCAAGTAATGAGGACCAACCTTTCTGTAACCATGAGCCACAATAAATCATTCCTTCCTGGATCTCTTTCTCAGGTCTTTTGTTCATAGCTACACATTAGTAATTAAGACTGTCCCACTACCTGGAACTTGAGTCACTTTCCTACCACCAAACCAATCATAGTGACTTGGGAAGGCAGGGTACTAACCAACAGGGGCAAAACCACAAGAGAGATGCATCCTGGGACAGAAATGTAAGAAACGAGAGTAGAGGAGAAGCAGGCTCCCCCTGAAGGAATATGAGGATGTGAACAAAAAGACGGGTCTAGAAGGAAGTCAGGAGTCCCTCTGACAGACATGTGCACCACAGTATGAACTAAACTCATGATTAGCACAGAGATGCTATATATGACAAGAGGTCAGACTAGGGTCTGAAAAGGCAAATTGTTATAGGCATAAGTTAGTTGTTTGGGTTTTGCAAATAAAAGTTGGCTCACACCAAACTAATGAATGACTCTGGTTTCATGAAATGGTAAGTCCTGAGCTAGGTCTGGCTTTCAGGTTGGTCGTGCTAGCAGGATACATTGGCTGCAAAGGGGTCTTTAGCAAAGATGGAAGTAAATACTCCCTGTACCATTATCATTAAAAAAGAGACAACAAAGGAGGAAACTCCTTGTCCACAGGGTGGGTCTACCACTGTTGCAACGAGGCAGCCTGACTTGCTCTATGCAGAGTTCTCCTCAATTACTTAAACCTGCTTGTGGCTCCTGTGGGACCATGGCCACCATCCGATTTTCCTTTTCACGTGTTTAGTCACCAGTAGGATTGCCAAAACAGTTCAGAGGCTAAAGCTGGGGATGCATGAGTTTGAGGCCAACCTGACTCAATAGTGAGATCCCATGGCAAAACAAATAAACATCAGGGTCCTACAGTGGCCAATGCAGTAAGTGGAGTGGAGCCCTGGGGACTCTAGGAGCCTGCACAGAGCAGGACCTTATCAATGTCCAATGCGAAGGACAACAGACCCCACACTTTCCACATTGTCTGAAGATGATCTGTGGGAAGGAACAAAATAGGCTCCGTGGTCTAGACAAATCTCCTGGGCAGAAAAATGTGGGCAGTGGCAGCTGATCTTTACCCCAGGGATGGTGGAAGCAGATCTCAGGTTATGTTACATACCCTGCCTCCTCCTGGACTTGTAAAACTGAGAACTACTTTTCAGGCTCCCCTATTTCCCTTAATCAGATGAGAACACCAACACCCACATCCTACCACTGTGGCTGCATGTGGGGGTACTGAACACTGTGCTAGCTATTTCCTCTTTTCCTGCACTTTCCTTCACCCAGAGGAGAAACTGGACTTGTTAAGGCTTCCAGAAGTAGAGCAGAACACACTTAACTGATCTGAGCTCTAGTCGGCTTAGTGACCTTGAGAGGGGACAATTAAGCAAAATGATGATGGTTAATCTTAATTGGGGAGATGGGCCTTTAAGCATGCCTGTGGGGGATAATCTTGATTAGGTTAACTGAGGGGGGAAGACTTGTCCACTGTGTGAGGTGCCATTCCCTGTGCTGCCATCCTGGACTATATAGAGAGGAGGATGTGAGCCGAGCACAGGTAGTCATTGCTCTCTGCTTCTTGACTGCAGATAGGATGTAGCCAGCTTCAAGCTCCTGCTGCTGTGACTTCCCCCACAATGATGGATGGTGACCTGGAACTATGAGGCAAAACAAAGCCTTTCTCCTTCAGAATACTCTATCATATAAAATGTCCCCCAAAACATTCATGTTTGGAATGCACAGCCCCAGCTGGTGGCACTATTTTGAATGCTGCGGAGCTTTTCATGGACTGGGCCTGGCTCCCAGGTGGTTGGAGTGTGATGTGAAACTTTGCTCACCTGTGATTCTGGTCCCCACTCTTTTGCTGCCTAACGTTATGACTACTTTGCTATCCCTACTATCGTGAACTTCCAGAAACTGAGACAAAGCTTTCCTCCCTTAGCATGCTCTGCTGGGTATTTTGCTAAAGCTATTAGATAAATAACTAGTCTGTCTGAATGTATTTAATTCTTCCAACAGCATTACCAGGTCAGCGCTATAACATCTGAGGATGTTTGCACCAGATGGGGAAACCTTAGTGTGGGACCCTGCTGTAAAAGTCAAAATATGGCATTTCCAGATAGCCTCTGAGCTCTGTATAAGATGATGGACTCCCTTTATCAGCCGGGGTCCCTCTCCATTTGACCTGGGGAACCTCAGATCCTCTAAGGAGTACCACATAGTCCTCAAGGAGATTACAAGTCCAATCATTTCCTGATAAGAAACCAATTTAGCAAGTGCTCAGGTATTCCTGGAAACACCCACCCTAAGCCAATAAGATGTCTTGGTGTCTTGTCTTTCAACCAATGACATTTAACCATACCTGGAGTTCTTTCCCCACCTATAGGATAATTACGTACTGCGTTCACCTTCTTACGATAGGACTGAAGTATCTCTGGCACCCCTAGCCCCAATGAATCAAATGCATTCACCCACAAAACCCCTCCCACTCCCCAAGGATTGTAAGTCCATGTTTCACAAGAAGTAAATGGGCCAGCATCACCTATTTTACCACGACCAGCTGAGACTCGTCATTTATTCTGGGAAAAGATGGGCTCCTCTTCTCCATGAAGATTTCATTGTTGGACCCCTGAGGCTCAGATGCTAGTCAATCAGCCATGTGCTGCTGACTGCCACTACTGTGAGCTGCCATTCAGTGAGGAGCACTGTGGCCATCTTTCTATCACTGCTCCACCCACTGTAGTGCCCACCTGCAGGATCTAGTAGCTGGCTGCTCCTGAAGCAGCCATTTTGTCCACTCGGACAGAAGAGGGCTCCTGCCTCTGACTCTTTCAGTTTCAGGGCTCTGAGTGAACCTCTGTTACCAGCTGCTCACAAAGCAGCCACCTACTTGCCCAGACTGGCCTTCATTGCCACCCAGGTCAGGTTTTCAGTTCCCTGAGCTCCTTTGACCCCACACTTCACCCTTTTCCGCTCTGGAGCACGCACTTCCAGTTTCATGCTTGGAGGGGCCTGAGCTTTCTGGGAGAGAACCAAAGCTCAGGCTCCAGCTGGACTCAGAATGATACCTTAGAAGTGAGAAGCTGGGGCCCTTGTTCAAGGTCCCCTATCTATTATATGACAAGCCAGGATTCAAAGCTAATGTGACCCTAGGGCGTGCACTGGAGCTTTGGCTCTAGGTCAGTCAGACCTGGACTCCAGCCACACTGCAGGGGACTTCCTACCTTGTGAATCTGAGATCTCTACATCTTAGTTTTCTTATCAGTCCAAGTAGAAGTGGAGATGATGGAGCTGTTAATTGAACTCTGCCATCGAGGAAGCGCTGCATCTGGTGCCGCCCGAGGATAGCAAATGGTGAGGAGGATTTCCTCCTAGAGTGCGGCAGTGTGTTGCAGTGCCTCCACCGTACACCTCAAACTCCTCCAGAGACAGAGATGATTTCACTTCAAACTCAGTTCATTTAAGGTCTCCACCCCAGGGGAAAAAAAAAACTCTGTGGTAGTGAACTCAGCCACATTTGTTCCCCAGCCCAAGAATAAACAGAGAAGCAAGCTCCCCACGCCTCCCAAAGCAAAGCACACTGACTGTACTGGAAACAGATGAGTTCTCTCCGTCTGCATTAATCGTGTGACTGTTTGGTCCAATTATTCTCACCACTTCAGCAATCATGGTGTGCTTGTTCGAGAAGAAAGAAATAACAACAGCTTATCTCGTTGAGAGCAAAGAACAAACAGTGAGAAATCAGGGTCCGCTCCTAAGCTCTGTGCTCTGCCATCATTGTGCTAAGCAGATGATTCATGTTCTCATAGCAACTCAAGAGCGAGCAAGCAAGAGAGCGAGAGCGAAGAGAGAAAGAGCAAGAGAGCGAGAGTGAGAGAAAGAGAGAGAGGGAGGGGGGCAGGCATTTGAAAAGGACTCACTTGCAACAGATAAAAATCTTTTCAAAATCAGCCCAAATGGAGATAAAACTATTTTTATCACTCAATGCAACTCTGCCTGCCCCTACCGCAATCTTATCTTCTCCTTGTGACTGATTTACATAGGTTTAAATAATTCTTTCAAAGAACACATTTCATTAAACTAGGTAACAGACAAAGCTCTTAATGCTTTTCGTTGCCTGTTGGAAGGACTCTGAGGACTGCTGATGTTTTTAGGGATATGCTGAGCCTGGTACTCAGAGAGCCATGCAACAGAATAGCTAGGTAGCTTCAGGCAGAGCCCCTGAGGATGGAAAGTCCCCTTCTCTGGCCATGACAAGCAATCAAAGGTGCTATGTCATGGGGAAGGTCTCTGTCTTCTCCCCACCTGACCTTTCTCACAGTTGGAATGAGCAGCCAGTGAGAAGCTAAGGGAAATTTTTGTTTTCCATATCCTTGCTCTTACCCCATTTGCACTCCATTTCCTGTTGTGTTTCTGAAACTCCTGGTTTTTTACTTCCTGTATGACCTTTGCTTCAACCTCTGGATAAGTCAACAGATGTCTTGGTACCAAGCTGGGGTCATCTCCAGCTATGTCTGTTATTGTCACCTGAGAGCAGTGTAAGTGTTGATCCAGGCCAGCGGCTGCGACTGCAGCTTGAAGTTGGCTAGCAGAGACTGGCAGTAGTGCCACTAACAGGAAAGTGAACCAAGGGCTTCAGTTCCAATAACTATCTTACAGGACCACAAATGGAAAGAGTATTGACATCTCCACACCTTGAAAGACATTTTTCTGCATTATGGATTCCTTTTTCTTCCAACCTTCTCCACCCTTTTTCTTCTACTCTTTCAACCTCCTAACACTAGATAAGAAAGAAAAAAAAAGGATAGAGAAGAAGATGAGGGACGTTATCACTAGACTACACTACAACTTCCTGCTGATTAGGAGCATCGATCTCCTTGGAGATAATTTGATCCTCACCATCAAGATATCTAATTCCTCCTCCTCTTCCTCCTCCTCGGTTCTTCTTAACAAACTGCCATCGACAGCACCCAACAACCAACCAACCAACAATCCATCTCTGGGGCTCTAACATTTATATACCATCTGAAAAATCCCCAGAATTCCAAACATCACACAATTGCAGAAACTATCTGCAGCTAGCAAAACCATGCCTCTGTTAGAGCATGAGGCAAATCATCTGTGAAACAGCCCAATATTCCCATACCTGGAATTAAAATGAAAACATAGTCCCATAACATTTACGTGGCTTCTTTTAAAGAAATAAAATTACAAGATCCTCACCACAGTAGTTTCTTTCCAGTTTGAGATACGGTTTAAAAGCAGATGCAAGGATAGATCCGAAGTCACAATACAGTTACAGAAACAGGAACAGACGTAAATGCAGAGCATTTACAAGCATTAATACTAAGGGTAAGAAAGAGTGACAAAAGAAGACATCCTAGGGGTGTTGATGTCTAAGAAATCTTTAGAAGGATGAGTAGAAGTTTGCAAGTATACACTGAGAGTAGAAATAGACCTGTGAAACAAGTCTGTGAGACGTGTAAACAACACAACAGGCTTGACTATTTGTCCATGATAAGGAAGGCTAAAACACACAACCAGGAAAAGAGATGTAAAAACAATATGGTACTGTCCATATCATGAGCTTCTTTGGAGGTCAAAGGACAACCTCAGGCGTTGGTCCTCACCTTCTGCTTGCTCTCATAGTCACTGTTATGTACACCACACTAGCTGGCCTACAAGCTTTATCTCAGCCTCTTTTCTCCATGCAAGGTGATCTGGGATTACAGAGGCTTCTGATCACTGAGGTAGCTGCCTCTTCTGTGGGCTCTAGGGGTCCTAACTGCAGTCATCAGGCTTGCCCTGCAAATACCTTGCCTACTGAGCCATCAAGCCAGCCCTATTTTTTTTTTTTTTTTTTTTTTTTTTTTTTTGGGTCTTTTTGTTCAGCCATATCGCTTCCTAGTATTGCTAAGGGGACAGAGAAGCCTGCAGGGACTCTATAGCACGCAGCTTGTAGTTGCTGCCAGGGAGAATAGAGAAAACACTCTCTTTGCAAGAACAAACACGACACCCCAGAGCCTTGCAAAGTTCATCTCTGAACATAGCTCTGTATTTGCACCCCAGAAGAACATCCTTGCGATCCACCCCTCCTTGAACACAATAGGATCAAGGGGTCCTCTCTTCCTCTCTTCTGTCCTCCCTTCCTCCCCTTCTAGACAGCCTTGGCCAAGAGCCTGCACCTGTGTTGGCCCCATTGAGGACGGAGGAAAGACTTCCTCTCACAAACAATTTCCTGGCCACAAGCTGGGCCGCCAAGAGGCTCATAGCTTCCTTGGCTGGCTGCCTGAAGGCTTTGGTGTCCAAGGAGTCTGTCCCGGGATAGCACGCAGCATGGGCTTGCCCTCATAGGCTGAACATCTTATTCTGCCTTAGCCATAGCTGGGCCTTAAGCTGGCTTTCCCCAAGGATAGCATGGATGCTGGCACTGAGCAGAGAAGGAAGATTGGGGAGCCATGTAGGCTGCTCCTCCTCCTCCCCAACCAGAACACATCCAGAGCCCATTCCAGTGTGGAGCCATAGAGGCAGTTGCATTTATTTCATCCTGCATTCCAAGACAGACGGCCTTTGCCTCAGTTTCCCTGTGTGATTAATGAGGTAATGGCAGTACTAAATACATTGAGAGTATTTAGAGGAAAAGATAAAACTGTTCATTCATTTCACAACTATTTATGGAGTGTCTATAATGACCTTGAGATATTTCTCTTGGAGTTTACTCAGGTTAAGATTGTAAAAAGTAGTAAGCACTCTCCCAAGGGAAAACAATGAGAGCAATAACAATTTTAAGAGCACTGCACATAACTTGATAAGCACAGAGGCTGGCGCAGAGCCAGAGCACAGCCAGCTGTGGTTAGCTGAACATCTATTACGCCACAGGACTGCCGTACATCTTTCCATTCTTCTCTCTCTCCCACCTTTACGATATCAGTAATCAGTTCACATTCTGACTCTTTTTTATAAATAGAAGATGTGGACTCAAGACGGAAGCAGGTTCACCTGCAGGCAACTAGTGAAAAAGAGAGTCTGGTTTGCAACAAAAGTCTAAGAGATCGACTCAGGCTTTTACACGCCATGTGTGTGCCCAGTCAACTGGACATCACAGGCATTTCTGAGTGACTTGGGACAAGGAGGGACCATGCAGAGCAGAGCACTGTGAGGCAAGCTCAGGCAGTGGAGTAGGCGCATCAGGAGCCAAGTCTAGATCCGACTGCCTGGCTAGGGTTGCTAGGTTATGGAGTACTGGCAGAGAGGGGAGGCTGGTGACGCAGACAGATTCCACCAGTGGGCTCCTTGGTTATGGCTAAAATCCCAAATCAGTGACTGTCGGGTCTTGGCATCGGCAGCCCTGACTATGTAAAGCTGTTATCACCGTGTTTGCGTTTATTAAAGCCTGTAATTATTATCCTGACTCACGGAGCGCGTGTGCGTCCTCTAAGTCCGGGTCCGCGCATCCTCCTAAGTCACATTTGATCAGCCTGAACGAGGGCCAAACTTCTTTGGCTAATATTGATGTTGGCAGGAGGCCAGCTGTCCAGGGTTAGAGGAGCTGAAAAGCCTGTTCTCCCTCACACTTTGTTTTGTTAGGCTTTTAAAAACTTAACTGTTTTGGATCACCTCACAGTTAAAGCTGTGTACAAGGCCTGTCCCATCTCTCTTCCTTCTCCTCCCAGATTCACTCTATTGTCCCATTTTAGGTGATTTTTATTTTCTAACATTATTTCCCTTACTCCAGATTTACTCTTGGATTAGACTGAAAATTCAGAGGAAATACAGAATTTATTTCTTCCCTTCCTTTTTGCCTCTTCTCGCCCCCCCCCATAAGTTTGAGATTGTTGTCCTAAAGGGGGAGAACACACATAAAGTAGAACTGGGTAAGAAAAAAAAAGATTGAGGGACTGATATAAAAAGGAAATAACCCTGGCATAGAGACTGTGTGATAGCAAGCCATTTTTCTGAATACTTAGCCAATGCCTGTACCTTTGTCCTTGTGGTGTGTCCACATTGCTGATTGCACATCATTAACGACAGTCATCAGAGTGTGACATCATAGGGTAGTGTCTCCCTAATAACCAGCATCCTGATTTTTATAAGATATCCAGCTCCTTCAGTGGTGGCTCACATCATGATGGTTTTCTCTCCTTTGACCTCAGACCCCTGGTTCTTAAGCGTATTCTGTGCTGCCCTCCACAAGCCTCCTCTTTCCTCCTGAAGCCTAGCATCCACCTCATGGGCCACACAGAATTATCATGTCTTCCCTTCCCTCTTTTCATCCCCTAAGACTTGTTACTGTCTACTCTTTCTTTAATCTTTCTCTCCATTCCTCCCCTCCCCCCAGTGTGTGTGTGTGTGTGTGTGTGTGTGTGTGTGTGTGTGTGTGTGTGTGTGTGTGTGTAGGTCAGTGCATACCCTCAGGTGTCATTCCTGGGCTTCTTTCTGCCTTTGGCTTGTTGGAGACAGGGTCTCTAGTTCACCAGCCCTGCCAACATCAGGATAGCCTGCCTACTAGCCTCTGTGAATCCTCCTATCTCTACATCCTATTCTACCAACACAGAAGACCTGGAATAGCAGGTGCACACCGTCACATCCGGCTCCACCAACCTATGTCTTCGTACTTACCCAACAAGTGGTTTATCCACTGACCATCTCCTCAGCCCTGTCAGTATCTTTTAATCCACCTTTTCTTGGTAGTATACTCAGTGCTCATCACAGTCATGTTGGGTCCACTCCCCCCTCTGTGCCTCCTAACCACAGAACCATTTCTGACCATGACAGCCTCTTCTTTATGAACCTTGTGTGGGTCCTCAATTCCCTCAAATATAAAGTCTAAAATAAACTACTTTTCCACTTACTGATTTGTATTTATGTATTTATCTATTTATTTATTTAAGGCTTTATTTATTTACAGAGTCTGTGTAGCCTAGACAGTGTCCAATATAAAATGGAATCTTGTGCAGCTCTTTTTTTTTTTTTTTAAATGACGTTTGGAGAAAAATAGATACAATTGGAAACATCAGGTTAAGTGAAATAAGACAGAACTAACAACAACAAAGACCCATATTTTCTCTTTTATACAGAAGCTAGATTTAAAAGTATATATGTTTACAGGCATATAAAAATAAAGAGAGGGAAAGAAAGAAAGACAGGAGAATGAGAGACAGAGTGAGAAAGAAAACAATGGGTGGCCATTTTAAATAGCTCTCCTGACAGAGGGTACAGAGCCCCAGCTAGAGACTAACTCTGGGTCACCCTTGGGTCACACATTCACCACCCCTTAATGCAAGTACCAGGTCACCTGATGCCCTCGCTCTGCGATGGGGTCATCTGAGCATCAGTAACATCCCCTGCTCCTATGAAACCTCTGGCAGTACTCCATCCTCATTTGTCCTTGCAGCTTCTCTTGTGTGTTTGTTCACAAGGCCAGCAGGAGGAAGGGAATGTAGTTTGCATGTTCTGTGTTGTTGCTGAGACTTGCCTTGGTCCACAGTCCTTCCCCCCACCGCCACACACACACACACAGTCCAGCCATTGCACAACACGCATCAATTTGAATGAGTGTGCAAGAAACACACAGAAGAAAAGAGTCAGTTCAAGGAACCCAATTTTGGGGACAGTCAATGACTAGCCTCCTTTTAACAAATATTTGAATATTGAGGGTTATGAGTCAAAACGGAAAGAGGGCAGAGTGACTAGAATGTGTTCCGATTTCTTCCTCAAACTCCACCCCAAACACAGCCTGAAACCGCTCAACTTCCTCCTCTTCCTCGGCTCCACCTCATTCAGTGGCCC
Organism: Acomys russatus; assembly: GCF_903995435.1. Taxonomy (NCBI): domain Eukaryota; kingdom Metazoa; phylum Chordata; class Mammalia; order Rodentia; family Muridae; genus Acomys; species Acomys russatus. The sequence continues at coordinate 40,570,986 of NC_067162.1, forward strand.
CTTTTATGTGTTTTCCATGAACTATGATGCAACACCAGGAAGTCACACCACCAGGGCTCTTCCTCATTTCCCAAAAGGTACTTAACAAACAAACAAACAAAAAAGCATCATCTTTCCTTTCTACAATTTTTTTTTTTTTTGTATTGATGTTTGTGTGATTGATTACTTGGTTTTTTGTTTGCTTATTTGGATTTGTTTTACCTATTTGTTTTGTTTTTATTTTTGCTTGTTGGGTGGTTGATTTTTGGACAGGATATCAGGTAGCCCAGGCTACCCTCAAACTTACATATAGCTAAGGATGGTCTTAAAATTCTGAGTTACTCTGCATCTGCCTCCTCATCCAAGTACTAAGAATACACATATGGATGTATCACCATGCTCAGTCTATGAGATTATTAACATTGAATCCAGAGATCTGTGTCTGCTAGATAAACACTCTTTAACAAATGAGCGACCATCACAATCTCGTAGCTGTTTTGGGTTTGTTCCTTTGTTTGTTTGTTTGTTTGTTTTGGTTGGTTGGTTGGTTGGTTGGTTAGAATAAGGTCTTACCAGACTGAATCTCCAACTTGCAGCAATCCTCCTGCCTCCACTTTATGAACATTGGTAGTGAAGATGCAAACTATCATACTCAGCTTCCTTAACACATGTGACGTGAAAGTATTGAACTGAATTCTTTATATACAAGAGTGATGGCTAGAAATTATTTGGAATGATAACCACCTGGCTGGTGGCATGGCTTCCCTCAAAAACAATATAGGCTTCAGGAAGGGACGAGGGAGCCAGCATCATATTGTAGAGGAAGCTCCCTATCCAGTGTCTAGCCTTGCACTGAAGTTAGCAGGATTTTCTTTTAAGATTTGTTTTATTTTTAATTATGTCTCTCTCTCCACACCGTGTGTGTGTGTGTGTGTGTGTGTGTGTGTGTGTGTGTGTGTGTGTGTGTTCATAAAAGCAGTGCCTATGGATGCCAGAAGAGGACATCTGATAGGTAGAATTATAGGTGACCATAAGTTGCCCAATATAAGTGCTGGGAACCAAACTCTGGTTTTCTGCAAGAGCAGCAAGTGCTCTTAACTCATAAGCCATCTCTCCAACTCCAAATGCCTGATGTTTGTTTGTTGAGATCAAAGCATACTTTTTTGATGCTTACAGTACACCGCCCTAGAGCTGTATGATTTCCTTCTACACTGAACAACCCAAGGTCATGGCCAGCTATACAGAGAGTCCACACCCTTCTCCTTTCATTACAAGCAGCCCAGTACTCATGGTATGGACTGGCCTACCAACCTGGGTCCCATAGTAAAAAAAAAAAAATCTCAAAGTGGACTTGAGCTGTAAGGTCATGAATGTGGACCACACCAACTGGGTCATGTCATGTTAAAATAGGAAATATGGCCCATGTGAGGCTGGGAGGGAAAAATAAAGGAGACATTACAAAATTTAGGGGAGACATATTTAAAGCCATGGGCTGACCAGCCACATCATCTAAACTGCTTTTTATAGCTGTTTTATGCACTAGATTAAAAAAACAAAACAAAAAAAAGGTTGAATGTAAAAAAGAAATTTAACAAGAGGCAAGGAATCCAAAGACAGGCCTTCCTCCCCTTCCTACAAGCTACTTGCCTCAGTTCTGAAACCAAAAGCCCTGCAGTCAGCACCAGGCTCATCCCACTTCGCAATTAAGGCTGCGAGTTAAACCCGGCCTCTGAAGCCGGCTACCCCAAAAGAACTCAGAGCCTAAATGAAAAACAGACGTGTGGCCGAGCAGTTGGCACCAGCCAGGATCTCAATATACAGCAACTGTATAGATTTAAGACCAAAATGAGGCGCAGTCTTTACAACTAAACCCGTGGCGTGCCTGCCAGTTGTTTATTCAAAAGGAAAGAGGACGATGTGGGAATTCTGGAAAGTGCAGACTCCCGTGCTGTATGTATGTATGTGAAAGATATTTGAACTACTTGTTCCACCGCAGGGGAGGGCTGTCAACACATCTTTGATCTCTAACTGAAGCCGGTGTGTTTCTGTGTCTAGGTTGGGGGCACCACGGTCTGTATCTGAATCATCTATGTTGCTTTTCACATCTCTCTCAAGGTACTCTACCCCTCATCCACAATCTTCGTTCTCAGGGCCTTAACTGGGAGTGGCACTTGGAAAGGCAGATGTTTACCTTCTCTGCTGGTGTTTCCACAATGGGTCCCAGGTGGGTTAGAGATTAACATGTTCCCAACTGTGGTCTGCTGGGCCCTGGTGCCACCTGTGTGCTTGCAGGGTCGCTCTATGGCAAACCCTTTTGGGTTTTCAGGGGGCTGGTCCCTTCTTCAACTACACTTTCAAGTTGGCCTCCCTCTTTCAGAGGCCTGACTCCTGCTCACTCTTTCTCTTTCATGTCTCACTGTGTGGACTGGCTGGTTGCTCTCCTCGCCTAAACCAAAGATCAGCACTTTGAGCTACTAGAAAATACACCCTGAAAAGGTTGGACTGTCATCTGCCTTTAGGGCCCCACGTGTTGTAGGCCATCAACAACTGAGTTCAAGAATGCATGACCAGAGTATGGAGCAAAGTTTGCCTTATGAAGCAAAAGGAGAGGTTTGGACAGTGAAACAGCCCTGAATAATTTGGGGACAGATCCTAAATGGAGGAAAAGTATCAAAAGCCATGTAATCCCACTGTCCACAAATCCAGTGGTTCTAGAATAGACACATGTCATCTCCCTCTCCTCCTCTTGCTATATTATAAAAAATACAGACAGACAGACAGACAGACAGACAGACAGACAGACACACACACACACACACACACACACCCAACAACATCAGCATAGGCTTTGTTTTGCTCAGAGTTTGAGGCTACCATCAATGCCACATGAGAGTTCATGGTGACAAGGAGTTTGAAGAATCTCATTAGGTTGTATCTACAGCCAGGAAGCAGAGGAAGAAAAATGCCTGGGTCCAGCTTGGTTTCTCTTTTATATTCACTCCAGGAGCCCCAACCCATAGGATGGTTCTGCCAACAGATAAGATAGCCCATGATAGATGTGTGTAGGCTAAGATTACCTTATGACATAGAGTTCTCAACCTTCCTAATACTGGGACCCTTTAATACAATTCCTCTTGTGGTGACCTTTCCCCAATGATACAAACTATTCTTGTTGCTCATTCATAACTGTAATTTTGCTACTATTGTGAATTAGATGAATTTTTGGAGATACAGGGTTGCTGAGGGGGTTGCGGCCTATAAGTTGAGAACCATAGCCTTAGGTACTCCTTCACAGATGAGTCAGGAGGCCTGAATCCTGGGTGATCCCAGATCCTGCCACGCTGACCACACTGACCACCAGTGGAACACCCGACGGCAGGTCTCAGCCCTCTATTCCCAGAGACTGTGATTCTGGAGACCTGTGATGGTGTTACCATGGTGGTGGCACCACGTTGGGATGTTCTGGAGAATTTGGAGTTGGGGTTTCATTGGGAGAAGTGTATCACTGGATGGGCATCTTTACAGTACATTGTTCTTGGCATTTTCCCATAGTTCCCTATTTCCTGGCTGCATGCTGATGTGACCTGTCCTTTCCTACCATGCTCTTCCCACCACAGTGGACTAACACCCCTGGAACCCGGATCCGGAAGTAAAGACTATCTCCTTCTCCATTGTTCCATTTGGTGACTCTCAGGCGTCATCTCTGGCCCAGAGCTCCCACGGAAATGTTTGTTGGTAGACACCCAGGTTGAGAATCTGGGGGTGAGGCAGTTCAGGGGAGAAGCAAATGGGGTCTCCTCAAAACTCAGACTAACAATTCAGAAATTGTCTGAGGGTTAGGGTGGGGCTGTCAATTCCCAGGCCTTATTACAGACCTCAGGGGAGAAAAAAAATCTGACTTGGAACAGGTCACAGGCGAGTGGCTTATGTGCCTGAGACACCTGGAGAATTTCTCTCAGAGGTGACCAAGTCAGCTTGTTCTGTATCTACCATTCTAAATTTTGGACACAGAAAGAACACTTTCAACTGGACGTGTCGTAGCGAACCAATCGGATGGCTATATAAGCAGGAGCTTCTCTCAGCTGGTTAAACTAAAATCTCATACAGAGGCGTTGACTTCCCCAGTTGCATGTATGCCTTCTTTCTTGGTGGGGTTTGATGCTGTCTAGTTCATCTCGTGAGCATCTTTCATAGTGCAGTTCCCATGACTGCCAAAAGCAGAGGGAGTTTCTCACTTTGGGCAATAAGAGCTGGAGCCTTGGCCTGGCTACTGGCTGGCTATGAAAACTTAAGCAAGTCGCTCTCCCTGGTCTTCGTGTTTCCCATCCATGAAAAAGAAACAATAGTCCTTAAACAGCCCACCCTATGGGCCTGCTCTCTGGATCAGGTCATAATTTACATAAGTGAAGGGAGGTGTAATTATCGTGTGGCGTTCCTATGACTCAGAGCATCCTAAGCTCACAGAAGCTTAGTCAGTTAGGGGAGGATGGGGAGGTGCAGGTGTGTGCCACCTCACAATCATTCCAGGAAACAATCCCAGGAGAATCCAGTTCCAGAAGAGAGCTCTTCTTTCCCAACAAACTTACATAAATCCTACTCCTTGCAAAAAAGGCCCTCATAACTCCAATATTTTATTAGCCTTAGCTACAGAAGAGCTTGAGGTTAAATTAGGAGATTCGTGACAAACATTAGCTTTTCCTAATTTTCTCTAGGAAACTATCTAAAACATTTCCCAAAGTAGATTAAGACCCAGTCAATGGCAGACGTAACCAGAATAAACATACAACCTGTGGCTGTAAACAGAGAGAATATTTTAGTCAGTATCTATTTCTTTAGACCACTACCAAATTTAATACAAATATATTGCTGGCAAACTTTTTAAGTAATTACAATTTTGTTGTAGCCACAATAAAGAAACTTAAAAGGTGGCACTTATTTTTAATATATTTAAACCGAGATTGCCAAAATGTAATTGCTTCAAAATGTAATCACTATTAAAAATATTGAAATAGTTTACATTACTTATTGATACTCAGACTTTAAGCCTTGATGGCTACTTTTCTTTTTAAAGATATTTTTATTTTTAATTGTGCATGTGTGTCCAAGGGTAGGTATATGCATGTGAATGTAGGAACTTTTAAGGCCCCAAGTAGGTGTCGGATTCCCTAAAACTAGAGTTACAGGAAGTTTTGAGCCACTGATATGACTGTTGGGAGCCAAGCTCAGATCCTCCGCATTCTTAACCCCCTGAGCCAACTCTCCAATGTCTCTTGCACTCAGAACGCTCTCCGTATAGCCGCCTTTTCCAGTATTCTCTGCTGGCACACGGCCAATACTGGCCATGCTGGATGGCCTGGGCTTAGGTAATGCTTTTGGGGGGAGAGTTGCAGTAATGCCTACCATTTAGTGCAGGCACACATCGTGCTTTATAAGCATTGCTAATTACCTTAAGAACACTTTGAGCTCAGAACTACCATCTTTCATTTGTAGACGAGAAAACAACACTTCAGAGAAGTGAGATCATTGGTCTCAAAATTGAAAGGCATAGGAGGAACCCAAACCTAGGACCCGACCCACACATGGCACACTGTGCCCTGTTGTGCTAACACTGATGGATAATGACGATGGGGGGCAGCTCCCATCCCACTAGGTAGCTGCATGGAGTCTGGCACCCTGTCTGAACTCGGTCATCTCCAGTAGAGACCCTCTGAAAGATGCGAGTGCCACCTCCACCCATCAAAAGTCAGGCCTCTCTCCACCAAACCACTGCCTCCCAGCCGAACAAGCTCAGATGAGAAGTTTGGAAGAAGCAATTATGATTTTATTGCACCCGCTGTGCTGACGATTAATGCTGAGTGCGGGTGGAAAATGCACCCTCTCATTTGCTAACACGCACTATAATTATGTATGCCTCTCCAGGTACTATAATTTAGAACTTTAAAAAAGCCCTATTCCGAACAAGTAGTGCTGCACTGTAAAACATTACAGATGTGTTATCATATAAACGAGATAGCCGTGACACGATCGTGAGATAATAAATTCTCAACTTAGATTCGGAGACAAGATATGTCAAAAGCAAATCCACACTGCCACTTAATCTTCCCCATAAACTGTTTATTTTTTCTGAGTCCTACAATAATCCACGTCAGACGGCTTTGATGGCTTCCAGATTAATGTATCCCCCCTCTTCAGGTCATCACACGAGTACTCATTTCATAAAATTAACTCTGCTACTTGCAAGGTGAAGACAGCCTGCAAAACATAACTGTTTGCACCAAATGGTGAGCTGGCAAGATGGAATTAATAAATAAATCTCATATATTCCCCCCCCCCCATTTCCGGGGGAAGGCTAGAAATGTTACTGTGTATCATCTCTTGATTTCTGAGCTCCCACTGGGCACTGTGAGCCCCACAATTACGGATGTGCGGGCTGGAGTCTGTTCTAACACTCAAAAAACATTTGTTTGATGTCTGATGGATTCTACTCCCTTCCCATAATGCCTCTGGGGTGGAGTTGGTCCTCATCAGCCCACACCCTAATTAAAAAGAACAGCACCTGCAATCACAGAGGGCCTCTCCAGAACAGCTTTGCTCAGCGCCCCTCCCCAGAGTAAAAACCACCACCCACAGAGCAAGCTCATTCACACCTTCCTGAGCCCTTGAAGCTTCCTTTGGGGAATATAAAAAGTCTACCAACCATATAGAGTCCTGTGTTCGAACATTTGGTCCTGAGTTCTTGGCCTGCTTTGGAACCTTTAGGAGGTAAAGCATCACTGGAGTAAGTGAACCATCAGGGGTCATTTGGCCAGCTCCACACCCTGCCTGAAGTCCACGTCGCCGAAGTTGGAGCACTCTCTCTAAAGTACCCCATAACACAAATCATTCCATACACAACCATATCAAGACTCAAGACTGCACTAGTCTGGGGAAGGTGTTTGAGATTTAAAGACCATTTTACAATAAACTTCCAGTTTCCTAACTCAGTAGACCAGGTACCCACAAATGTTAGATTTTTGAGGCCACCCGAAGCTCTGACTCCAGGAGCCCACTCTGCTATTTTAGTGCTTTGAGAACACACACAGACAATGCGTGCCCGGTCATGTATGTGCCACTATAGTACTCCGAGAGCAGACGATGTGTACATGGTCACGTGTGGCTGTGTTAGTACCCTGAGAGCACACACAGGCAGTGCACACATGCTCATGTGCGGCTGTGTTCTGATGAAACTTATGGATGCTATGATTTGAATTTCTTACAATTTTTCATTATAGGTCACTAGATATATATGCATGAACCTCAAATGCTCTTCTTTTAACTTCTTCTAATGCTTTAGCTATAGACATTATTCTTAGTTTGTGAGCTGAGAACAAACACAATAAAACAGATTTAAGTCTCTGGGCTGTTATTGACTAGCGACTGGCAACAGGGACAGGAGGTAGCTTGGCCCTGTCACAGTGTCTGTTCCAATACCAAAATCTAGAGACCTCTGTTCACTCAGAACTGGTCACAGAGATGCACAGTGAATATCAAGGGTCACTTCCACCCTATACAATGCTCTCATTCCTGCGACTATCCTCCTCAGAACCATGAGCAAGTCCTAAGACCCCAGACTCACTTGTCCCTGTATGACAGAAGTGCGCAGAGTCAGTCACAGGAAGTCTTCCAGAAATAACAGGTTAAGGCGTTGGCCACAGAGGGCTGGCAGGAGGCTAAGCCATTAAGTGGCACTTTCTCTCAGTGTGTTATGACAAAGCCTCAGTCTTTCTCAATGTGGTATTCTACACACACACACACACACACACACACACACATACACACACACACACACACACACGGCGGCAACAGCGTGATGAAACACCTTGAAGGAAAGCTGTGTGCTACCACTTGCACTTGGGTCCGCTTCCCTCTGAGAAGGGAGTGCAGGATACTTGGCTGCAGACACCTTATTAGTTGGATGCTGGTGTTTGCTCTTTCTGGGAGGAGCTGACACTAAAGGTGTTAGTAACAGAGCTGGAAAGTCAGTTGTTTGTTCCCGGTTGTGATTCTTCAGGGCTCCAGGCAATACCTGCCAAGGAGATTTCACTAGCTGCTACATGTGAACCTGCAGTCTGCCAGGCCTAGCGCCAGCCCCAGCGAAAGAAGTTCGCCTCAGAGACTTCCCCAAGAAGCCTGTAATATTCTGAGGGTCAAGCTGGCTTCTCTTAATCCCGTCCCCGCCTCACAGGAGGCAGAAGACATCCTGTTTTCCACTGTACCAGAGAAGAGGCACTCCTGGTCGTTAGCTGTTAAAAGCATTCTCTTCCCAGACCTTGGGACCAACAGCGCTGAGCACAGTGTCCTAGCCTGTGGTTAAATCCTGTGGAGCATTCCATGACAAGTAGGCCACAGCTCTCATGGAAACGTCCATAGTTTAGCTGAGAAAGTGGTTATATTTCCATTGTAGAAAGTCCACTGACAGAGGTGGTCCTCCGCTGGCTCACTGGAGAGGGAGTGCCCATCTTCTAGATTGTGAATCTTGGACCCAGACATCTCCCTTCTAGAATGTGGATATTAATAGTCAGATATGAGTGCTCAGAGTGGGAGCAGCCACTGCATAGTCTGATTCAGTGGGTCGGGGCAGACCTGTGCATTATTCGTCAGGCCCCTCTGGACGTTAAATCCGTTCGCTCCGAAGCCACCCTTTGACGGTCACTCTTCCACAGCGCTATCTGCATTGACCTAGAAGATGTAGGTGAGGCAGGGCTCAGCATCTGAGCATGGTGGTACAAGCTCGCAATCCCAGCATTCAGAAGGCTGAGGCAGGGGGACTATAGGTTTGACGCCAGCCTGGGTTATGGAATAAGGAACCAGCATATCCCATGCTTCCGTGGTTGCTACTTTGACCTTTAAAGTGGGGCCTAGCCTCACTGTTCACTCTACCCAAGGTCATTATCACCCCTCCCTCTGCAGACTGGACAATATCAGCTTTCTGAGACGAAACTTCATCTTGAAACTTTAGGAATTAAAAATACCAGATCGGTGGTTCTTCACTGGGAATAAGCTGGAAGGCAGATCCTGTTGTGTGGTCCAGAGACCCACAGCAATTGCTATAGCTTTTGTCAGCCGCATCCCACTTCCTTTGAGCCCAATTATTTCACCCATGATATATTCCACAAACACGGGCCTCTGATAGCACTTTCTACTTTTGCTTTCTCTTCTGGTAGACACATCTTCTGGCTAGGTTCTTAATCATCCTTTAAATCCCAGCCCAAGGGACTCTAAATGGCTAGCGTACATTTAATGCTCAGAGGAAGACCAGGTAAGTATGAAATCCACACCTCCTACTAGAAAATGTTGGGAAATATTGGATAATATCAAATGTTGGTGAGAATAGGGTAGAAAAAGCCATAGACTTATAACCCTCTATCTGAATTTTGAGCATATGGGTATATTATTTGAAGACGATAGTGGACCAACTTTTGCTTGCTTTCCGACTCAGCAAATGTACATCACTCATTCTTTCCCATTGAGAATTCAGAACATCTCGGGACAGAGGCAGAGCATCCTCTGTAGTGCTCTGAAACAAAAGCTCAAAATTGATATGAGTGCCCATCAGTGACTGTATTTTGATTTTGAGATTTTGAGATGTCTCCAACAGGGTTGTGTTTTGAAGATTCAGTCCTAAAAGGGTACCACTATTTTGAAGGCTACGGGTCCATGAGGGAGGTGGGAACTATCTCCAAGAAGTGGGTCATTAGAGACAGGCCTTTGAAAATTACAGTACCCTGGATTCTAGTGGTCTTCCCTGATAGAGGGCCCTTCCCCACATGTTCTTGCCATGAGCGCTGCCATGCTGTCCGCTGTCTGTTATGAAGGGATGAGATTCCTCTGTAATGCTAAATCAAAATAAACCTCCCCTCCCTTATGCTCATCCTGTCTGAGAACTTGTTAAAGCCATAGGTCAGGTTTTTGATGCACTTGGTGAGCCCCAAATCCCACAGCCCTGCTCCAGGATACTAGGTTATTTGCATACACCCCACCCCTCCCCCAAGGGTTTACTGTGCCCCCTGAGCAGTGGTGTGGACCCACTGAGTGTAACAAACGAAATAATAAATATCTGTGTACATTGTGAAGAACCCTGAGAGGACGCCACTGGTTATGACCTCAGCCCACTCCATGGGGCCCAAAAAGTTTCTGCTTCTGTGCTGTTCTGGGCATAGGAAATGAACAAGAAAGAAGAGCAGGTAAATGTTATTTATATGTAAAACACTTTAATCAAATTTTCCAAGAAAAAAAATAAAGTTATTAATTTAGTCAGCATCCCTGAAATGACAAGTGACGTCTGTTATTGAAGCTAAATGCTCCAGGCTTCTTGGGTGTGCTGGGAAAGGCGGCTGGCTGGCAGGGTGACAAGCATCCATGAAGACAATGCAGTGCGCCAAGCTGGAGAAACAGATTTCCCCTTTAGCATCAGGGCCCTGCCTAGACAGGAGGTACCTCGTGGTCCCCTTAATCATGCATCAAGCTGAGTGACACTTGAAATGGTAACAATTCTCCCCGCCTGAACGGCAGCTGTTTGTCTGTGTTTTCATGTTTCCTCCTAATCAGATCGCCTTTACCCATAGCAACCGGCAGCTGAATGCAACGTAAACCTGGGCAGCAAAGGGCCTACTGTTAATCCAGGAGGGAAATGAATGCTTCTGTGTTGAAGAGTATATTTGAGGGGAACAATCATATTGGAAAGCAGATACTTTGTTTCTTAAATAAAAACAACATTTCTTGATTCCCTATGGACAGTTGCTTGTATGCAGATAACCCTGAAAAAAGAAACACAGGTTTGTGTCTTCCAACAACCTTTACCACATTCATGCAATCCAACCATACTTCTTTGGGGGGCCACACTTGACTGTGATGGCTTATGGTAACAGTGACAAAGATGCCAATATCTGGACACACTGCAGCTCATTAAACTATGGGGAGGGTTTGAGCAGAGACAGCCTTAGGGCACTTTCTCTTCAAGTATTCCTATAAAAGAGTCTTCCTAAATGTGAAAAGCATCTTGCAACTTCCCCCTAAAGTCTTAAGGGATTTTTAAAGATTCTCCTGGAACTTTGGAAATGTAGGGCGATGAGAAGGAAAACCTTCCTCTTTTGGATGCTGTCTCATACTGCAGTGTCTTCTCTTGGGCCTTTGCTCTGTTGGCTTCCAGTTGTCTTTGCTTTGTTGGGTTTTTTTTGTTGTTGTTGTTGGTTTTTTTGTTTTTGTTTTTGTTTTTTTTGTGATCTCCAAATGCCACGTCTTTTCTGGGAAGCCATGCATTGAAGTTGTCTGTTTGTCCTTGGACTCAGAAATAGAGTGATGGGATTGATACTGGAGAGACATTGAGATGTTAAGAGTCCCAGAACAGAAGCGGGGTGGGGGGGGGGGAGGGAGGTCAGGAAAGGAAAGAAAACAGGATACACCTAGTGGAGTGGAAGACAACAATGGAACAGAAAACAACAACAACAACAAAACCGCCAAGGTGTGTCTGGCTAATAGGATGAGGCACAGCTATAACACGTGGAACACCTTCCACTCAAAGCATGGAGCCACAGCAGCAGCAGGAGGAGGAGCTAGTTGGAAATGCTCCACACTCCTTGATTGACAGGCATCAGCCTTCAGTCAGCATCTTAAGGAAACCCCAGGTGAGGCTGGTGCAGGTGGGAGTGTGGAAAGCAGCTCATCAGGCCAAGGGAGTGTTCAGCAAGAACCAGGACCCTGCAGAGGGAGCTCAGCTTCCTCCTCCTCTTTTTCTTCTCCTTGAGAGTTGCTTACAAAGGTGGTTCCATTTTGCTAGCCACACAGCTGCTTCTGGTTGCTGTAAACGGCCAGAGAGATGGCTTCGCTTGCTGAAGCTCACAATGATACTGGAGTGTAATATGTAATTAGGAAAACAGCCATCTCAGAAGGAAAGTGCTAGAGCCTTTGTCTTTCTTCCCCACTTATGGCCTCCACAGTTAGCTTTTTCTATGCCAGACATAGGTTGGGCTATTGTGACTAACAGGATGGCTTCCATCTCCGGCAGGACACACAGATGCCCAAATCAAGTATCTTAAAAGGACAAGCCACAAAAGCTTTGCTACACGGGTGTGAACTGTGAAAAGAACTGGTACGCGCTAGGGCCTCTGAGCTTTCTTAACCCTTCAAAGCAAGAGTGTGGTGTGGGTTTAGCTGACCTTCCTGTATCAGTTACTTCACTCAGATGCTGCTGGTTTCAATGGTGTGACCAAATTCCCAACAAGAAGAAGCAATGTAAGGACGGAAGAGCTTTGTCTGCCTCACAGTTTAAGGAGAGACACAGACCATCATGGTAGGGAAGGCATGGAGGCAGATGTGTGGTCACAGTGTCTCCCAACCAGCAAGTGGAGAACAGATAGAAAGGGGTGTTGGGCTATCAGACCTCAAAGCCTACCTCTGATGATCCACTTACTCCAATGATGCATTACCTCCTAAAGGTTTCAAAGCAGGCCAAGAGCTGGGAACCAAGTGTTCGAGCACACGACTCTATATGGTTGGTAAACGTTTTCTATTCAAGCTTCAATGCTCATTTTACAAGCAAGGAAATGTAGAGTCAGAGGCCAGGGAAGCTGGCCAAAGTCACATTGATTGTAAGTGATAGGCTGGGGTTGGAACCAAGTAAACTGTCTCTTTGCCAGTGCCTTTTCCACTACATCCATCAACTTGTCATTTAACGCGAAAGAGAGAGAGAGAAAGAGAAGAAAGAAAGAGAGAGAATAAAGAAAGGAATGGAGGAAGGAGAGAGGAAGGGGGAAAGGGAAGGAGGGAGGGAGGGAGGAGCCTTCCATATATACGGGTTGTTATTCTGGTAGCAAGGGAGGCCTATGTTAATAAACCTTTATCCTCAGCATTAATAGATTATTAAACAAGGTTAATAATCTTGCCCCAGATATCTAGAAATGTGGCTCAGGGATAGAAGTTTGCTCTCCATGTGCAAGAAATAGATGTTCTGGGTTCCACCCCAGCACAGGCATCAGAGGCTATGGGCAAACAATGTCAAATCAAGCTGAAAGGGGAGAGAGACACTTACTTGTACTTAACTGACACCAAACACATGGGCAGAGCAATGAGGCACACTAGCTGCCAAAGTGGGGGCAGTGGCCAAGCAAGGGCCCACTATGGACAGTGGCTGAGCATACGGAGTGTTTTTACAGGCAGGACGTGGTACCACTAAACTGTCCAAGCAGAATACAATGAATGCATTGTATTCATTTTCAAATGTATCAGACACAGTGGCATCTCTGAATTGATGTTGTGTAGGTGACAATGCACCTCAGAAAGGTCATCAGATCAGCAGCCGGTGGGGCAGAAGAGGAGGGACTAATAAAAGAGTTCTCCTCTGTCCGGGAGTTAAAGCACCAGGACAGAGCCTCAGAAGCTAGGAATCGCAGAGAACCTGACTTAGTAGGCCACGTAAATGACCAAGTCCACCCTCTCACAGCACTGCAAACTCAGGCAATGCCTGGACTTCATAGGTCTTCATTCATGCTGTGT